>NC_083361.1:8537500-8837500 GCF_030254825.1 Meriones unguiculatus
CATATTGCATAGGTGTGAAGGAGGGCCGTAACGCCAGAGGCAGCACAGGATCATTGTAGGAAGAATGATGACTAGGATGGGGTGATGCAGGTAAAGCCCCAGAGCTACAATAGCATCCATTCATTTGCTCCAAGCTCCCTGCTGTGGGGGTGGATGTGTCAGGCCACCATGCTGCTATCTGAACCCTTAGCTCCAGAGCTGCCTCAGTGACCACTGGGTGCTCAGCTCAGAGGAAGCCTTTTCAGACAAGGGCCAAGATGACTTCGTTTCCTCAATAGCCGAGGCAAAGTCCAGGCGAGTTCACACACGGCTGTGCCATAACCGAATGTCTGGGGAAGATGGACAGGCCTTAACCTCGCAGAGACCCTGCAGATGTGTGGGGACAGGAGGTATTTCCATAGCCTGACGGGCAGGTGAGAGTAGGAACATCCCTGCCGTGTACCTGCCAGATACTCCGGAACCACAGATGGCAAGCGCATCTCCCAGGCTCCAGAGCCACCCTCCAGCACTGCACACGGAAGCAGAAGAGGTGGGGCTGCTCAGAAGCCAGGCTCTGGAGCAGGGGCTTGGGGGTGAAATAACCTGTGTTTAATTGGTAATGGATCAGCTCAAATTTTACATTTTTATTAGCATCTTTATCCATATCAAGGCTTAATAACTGCCATCTCCTAAACTGGCTGTTTAAGAGAAGTCTGAGGGTTGGAAATCCTATTAGCAAATCCTGTTTATTAACTAGGAGACCAAGACCCTCCCTCTCAAGAGGTTCTTCCTGGACCCCTCTGAGATTATGATTTGCTTAGAGGCAGGCACAGCATCCGGTACCCCAAACCTGCCACACTGTTTGACATATCTTCATGCCACACATACTGCCTGAACGTTATTATTTACACACGTTTTAACTCAAATAAATTATTTTTAAAAGGAAAGTGTGTCACTCCTATAAATGAAGAGCCAGAATCACTTGCCATAAAGAGAAAATAACCATAAAAATAAATGTGGTGAAATCAAACAATGTCATTAAATTCTAGCTGGATTCTCCTGCCTGCCTACAGCCTGTATCGGACACTGTATCTCTCATCTGAAAGATTAGCACGCGTTAGGGTGGTGTTAAAGACTGATGGTGCCCACTGGATGCTTCTTCCTTTGAAGCGATCAGAAGGAAAGAGACAGGACAGACAAGGGAGCAATTTATAACTGTGGTTCAGGAGGGGACCCACCTCCCAGGCTGTGAGACAGTTCAGGTTGTTACCTTCATTGGCTTTTGTTAGCTTCTCAAAGGGGTCCTGACAGTTCTCAAAGGGGTAGAGACGTGTTCTTGAAGGAAAGTGTGTGTGTGTGTGTGTGTGTGTGTGTGTGTGTGTGTGTGATCTCAGCTGGGGTACTGAGAGGGGAGTGGCAGGGTGAGACGTCAGGGGACCCGGAGGACTTAGGAGGTGCAGGGACAGGTTCCTGGCTAGGCAGAACAACAGAATGTTCTGCCATGCGTGTAGGTAGTTCTGATTTGAGCCATCCAGCAGGGGAATTGCCCTCACAGCATCTGTGGTGTGTTTGGTTCACCTGAAGAAATGGATTTGAAAGTCCTATTCAGCATTCGTTCATTTTAACTGAGCTATTTACATGGTCAGTGAACACGGTTTTGTTAGGTCTGTCTGTTGTGAGCTTCTGCTTGTTTCTCTGACTTAAGCTGAGATCTGGTGACTCTTCAGTTCAAACCTGGGGTAGGGTTAAGGCCTACTTCCTGGTGTATGCAGAGAGAAGTATATAGAATACTTTTCTTCCAGTGGCCCTGGCCATAGCAGGCCTAGGAAAAGGTCATGTCCTTACTCCCATTTTACAATAAGAATTGAGCCTGGAAGTCAGTGAGGTGGAGAAGCCAGGATGGCAAGAGAAGTGGCTGTGTTCATGGGTCTTTCATTCCATCACTGAATGGATATAGGCCGTTTGGAACTCGTAGACAAGCTTTTTAATACTGAGTCATACCACAGCCCCTCACTGGAGGTTTCTACACAGGGGCTCTACCACTGAGCCACACCCCCAGCCCCTCCCTCTTTTACTTAATTCCTTTTTATTTTATATTTGAGACGAGGGCACATGGAATTGCCTAGGCTTTTAGACCAAGGTAGACCCTCAAACTTGTGATCCTTTAGCTTCAATCTCCCAAGTATGACAGGCATGTGCCAGCAGCCCAGGCTCTAAGTAGGTTTTCAGCTGGATTTCCCTATTCTTCTGACCTTTTGGTTCTTAGCCCAAGCCCCCCAAATCCCCCTAAACCTTTTGTCCTCTGTTTTCTGCCCCATGGATGAAGGGTAACGGACAAATAGCGGCACTTTACTTTAGGAACCCCTGAGCCCTGGTCCTGTATGTGTGGTGTAGCTCAGAAGATGACAAGAAAGCCCCCAGTGTGGAACCAAGACTTCTCTTCCCTTAAGAGAAGGACTTGTCTAGTCACAGACCATAATCCCTTATCTTGCTTCTCACTCTTGGTAAAGAGAAGCTGCCCAGCGGGGCTCTACAGGATTTTGGTACCCATTGTTTTCTCTTCTTTGTATCTTCTCCTGCCTCTTAGAAGCTTCTGCTACAGTAACATGAGCTCATATATAAGTTCACAACCAGAGTGTCAGGTAGAGTAGTGCCTATTCATCATTATCCCTGCCCCTCGCCCACCCTGCTTGAGGCTTATCTGGTGTGTAACCAAAATATCTGTGCTTAGCCTAGAGTCTGACTTTCTAACTGGTGGAGTTCTTGACCTGGGATTGATTGGGTTTGGGGTGATGGAAGCTACCCAGTCGGGCTGCCACCTTGTGGAGGTGAACTGTCCTCCCCGACTCAAGAGTCAGCTGTGTGCATTGGCAAGAGCTTCCTGAGCGTGTGAGGATTCTGCCAGCTGCATGGGTGGGCCTGGTGGGGGACCGCTCCTGTCACCATGGAGATCCTGCCCTTGTCACCGTAGGGATCATCCTTGCAGATGAAACATCATTTCTATAACCAGAAATAACTTCTCTTTATTGAACGTCTGCCCAGTGCTAGGTTTTGTGCTAAGTGCTTCGTGTGCATAATTCCATGAACAGTTCTCAGAAGGAGAATGCCTGGAGTTGTCAAGATCAGGAGCTCAGACAGACGTGGTCACTTGCCCAAGTCCCAGAGGTACTCAGATAGAGAAGACCGTGAATCCAGGCCTGAGATGACACTTGGCATCATGCCATATGGACCAAAAAAAAAAAAAAAAAAAAAAAACAGCATCCGGTCCTGCCCTTCTGGCCCTGAGTATAAGTCTTGTAAGTCTCTGCGTTCATCCATGCAGCAGGTGTTTGCCAACTTCTCTGGATACTTGTGCCTGGTATTGGTGTGACACCAAAAACAAAACAAAACAATACAATACAAAACAAACAAACAAAAACTGAGACAGGAACTTGAGATAAGATAGGTTACTTGTCCAAGGAGGTGAAGGAAACTAAGGTGGTTTCCTGAAAGTGGGGGTACCCTGCCTCTAAAGAAACAATATGCCACTGGTGTCAGTCTTGAGAGTTGTCTTTTCTTTTTGGGCCACATTATCTGATGTTTGAGATGGAAATCAGGCTTGGATCACTAAAGGAATGCTGGGTTTTCTCCACTGTTTATTTTCCTGCCTACATATTCCAGTTTGGATACTGCCTCCAGAGCTTTCTTGACCCCCTCCACTATGCCAGAACACAGAGATATGCTCTTGCAGATAATGATTCTTGCAGATAATGATTCACACATACGCAAGCAAGAGAGTCTCTGTTATGTTCCGGCACACCACCAGCTCTGACTCATGCTCCTGTTCTTGCAGAGTCGGCTCAAGGGGTCTCTGTCTAGCTAGAGACCTTCCTTGAGCAGACAAAATCAGAATCTGCCCCTCTGCTTCTCCCATCTTCCTGTTCTGTCACTTCCCACCCACAAGACTCGCTCTCTTTGGGTGGCCTCATATCTTGTTACCGGAATGGGCAAATAGTGGCACTTTACTTTAGGAACCTCTGAGTCCTGGTCCTGTGTGCGCGGTGTGGTGTGGCTCAGAAGGTGACAGGAAAGCCCCCAGTGTGTATATTCATGCCTTGCAATGCTCCCGTCTGCCCAAGTTCCAAAGGCAGCTGCAGTAACAGCAGTCCCTGTGAGGGGACAGCTCCACGGTCACAGCTCAAGGAAGAGAAAACCCTTGGTTTAGCCTTAGAGAAGGTGGCGGACAGGTGGCCTGTTCCAGTGGCTACGCTCTGCACAGAAGGAAGGTTCTGAAGCCTTCCTCACCCTACCATTAATTACAGTACTCCCACCTACCTCCTTTTCTTTGGTTCTTCCTCCCTCCCCCACCCATCAATGGACATTTTGAACTTGGTGCTTACCTACCAGGATCTTGCCACCTCCTC
Organism: Meriones unguiculatus; assembly: GCF_030254825.1. Classification (NCBI taxonomy): domain Eukaryota; kingdom Metazoa; phylum Chordata; class Mammalia; order Rodentia; family Muridae; genus Meriones; species Meriones unguiculatus. Next base: position 8,541,883 of record NC_083361.1, read on the forward strand.
CTGTCATTTCTGGCTCTCTCTGATCACTCTTCTGAGGGAAGACCACTGACTGAGACTGTACAGCGGGGCAGGTCCCTGACACACAGTGGGTGGATACCTCACTGTCCCCGATCCTCACAGGAACATGGTGATTACTACCATCATCAAGCGGCTTGTTGTCTCTAGCTGTTGATCCTGGGCGTCCACAGAGCCCTTTGCCTAGAAGGAGGCAGACTCACAGTGCCCAAGCCTCTTATTTCCAGAAACAGACTAAGACTCGATGCCTTGTCAGTCCACCCTGGCAAAGGTTACAAATGCTTGGACCAGTGTAACTCAGGCTGGGGACTCCCCAGGGAGCGAACCTTAGCTGCATTTATCATGCCTTTTGGGTAAACCTTCTGTTGTGTATTTTTCTCCTCATTGTGTCCTGATTAGGAACACAATAAAAGCTGCCCGTGATTTTTATCTATCTGCAATCACATCTCTCAGTTCTAATTCCAGATGTTTGTTTTTTAAAACACTGAACTGAAGGGCAGACAGACCGGATCCCATTGTTACCTAGCTTGGCCAACAGAGCCGCAGCCCACCGCTGACACATGCAAGCTGCTAGCCACACCTGCGTGTCACTGCCATGGGAAGGAGCCCCGAGACTATTGGAGTGGGAGGCAGAGTATTAGGGATTTCAATTCTGCTTTATTTTCAACTTGAAATGGAGGAAAACAGACAAAAAACAAATAAGAAAGCTAAACAGTTGCGTGAGAGCTAGCAATTTGCTGGGCTCCCGATGACAGACACTACATTATCATAATTGTCTCTTCTACATGATAGGACAGAAAAATAATAATGTCATTTTATTTATAGCTGGGGTGGCCCCTTTATGAGAGTCATACAAGTTTCTGCCAAGTGGAGTAGGTCAAATGACATCTTTTGATCAGGCCTGTCCAAAGAGATCAAAGATGAATGGCAAGTATTGGATACTCAATGACAGACCAAATCTACAGCAGAAATAAGGCTGCCAGAGCCTGCCAGTTACCCATTAAAGCCCGCCTCAGGAAGGCAGCCTGCTTGACACATTGGCCGAACACCTAAATCAGCCAAGCGCCAGTGCTAAAATTGTGTATTATCATTGGAAATGGCTATTATTTCCTTGGTAACATTTCTGTTAAGGCTTTGTTTGTATACGACTGACCCACCATCCAAAGTAGAGTTTGAGGGAGGCCAGGCCAGGAGGCTTGAGCAGCATCTTGGCCTTGGCCATGTGTTATCTCGTTTTAACTGTCAGATCCCAATAGGTTGGCAACCCCAGCTCTTCCTTCAACCTGGGTGAGAGGGTGGACCAGGGCTTCTAGGCCCAGCCCCAGGCCCTCCACACACCCAGTGTCTCTTCAGCATCTCCTCTACCCAGCCATGTGCAGTTGGCTACATCACAGACTGCGCACAGCCCAGAACCTTTGCTGAATATAGTAAGAGGGGAAGTCTGAGCAGATGGAGAGGATCCAGGGGACGATGGCATCCTATCCCACCCAGATTTGGGGAGCAGGGCGGCCCTTGGCACCTCACACGTAGTTCATACGTTCTGTACATACAGAACCGGGTGGAGGCAGCTTCCAAAAAGATAGGAATAGATGTGATTTTTTTTTTTTTTATTTTCCTCAAGCACTTGAGTTATGTAATTAAATTGAGCTTTGTGGAGATGTTATTTAAAAGGCTTTGATGGGGAACAAAAATTTACTATCATGTTTTTGGCTTCTAATCTGCGGGGGTGGGACAGGGTGGAATACCAAGAAATATCAAAGCAATATTTAGAAATGAGGACTCCAGGACTGCATGGGAGAAGTCTAAATCCTGTGTCCCAGGGGATGCACAGGTGGTGCTGTGGGTAATTTTTTATTCTGCAGCGTATGCTGGGATGTTAAAAAATATTATTAAACATTGAAATGAGTATACCACTCAGCTAATTAGTATGTTTCTCTTTCTTTTAATAATACCGGTGCATTTCTCTTTTTTGTTCTACCTGTTTTTCTACACGTGGTTAACCCTGAAGAACATATTTAGAAGTGCAATTAGTTATAATTAGAAGCAAACAAACCTAGCCGAGGGTATCTATCTCTCCTTTATTATAAGGAATCACTGGTAAAGGTGGCAGCTGTTGAGATCCAGGTTCTCTGCTTTTAACGAGGACGCGGTTACATGCACATGTAAACCCACGCATGTGCGCACACACAACCAGCAGACATACATGTGCACACAGAGCGTTCCCGCTTGATAGGAAAGAGCCGATGGCGGAAGGCGCTTTTGCTTGGCTCGTGAACGTTATTCAGACCTTGGGTTTCTCGATCGCTTTGCATCAGCTCCGTCTTTAAGCAACGGAGACACTGTGTCAAAGTCGGAGCATCACTCCGAGGTGATGAGAAGAAGACAGACACTTGACTGTTAGGCCTCTTGGCAGGGAATTTGGTAGCGAAGTCCCATCCAATTTGTCAAGCTCAGCAGTGGTCTTTGCTCCCAAGGAAGCTTTCCGCCCGGCCTTGGCATGCCACCTGTGTGGAAGGGAACCCCACCCCCACCCCAACGCCTTCTGAAATGACAGGCTACGTCTGTGTGGCTACCCCAGGGAGGAGGCCACCCCCATTTTTCAGTCATTGTATAAGCAAGACACTCACCTTTGACATTCGGACGTTCCAGAAAAACCATGCCTACCCCCATTTTGTGGCTTCCACCCCAAGCCTCTATGTAAATGAAAGTTTAAACAAATCTGGGATCATGCTGGCTTTCTGTGAAAAAAATTTTTAAATTTCTCTTGAATTATGTAAAGATACATCACAAGATATTTACAATTTTTTTTAAAAACAGATATTCTTTTTATATACTGATAAAATTGGAAACTTGAAGGCATATTTGGCAAGTGTAAACAGATGGTTAAAGATATTTGCTGTGAAGTATCAGAAACAGTTATTCTGACTTCCCTACTTGGCTAAACATTGCTCTGAAAAGTCAGCCAGAGGGGTGCAGAGCGGGAATGTGGGTCTCTGGGTGCCCTGTGCTTTTCCACTGTGCTGGAGGCAAAATCAACTCGGTCAACCTGAGTGGAAAGACCGACACCCTAAGTGAGGGGATCTTTAGCAACTGAGGAAAAGGAGTCTGTGTGGTCTCCATTAATGTCCGCTGTAGAGGCTCACTCTTAGGGCACTGGGCACCTCGGCTCTTTCTCCAGCAAGGTACAAAATCGCTCATTTTATTCCTAGACAGCCCATGCTCGGAGGTTGCCTGGCCCTTCAGAGGCGCCGGTTGGAAAGTTGCATAAAGGAGATTACTGATTGCAGAGAAGGAGGAAAGAAGAAAGCAAGCGACACATTGCTTCTTATTTGTTTTTCTTTCCAGTAGGGCGGAATTCACCATATAAAACATTTCAAATATCCGGATCCAGAGTTCAGAGGATTGAACGGGAAGCCTGGAATTCCGTGCAAGGATCCAGTTGTGAGATGTGTGTTGGGCTGGGGAGGGGATGACTGGAGATCTGGGTGCAGAGGGGAGGAAGCTGCTGTATTTTTTTTTTACAAGCTTATAAAACACAAATGCCCGTGCCACTTGCTAATCTAAAACACTTTCAGTGCAATTGTTCAGTAGCGATAATCTGTCAACAGATTACAATTTTGCTTAATTTTAATGTGGCTAACTTAAGATGGTTGTATAGTAAATTTATGCAACTGATCACAGTTATTAAATTACTGCATCTGCAAAGGAAGCAATCAAACCCCTTATTACAGTTGCTGTGAGTGAATGCTAAATGTCAAGGAGTTACCAGTGCGCTGCAGGGAATCTCGCTCCAGTTAAAGATGCATAAAATATCAGCACTTTTTTAATGCTTGTGCATTCAACAAAGACTCCCATCATAATTAACTGGTATGGAAATAAATAATTTTTACAAACTACCTTCGAAACAGTTGTGCTACGGTTTTTGTCAAAGTCGGTTGCTCTGTGGCGATATTTAAGCCCTTAGACACATTTCCCTCTAACTCCATATGCTATAAAATATTTAAATCTCGCAGAGAGGTTTGAAAATGATATTATAAATCCAACTCTCAGTGCTAAAAAGTAATTTATGGTGATTAATTTAATTATACGTTCTAAGGTTTTGATATTTCAAAAACTCGAGATTAATTTTTTTTTTTGTGATTGTCCCAGTTTGACGGTTTGTAGGGAGGAGGGGTCATTCTGTCTGTAAACAGCTGCAGAGCGCGGAAGGTGGAGACCCACTAGGAAGGTGGAAGGGGAGAGATGTGTGTTGTGAAATTAAAGCCAGATAGCCAGTTTAGGTCCCGGCCCTGCATAGTCAGCTGTGTCCCCATAAGCCAGTTTCCTGGAGAAGCCAGCTGTGAAATCTGTGTATTAAACTATGCACCCTGGGAGGTCCTTGCAGAGAAAGCATGCATGGGTGTGTGGGTTGAGGGGTAAAAACTCCTTAAATATCTCCTGTCTCTAGGAAGAATCCACTCATGTTGTTGTAATCCTTCTACTGTGAATCCCCCAGGGGTCCCCAGGAAAAAAAAAATACCCATCTTTCTGAACTCCATTTGTTTTTGCCGGTGTAGGCCAAAACCACGGCCTATCACAATTGAACCAGAGGGCTCTAGTCAACCCCTTTGAGAGGCCTCACATCCAGTATTGAGCTTGCAGACCTTGCTGAGTAAGAAGGAAAGAGGAGAGTAGGAGTGCCGGCACCCAGCAGATAGGGGGTCCTCCCCAAATGCACTGATAACAGGCCCCCAGGTAGCTTTAAGAGATAAAGGCCAGGATTAGATCCCAAGTTGGTTAGATCCCAAGTTCCCCTGCTCATGCCTCTGTGAACAGGATCTTGCTCTTGGTGTCTCAGCTCTGGACACAAGTAATATTGACTCCTGTGTGGACTAATTGGTACACCAGGCTGTCGGATAGAAGAAGGGTCTGGCTTCCTCCTGGGTTGCAGCGTGACCAATACCAGGGTGCAGGTCACGGCATGCCCTCAGTGTGTGGATAAGGGTCAGTGTGCAGAGTACAGGTTTTGCATCTCAGCAGCCACAGAGGGATGCTTTGTTGAAGTGGATATTTAAGTATCAGGAGTGGGATGATTCAACAGCAGACCACCCGCCACTGCCCCAACTCCTTACCATGACTTGCTTCTCTTCTTGTTTTGATTTTGAGTCAGGGTCTTCCTAGGTAGAACAGGTTGGCTTGAAACTCCCGATCCTCCGTTTGCCTTAGTGTCTGGAGTGCTGGAGTTGTAGATGTATGTTGTCACACCTGAGTTTGACTGCCTTGTCTAGTACATTCACTTGTGTTTGTTTGTAATCGTGTTATAATGTACTTGAAGAATAACTTTTAGGGTAACAGATGCACATAGAGTTTCATTTGTGCTTTGTGAGTAGGTGTGTGTTTCCATTAATGTATATAGATCTTAATGTGTATTTATACATAATACATATATTTAAAAACCAAAACGAACCCAAGCCACAGTGTTTTCCTATAACATCATTTTGTTAGGATTTATTTTTATTTTATGTGTATGAGTGTTTGCTGGTATGTATGCATGTGCACCACATGTGTGCAGTGCCTGCAGAATCCAGAGAAGGTGTTAAAGGCCTAGGTGATGGTGAGCCACCGAATGGGTGATGGCCCTCAAATCCAGGTCTTCTTCAGGGGCAGTCAGTGCTCTGCATTGCAGCCTCATAACTTCTTATTACTGTCTACTGAGGAATGAGCAGATTTGGACCATGTCAAACAATGGCTTTTGGCTTTTGATGCTCTTATGAGATAACCTGTGGTGTCTTCAACAGCGGTCTCAGTTTGAACAAGGACACCTAGCTTGGGGTAGATGCAGCAACTGTGTGAGCACCTAGCTGGAAAAGTGTGTGTGTGTTTGTGTGTTTGTGTGTGTGTGTGTGTGTTTATATAGTTAACCTTTTGTATTAATGACTATGGCACCTGCAGCTTCAATTAGCCATAGGTCAAAAAAAATATCTCAGAATGAAATGTATCAGGACCCAGACATAGTAGTATACAGACCTGTAATCCCAGCGCTGATAGGAGGCTGATGCAGGAGGATCTGGAGTTCCAGGCCAGCCTGAGTACCTTAAAAACTACAAACAACTGAAAACAAAACAGAAAGCAGAGAAGGTGGTCATGGTGGACTTTTTATTTTTTTTGCCAGTATTCTAGGAACAAAACAACAAAACAAGCAGAGGCAGTGCACAGAGCATTTCTACCATGTTAGGCACTGACAGTGACCCGGAGACAATTTAAGTTCCTGGAAGGGCTGTGGGCTCTTAGGGAAGCACAGCAGCAAGCTGTGTGAGGAAACCCAAATGTCTCTGGATTCTGGGATCCTCCATGCGTGGGTCCTATAACCTGTCCCTCAGATATGTCTAGACAGCTTTCTCTCTGTCTCTCTGTCTCTCGTGTGTGTGTGTGTATGTTGTGTGTGGTGTTTTCAGGTAAAAGTAAAAACTCATATAGTATCCTTTAAAGGTTAATTAGAGATATTTCTTGAAAATGAGGATAGCATGGATCTTACTTCATGAAACCCAACGATTTCTGTATAAATAATATGTCCCAATTTCTGAAGTAATGTCAAATATTGAAACCCTTAGATAGGCTGTTTGTGAAAGGTGTGTATCCTTTTTTGTTTTCTTTGTCCTATGTACTTCTTTGTTTTATTCTTTTATTTAATTCTGGATTTTTTTTTTTTTAAAATAAAGTCTCTCTACGAAACTCAGACTAGTCTTAAACTCTTAATCCTTCTGAATACTGGGATAACTGGTACGTGGCCAGCCCCATGCATTTCTTAGCAGTTCAGGTGTGACCTGGAGTCCTGTGTATGTCTTCGACCTTACATTCTAGGGTACAGTCACAAAGGGCAGGGATGTTCCTGACGTCAGCCTTTGGATAATGTGGGCGTCAGGTCCATTATTCTGCATTTTGAGCAGTCCCTGCTCCCAGCTGCCCTGTGAGCTGTTAACCGTAAATGACCATCTCGCCTGCTGTGGCATGGAGTCTGTTTGCTAGATTTGGGGCATGCTGGATTTCTGCAGAATGACCCGGACCCATTGCTGTTTCACTTGTAACAAAAACGGCATCGGATTCCTGAGTCTGGTGGTGTAGGTCTGCCATGAGAGCTATGCTGCGGACTACAGCAGAGGGATCCCAAGTAGAAGGCCCTCCTGGGCTGTTCAGTGAGACCTTGTCTCGAGGTGGACTTGAAAGGTGCTGGAGCTGCAGCCCAGTCGCAGAGCCTTTGCCTAGAATCTGCCAAAACCGTGGCTCCTGTCCTCAGCATGGCAAGCAAAACATTACGAAACCAAGGCAGAGGGGATGTCACCTCTTGCCTGTGGGATGGGATCTCTGAAGGCAGCAAAATAAATCACTGGGGCTCAGACAGCCTCGGCGCAGAAGGGGAGAGAGATCCCTAGTCACTTGAGTTCAGCCGGTGGCTTCCCACTTAATCCGGTGTGTCTGAGTGGGACGCAACAAATCAGGGGGATTGACCCAGCCGACCTCAGGGCGTAAGAAAGGGACAGGAGGCAGCCAACCGAAGAATGTACAGGAAAGTACTCAGAATGCACTTGTGTGGCTGTGGCTGTCACATGGTCATTGTGGCCGTCGGGCTGGTGTGACTTCTGAGGGGATTCAGGTGTGTTTTCCCAGGGTCCTTGGGTTTTCTGACCACATCCTCCATTGTACATGGGTTGGAGGGAGGCTCTGTTCATGAGCCATGAGGTGCTTTCCCCCTCCCCATCCAGACAAGGCCAAGGCCAGGCCATTGCTTTATGCCTCGCCCACCCAGACCACCTCCTGCGTAAGCCACTCATTTTGTTTTATTTTCATGTCCTCCGTATGGATAAGATGGCCTGCAGAGGAGGCATCATGCACAGCCCAGCAAGTACTCACTGTGTAGCCCAGGCTTCAGCTTGCCATCCAGGACCACAGCACCCTGAATATCTGGGAAGAGAGGAGTCAGTTGCCTTGCTCTCCTGCTCTCTTGTCTTTGACTCAGTTCCAGTAACCGCCACTCCATGCTCATCATTTGCCTTGTTAGGGAAAGTGACAGTGACTATGAGAGAGTGACCACTGGCCAAGAGGAAAAGCCTGCTTTTCATTTGGCTGAGGGGGTTTGGGAGAGAATCGTGTCATCTGCTTTCAGAGTGCTCGTGACAGGGAGGCCCTCATGTGTGAGTCGGCCTCATCCTTCACAGCCTGGGAGCTGGAATCCCATCCTCATCCAGGCTACCCTCACAGGCGCGGCCCAGCCTGCCTTGTCTCTCTATCTTCCCCACTGCAGCAGAGGGTTGGGGTGGGGGAGCAATTTTTAAAGATCCGCTAATGGCAATGAAGAATATTCCAATATAGCATTAAGGATTTTGCTTCTGAAATGTGTTTAATGTAAATATGCTGTCAGAGACCCTTCAAGTAATTGACACAAGCAGATGATTAGCAGTGTTCTCCACGGTGTTTTTGCATAATCTTACATTTTGACAGAACTCCTCAGCCGCATTTTTATTGTCAGCGCTCCACAATCAGTAGGACTTGCCTCCCTGCCAACACTGACTTTGTCATTACGAATCTTGTAAATGGTCATTTTACTAGTTCTGGGGTGTGTAGGGGTACCATTATGGCCCATTTGAGGGCTACGTCTCTCCTGAAAGACACGTTTTCACTAACTTAGATGAACTCAAATGAGGCAGACTCTGGACTGGTGGGGCTACCATGGACCACCAGGGCATTGGCCCCTTGGGATGCCAGGTGCTGGGACAACTACAGACCACCAGGATATCGGCCCCTCAGGATGTCAGGTGGGACCACTACAGACCACCAGGGCACTGGACCCTCAGAATCTTGGTTGTAGTTTTTGTGTGTGACTGAGATGGACGGACTACCTGAGCAAAATGATTAGGGGAGGAAGGCCTCCTTAAGATCTTGTCTTCAGAGCTGTTAGCCCATCATGGCAGGGAGAGCATGGGAGAGCAGAGTTATGGTACCCAAGACACAGAAAGGGAAATTCTGACACTCACTGGCTTCTTCCTCTCCACCTTACTCCACCTGCACACCCAGCAGCCTAGGGACTAGCTCCACCTATATTCGGGGTGGTTCGTCCTCAGAGGATACCTCTGGGGACACCTTCAACAGAGCTGTGCTCCTGTAACCTCCTCGGGGCTTCTCAGTTCAGTCAGGATGAGACACTCGCGTCTAGCGAGCTGCAGGATCGGGGCTGGCAGCTTGGTGTTGATGGCTAACAGCACATATCCAGGCGAGCTGTTCTGTGGCCAGCCCCAGTGGGGAGTCACTGTCTAAGGAATTAGTAGCCACTACCATCCTGACTTGGATATTTTTCCCCCTACGTGTTGAATTGAGTCCATCTTTGCTGATATAAAAAAAAATCATGTTCAATTATAATCATATCCAGCTGGTCCAAATTAAACTGCCCTGATCTATAAGCATCCATAACTGCATACAGTTAACTTACATTAGCAGTCAATATAATAAACCCTCACCTTTATTGAAGAGGCTCTGTTTCTCCTGCTGGTCTTTAATCTATCTCAATAGATTTCTGGTGTACAGCATATATAGATCTGGCTGGTGACAAGGGTTAGGGAAGTCTTGTGTAGAACATTTAGTTGTAGCTCTGAAAAGCCCACATTCATCAGAGGGCGAAGTCGATCAGATTGTGCTGGAATCAATGGAAGGCTTGTGGGATCCCTCTTAGGCTTGTAACGAGTTCACCTGCTTTGAAGAGCGCACGCCTGCATGCACACACACACAGACACCTCGTTTTTTTCTCTCACGCACATATACGCTTCATTGCTCCCTCCCTCCCTCTCTCACACATTCTCTCTTTCTCTTACTTACATTCACACACTCTCTCACACACACACCCTCACAACACTCTCTTTCACACACAGTTACACATTCTTCCTCTCTCCTTTCTCTCTGTCTCTCTCTCACACAAGCATCCTCTCTTTCTCTTTCTCTCTCTCTCTTTCTCTCTTTCACACTTCCTCTCCCCCCTCACAATCTTCCTCTCTCCTCTCACACAACACTCTCACACACATACACTCACATATACACACTCTCTCCTCTCACTGTCTCTCTCATACACGTAGGTCTCTCTCTCTCTCTCTCTCTCTCTCTCTCTCTCTCTCTCATACACACACACTTCTCTGTCTTAAAGCCATTTATCTCTGAATGTCAAATTGCAATAATTAACCATTATTGATCTTAAATTCAATTAACTTCATTAACACAGGTCATGATGAGGGTGCTTGTAAGGGAAAGGCATTTGACAAGTGCCTTTGCTCGTGTGACATTATATGTTCATAGTGGCAGCTATAAACTGTTCATACTGTTGCAGCCAGCAAGAAGAAAGCCCGAGGGGTGGACTGTGGTGTGGGGTGGGTGTGATACCTGGGTGGGAAACCCACAAAATAGTTTTCACTATTTTGATTTGTTTTCAGCTTTAGTTTTGCTTTACTTTTTGTTCTGGTTTGGGTGGAGAGTTGTTAGTCTGATTTGTAGTGCTGGCATGGAACCAGGGCTTTGTGTGGATTAGGCAAGTACTCTACCACTGAGCCACACCCTAGCCCCTCACTGGGGGATTCTAGGCAGGGGCTCTACCACTGAGCCACACCTCAGCCCCTCACTGGGGGATTCTAGGCAGGGGCTCTACCACTGAGCCACACCTCAGCCCCTCACTGGGAGATTCTAGGCAGGGGCTCTACCACTGAGCCACACCTCAGCCCCTCACTGGGGGATTCTAGGCAGGGGCTCTACCACTGAGCCACACCCCAGCCCCTCACTGGGGGATTCTAGGCAGGGGCTCTACCACTGAGCCACACCCCAGCCCCTCACTGGAGGATCCTAGGAAGGTGCTCTATGGCTGAACCACACCCATAGTCCCTACCCTGTGACTCTTTGCAGCTGGAGTCTACAAACCCAGTTTTTAGGCTATATCCTGTGTGCACAAAGAGTCCTGTGAGCACAGGTGTCCTCATTCCTGGTGGTAGCGACACTACCCATATTCCTGTCTTCCTTTCCTGCACCCGGTGGCCTTAATGTTACAGGTGGTGGTCATGGGATTCTAGGCCCTAGTGGCCCTGGCGGCAGCCCTTGCATTTGTGTTTGTAGATCAGAAGTTTCCCTATGACCACGAGAAGAGCCTGGCTTCTGTGACTGGGACCCTCAAGAGAGCTCTGGTCACTCCACTGTGTGGCATGTGCTGTGAATACTGCGTTGCATGTTTTGTGTCTCTACAGTCTTCCAAGATGTCACTCTAGTTTGCCCAGTCTGGTCTGAGGTGGTAACTATGTGATTCCCTTAAAGAATTAGGGGTTCTCTCCTCATATCTTCTTTCTAACTTTCTTGGTTTGTTTGTTTGTTTTTTTCCTCCTCTGAGGTAGAGGGTCACCATTAGCCCAGGCTGGTCTAGAACTAGACGTTCCTCTTTGTCACCTTCCTGAGTGCTGAGGTTCCAGGAATGTGCTAGCTGCTTGCCGCGTGAAACTGAGAGTTTACACAGAATGGCACAGTCGGGAAAGTGCTGAGCCGTGTTCTGTCCCTCGTGCCACAGTCTTTTCCTGTGTTGTTGTATGTGTCCTGGGCATTTACACATGTGGGTATTCAGTTACATGTGCTCATGCAAATACATGCAATGGCCAGAGAAAAATCTCAGGAGGCTTCCTTGGTGACTCTCCACTTTATTTTCTTGAGGTAGGGTCTTGAAGTTTTGGTTGGAGCGGCTGGCTAGCATTCTCCCTGGATATTGTCTGTCTCTGCCCACTCAACACTGGGGTTACAGGCGTTCACAGTGGTGCTCAGCTTTTACATGGGAGCGGGGATTTGAACTTGGATAATCACTTGCATAGCAGTTACTCATATCACTGAGCTCGGTACTTTTATTTATTTGAGGCTACCTTGCTAGATGTTCATAGACCGGGATTCAAACTCCTGGCTCAGCACATGCTGGTATTATAGGCGGGTGCTTTCCTACGACAGCTCTGATCTGTATCTCTCAGTCAATCTTCCCTTTCTTGCAGTGGGGTTTTGCTTCGTGCTGTCTGGATTGCCACTTGTTTGCTGTTTAGCTAAACTGGGTCATGCACAGAGTTACCATAGGCAGTTACTCAGCTTGCCCACACAGGCCGGTGGCTTTCTCAGCTGAAATAGATGTACACAAATGGGATCTCCATGTCCTGGAAATTGGTTCTGGGGTTTCCCATTCTTTTTAGTTGTGTAGTTTTAGTTACATGTGGTTAATAATGCATGGGGGTTCGTGCCTGCATGCCACAGCACATATGTGGCGGTCAGAGGAACTGTGGGAGAAGTTCTTTCTTTCTGCCTTTACATGGGTCCCAAACATCAAACTCACACCCTCAAGCCTGTGGAGCAAGTGCTTTTACTCACTGGTTTTGTGGGCTCCTGGGTTTTAACTCTCTGGAAAGGCTACTGGGTGCAGAGCACCTCAGATAAACTAAGCACAAAAGTAATGAGTTACAAGCATGAAGTCTGCCTTCTCTGTTGACAACAGCTTCTCCATTTTGCTTCATTTTCTTGAGACAGGGTCTTTCTCTATAGCTCAGAGCGGCTTCAAAGTCTTGATCCCCCTGCCTCAAGTTTCCCAAGTGCTGGCTTTACAGGTGTGTGGCACCACATCTAACTCATGCAGCATGTTTTCTTCTTTCTTCCTTTATTTCTCTCTCTCTTTTGACAGGGTAGCTTTACCTGGCCTAGAACTCACAGAGGCCTGCCTCTGCCTCCCAGGATTAAAGACATCTTTTCAATGAAGAGTATAATTGAATTCTGAGATTTAGCAAGCAGTTGTTAGCATGTTCATGGCCCTGCCTGGACCAGAGGCTAATGAGACAATGACAGGAACCTACAATTTCCAGCTGCAAAATCCTGAAAGGGCCTTGGATATGTGTAAGTGACAGTGACAGGCAAGGCCTGAGGGGACAGCAAAGTGCCCAGCAAACAGGACACTTGCTGGGTTCCCAAAGGTAAATGCTTTTGAGCCACAGGAGCAAAGGCCCAGAGTGACATTCTGTAAGTACAGGCAGCATGAAGACACAGGGACATATGGGATCCCCAAGGTCCCTGAGTGCTCCCAGGCAACGGTAGGTTATTGAGGACATCATTGGCACTCCATGCAGCTCTGTTCTTAGTGCCACTGACATGGTCCTGACTTGTTTAAGGAAATGCCTTCTGAAATTGGTCTCTGTGGAGCAGTGGCCCTGTTTTAGGAGTGGAATCTCTGGGGCTGTCAGCGCTACAGGGATGGACGGTGTGGCGGGTCGGGGTTTGTGGCCAGCTGCTGGTTTGTTTAGTTTGCTTCTTCCCCTGTGTGTGTGTGTGTGTGTGTGTGTGTGTGTGTGTGACATTTCTGAATTAGAATCAGAACATCCTTCATGGGGCTTTCTTGAGAGCTGTTTGGGGTTCTAGCAGGGAGCAACCTCTCTCCTCTACCCTTAACTGAAGAATGTCCCTCATCCACTGCGGAGGGCCTGCTTCACTGACCAAGCGAGCCCTTTCAGGAGGGATATGGGGAGCAATGAGAGAGGAGGTGCTGCCCAGCCAGCCAGAGCAGTCAGATCAATCCAGGTGATCACTAGGGTGACAGATGTCATGGACAGGCTGCTCTCCTATCAGGTCTTTCTGTTGGTCTTAAGGAGGAAGGAATGAGGCAGGTGGGAGGCCTAACTTAACTTCAGTAATCCCCTCCCGCCAAGAATGTCCGCCTGCAGGGGTCACCCTACACATCTCACGAGGCCATCCCTGCACCTATCCCACAGACACCTGCTTTGCCAGGCAATGTGGCCCCAAGGCTCTTCAGAGAGCCACTCAGGTCATCAGTACAGCTGTGTGAGGACCCTGGGCTTTTGGAGGGGTGGGATTCACTTCAGTGGCTCCCTGACAGAGCCCAGTCTTGAACCTGAAGCTGAAGTAACAGAGATCCCCTGGCTCCCACAGCGAGGTTGTGATTCCACCCATGGCTGCAGCGTCATGCTCCAGGCATGGTTTGGAGTTCACCCAGGAGCCTTCCTCTTAGATCAGCATTTCTCAATCCATTGGTCTTGCATCCTTTTGGGGTGGAATGATGCTTTCACATGACCTGCCTAAGACCACTGGAAAACACAGATACTTAAACATTCCAATCCGAAACTGTAGCAAATTTACTTTGAAGTAGCAATGAAAATAATGTATGGCTGGGGGTCACCACAACAGGGAGGGACTGCATGAAAGGGTCACAGTATTAGGAAGGCTAGGAACCACTGCTATTACATGGTGGTTCCTGCCTCTTGTTTCCACTTCAAGCGTGAAGTTTGCCTTTTGCTTCCTCTTTTCCTACGGTCCATTACCCTTGTGTGTGCCATTTTCACCCAGACTGCCAGAAGCCATGGGAAACTGAGGCAGGCTATGGATGGGGATAGGACTTTCTGGCATTCTGGCAGAGGTGGATTCTCAGACACCTGCACTTTGCATCCAGGCCCCAGGACAGGAAACTCATCTCCCCAGATAGAACTGTGTGTCCTGTGCGCACGGGAGCAGGGCCTCCAGTGGGCTCTGTAGGAAACGGTCCCCTTTGGAGCCTGACATGTAGCAGGTGCACAATACAAGTGCGTTTGCTTTTGTGATTTTCCTCAGGCTTCAAAGCATTCCACCTAGGGCAGTGCAGGCAAGAGCCTTATTCCGAAGTTGCCTCTCAACAGAACATGCCCTCCCAAACCTGTCAGGTCTCTTCACATCCAGGTTGGGGATCCTCTTCAGGGGCACATTTCACAGAGCTCCCCCAGATGATAGACTTCTTTTATTTTCCACAGTGTGTCTGAGAGCTCTCCCTATGTGAACACTTGAAGAATTATATTGCTTTGTAAATTTCATTTCTTTATTTCATTTGCATTATAACATACTGAAAGGACAGTGCATTAGCGTAGGTCAATAAATTTTCCCCAGGTGAAAGCATTCATTTTACCAGGGCTCACACATGACAGTCCAGAGTCCTTTTGCCTTTTTGTGGTTATTTTCTCTTAAGGGCAGCAACACTCTTGGCTTATGACACCAAAACTTAGTTCAGCCTAAATTTGAAATTTACATGAATGGATTTAAGTGGTGCCTTCTCTGGTGTGTCCAGCAGCCTCACTTAATATTATCTGTGGGCTTTTCTTTTGCTGCAGTGCTGGGGATGAGCCCTGGGGTCTTGCACATGCTAGGCAAGCATTCTGCCATTGATCCATGCCCCAGCAGCTCACTGATGGATTCTAGGCAAGGACTATGCCACTGAGCCATGTCCCCAACTCCTCACTGGAGAGGATTCTACACAAGTGCTCTACCACTGAGCCAAGCTCCTAGCCTCTCACTGGAGAGTTCTAGGTAAATGCTTTGCTCACACCCCCAGCCTCTCATCAGTGGCTTCTACACAGGTGCCAAACTCCCCAGCCTCTGGGATTTCCTTTGGTATTTCCTGTGATAGTTTTCTTTTCACCGCTGCATAATATTCTGTCATGCCGAAGTGCCTCTCTTACTGTTGATTTAGTTCCTTTCAGTGTTTTACAGCTTATGAGCCACCATGTGGTTGCTGGGAATTTAACTCAGGACCTCTGGAAGAGCAGGCAGTGCTCTTAATCACCGAGCCATCTCTCCAGCCCGTGTTTTACAGCTTATGATGAAGTTTTCCAAAGAATGTCATGGGCTGCTTCACTGTATGCCGGATGTTTGTCCTTCTGCTGGGGCTGCATCTGGGCGTGAACTTGCTGAGCGACTGAGTACGTGGCTGTGTAACTTTCTAGACCATGCCCCATCTTTCTGCAGTGGTTAAGACAAGTTCTACTTCCATAGCTACAAAGGAAGGTTCTGTTTTCCTGTCTTCACAAATGCTGTTTCACCTTATCCTGTCTTATTGTTGTAGCCATGGATACATCATATGTCATGCTATGAGCTTGTTTGTCCACTTTTGGGACAGTCTAGGAAATACTGATAAAAAGAGTTAAAGGGCTGACCTCTTTTGCTCATACATAACTTTTCCCCTGCTATAGACTCCTAGCTGGAGCAGAGTGCATATGTTGCCAGTCTTGATATATACTGCCACCACACCCTCTGAGCAAAGGCTACACAGCAGGAAGGAAGGAATGTTCCAGTGAGCGAGGCTGCCGCCCTATGTTATTTGTCTCCTCTCCCCCTCCTCTATTCACCCCACCCTTCCTCTCCCCTTCCTCCTCTTCCTCATCTTCTCTCCTCCTTTCTTCTCCCCCATCCTTCCATAAAGTATGGAAGGTACCTGAGTTAAGAAACACTGAACTCATACTAAATAAACATTGATAGAAGTTTATGAGGCAGGATACTAAAAAAAAAAATATTGTAATACACCAACCAGTGGGTGTTTTTTTTAATTTATTTTTATTTATATTTTATATAGACTGGTTTGGAGATACCTAATTTATTAAGTAAAAAGAAGGTTGGAATCTATTAGCATATATATGTCAATCACAATTGCAAATGGTTTGTAACTATGAAATCTCCCTTTGGTTCTTTAAACCGGCTAGAAAGATTTCATTATGATTTGTATAAGTCATGTGAGGCCCAGATACATGCTGATTGAGTTCTGACTGGCTGTGTGAGGGTATCTGGATGCCGAATGAGGAAAGTGCTGTTGACTGGGTGACGAGTGAGGTCAGGGGTAGTTCTGACTGGGTGCTAGATCATTACATAGTGCTTTCTACATATTATAAGTGCTAGTTAAGTAAAGCGTAAACTCTACATGAGTCTGAATACTGGTTTAATACAGGTTTGACCAGGGCTGGTTGAGAATCGGCTGAGTACCAGGGAAGGGCCTGCTGAGGACTCGGTTATAGCTAAATGAAGGCTAGCTGAATACTGGACCAGGGCTGACTGAGGGCTGGGTCAGGGATGTGTGATCCTGGCTCGGTGTTAGATGCCATGCTTAGGTTTGATGGAGAGAGAGCAGGACTAAACTCTGGAGTTGTAGCGAGCACCTTCTCTTCAGAGTTTTCTTCTGGTTGTGGGATGAGGACTCTTGAGATACACTTGTGGTCTTGGTTTTCTGCACTGCAAAAAGGGGGTGGAGCCTTGTGAAGAGATTTTCAGCAGGACAGGGTTGCTCCTGGATCCTCTACCCAACAGTCAACAGTTGTCCAGGAAGTTAAGAAGAAACTTCTGCTTGAGGTTTGGCTCATGATAAGTCCTTAATTAATTACCATCAACGGAACTATTTGAAACCCACCTGAAGTCGCTAAGGGTGCTTAGACCTCCAGGTGGAAGAAGAGCAGAGACATAAGAAGTTCTTATATGGAGAGAAGCAATTTATGCGCATGGCCTGGTACCGTAAAGCTATGCGGGAGTCCAATACCAAGAGAGATGCACCAGAAGCAGGATGATAATTCCTTATTTTGCTAGACTTTAGAGTTTAGAGAAGACTTCCCACCGCTGTGTCATCCCCTCAGTTAAAGGAGGCCACCTTTCAGAGAGATGGGAGAATGTCTTCCCAGGGGTTGTGGAATGATCTGGACCTTCGAGGACAGCTAGACAGGTAGGAGGACATGAGAAGACCAGCATTACATGTAAAGTAGAAGAAATAGCGTAAGTCAAGGCAAGGCAAAGGAACATTATTAAGAGTGTGACATGAGTTTGTGGAATGGGACAGTGGGGGACAAAAACTAGAAGATGACTGTGCATAGCTCAGCATCTGCCTAGAATGCCCCAGTGAGGAGCTGAGTAGATGGCTCAATGGTTGAGCACCAGCCTAGAGCAAGGGTCTGGGGATGTGGCTCAGTGGTAGAATACCTGGCTCAATGGTATGCACAAGGCCCTGTGTTCCAGCTCTAGAAAAAAAGAAAAAGAAGAACCATAAAAGGTAAGAGGGAGCTTGATTATATGAGATGCCAAGCTAAGACACCTGTGCTAGTATGTAGACTCTTTTCATGACCCTGGGCAACAAAGGTCATCTTCCTCATGGAAAGAAATGAAGGCTGCGATTCATTTAGTAGTAGTAAATGAGTAGGTTCTTATCTCTGATCTAAGCATTTGCAATATTTAATTGTGTGCATTACAGTTTGGATGGGTGGCTGGACAAATGGGTGGGTGGATGGATGGATGGATGGATGGATGGACAGATGGGTGGGCGGATGGATGGGTAAGTAGGTGGATGGATGAATGGACAGATGGGTGAAAAATAGAATAAACAGATGATGAATAGGCAGATGGACTGATAGGTGAATGAATCAATGAAGGAATAAATGGGGGATGGATGAATGGGCAAGTGAAGGTGTGAATGGACAAATGTGTTTTGTAAATCAATCATCGTCTTTTCCACGTAAATCTTAATTCCTGCTTGGTGTAAGGCATCCATTTGCCTTTAGTTTATTTTAGTTTTTATAGACACAGCTCTTTAGATGTTAGGGAGAACAGCCTGTGAGTCCCAATGAGAACTGGGTTGTGCACACATAACTGCTTTGAAAATGCCAATTTCAAGGACTGGACCCAATTCCCCGACCCATTGCTCAGTTGTCAGCTGTGTTTTTCTTTACATTTAAGACTATCAAGTGTGTAGGTGGTCAAGCTGCCTTGTTGAAGACCACAAGTTACCCCAGAAGATGCACTTTTGTCTCCACGGGCTCCCATACACCAGCTGCAGGTGTGTGGGACACAGAGCCCTGACTGGCACTGACCAGTTTTTGCATGGTAAAAGTGCAATCATCCGTGAAAATCCACCTTGCTTCTGTTCCACCAAGATGAGAATTATTTTCCTTTATGTGTAGTTATCCAAAGTGGCCAGCTTGACCACCTGTTCAGATTCACCTCTTCACTTGCAGAATAAAGGGAGAGCATATAGGCCCAGAGCTGAGCGTTTGCAGCGTGGGTCTTACTCCAGGAGGGAAGAACACTTGAAACTACATTGAGCTCAGAAAGACACAATGTGGAGGGCCGGCAGGAACTTTCATGTCTCTGTCTGTTCCTGCTACAGCTTGTCCTGATACCAGCAGCCATGTAAGCTGGTAAGCCATCAATGGCCACCAGGTTTAACCAAATCACATCAACCACACCCTCCCCCATACCCTCCTCTGCAGTATCTGGTGTATTAAAGTGATACTGTGGGACACAGAGATAGGGATGCAGATACCTTTGAGAGCCAGATGTCATGGCACAGCAGTGTTGCTTAGATGGCCTGGTAGAGCATGGGTTGAAGCTAGGGACAAAGCTCACTCAGATGGTTCCCTAAGCTGGGTGTCCACTCACTGTCCGTTATCTAAATATTTGTCCGAGGTGGTTAGTTGCTTTTGCCATGTGAGGTGATCTTTGCATGGGGCAGCTGTCCAGACTCTAGTGGCATACCCCCTTGCAGAAGCACGTGGAAGATTCCTGTCTCTCTTTTCTTCTCTACGATCTAGACTTCTCTTATGATCTTGACTCTACATTTGAAAGAATGCACGCAGTGTTTATCTTCCTGAGTCTGGCTTATATCACTTAACCCAAAGATCTCTGGTTCCATATGCTTTCCTGAGAATGACATAATTTCTTTCTTTGTGGCTGAATACCACACTACTCTGTACATTCACAACATCTCCTTCCTCCATGCATCTGTTGCTAGGCACCTGTGCTGATTCCCTGACCAGGTGTTGTGGGAAATGCTTGAGGCAGCAGAGACATGCAAGTATCTCTGTGGCCTGGTAGATGGCTCTGGAAGACTCAGGCACTAGCTGCTTGTATTCTGCCATACCATCGGGAGCAGCTCCTGGTCTGGATGCTATCTCTGGAGCAGCAGGGGATTCTCCCCCATGGGAAGTGTCTTCAGAGCAGAGCTGTCACCGTGGCTGGGCTAGGGTGATGTGGCCTTATACACGGTGCCTTTCCCTGCCAATCAACTAATGCTCTGCTTTTCTTGGCCTGGAAGCAGCCCTGCTCTGTTAACATAGTGGTCCCCAACTGAATGATCCTTCACGGTGCACATTACATCAAATTAACATGTACAAAATTAATATTCCTGACCTTGCTGGTAGGGAGAACCATCAATCTAAGGGAGGTTGTCATCCCAGTGTGCCCAGCCTTCTGAAGAAGGCCTCTCCATTTTAGCTCAGCCCTGTGCCTCTCCCTGTAAAGTCAGACCGTGCCCTTCCCTCAGGCCTGGCTTGAGACACTGGCATTTTTCTGTTTTCTGGGGACCCTCTACCTGCAGTGGTGATGCTTGCGAGAGCCCTGGCCCTCCTGATAGCCTCCCTTTGTCTCCGGTGGCTGTGACTTCCATTACACTTAACAGCTTCTAGAGGTCTTTATGGGACCCTGGGTTTCCAGGTGAAAGGATGGAGAGTACTTGTGATCTCTGTTGAGCTGTGACCTCCTTGGTTCCAAGCATAAAACTCTCATTTCTCCAGAGCCATTTATTTCTATTGCATATATAGTAACCAGGCAAATGGCCAACATTCCCTTAATGTTACCAAGGACATGTTGAGCCAGGCCCATTTCTTTTTTTTCCTCTTTCTTTTTGCCATCTCTTCACTATTTTTCCCAGTGCTGGGGAATTCCTGCATATGAGACAAGCAAGCCCTCTACCAGTGAGCCATGCCGCTCTTCCCTTATTGATGAATCCTAAGTAAAACTTCTACCACTGAACCACACCCCAGGGTCCTCACTGGGGGATTCTAGGCAGGTCTACCACTGAGCCACACCCATAACTCCATTCCCAGTCACTGTTGATGCTTTGATGCCTCTCCCAGTCAACAGACATAGATTCCTCTGCACTGAGTATCAAGGGCCTGGGGTTGCCAGGGTAGGGGATGGGGGTCAGTGTTTGGCCAGTGCCAACCTAGCACTGAATACTACCTCTAGCCTGTTCACTCTTCCAAAGCTCTTGGATGTGTACTGTTTGGACATCTGAGGAGAGTTCTTGAGTCGCAAATCAGCCTACAGTAGAGACTGTAAATGCTGTGATTCTTCAGGGGTCATCACGAAGCACTCTTGTGCAGTAGAGCCCCATGTGTAAACAAGCCAGAGGGCACACAGCCTCCAGTACTTACCTATGCAGTCTTTACAAGGCAGAAATTCTTACATAATCTACATCTGTCCATCTGGGTTTTCCTGGTTAGATTTAGGTGGGAATTTTTGAAGACTGAATTCTTACTTTCTCCACACACAGGGAGATGACTTCAGAGTAGGATCTGTGCTAACAAGAGGGCTGGACTCAGCTTTCAGGATATACCTGACTGGCAGCTGGGGACTGAAGGGACACTGGCAGCCAATGAGGTCTGGATGTCCAAAGTGGCTTCTTGAAACACTAACTGACCAAGCAGTGTTGCTGTTGGGTAGAGATGAGCTTGGCCATTGCTAGTGTCCCCTCCTTCCTAGACGTCCCACAGATAGGAGCTGGACAACGTGGGTGGGGTTGAGGCCTCCTTCCTTGTTCTTTGTTCTCTGCCTTTCTTCTTCATGGCCTCCATCTTAAGGCCGTATGGTTCCCTGGCCAGGCAGCAAGGCCTGAATGGTGGCTTTGAGAGAGTCCCATTCAAGGCTCTACTGGAGTATGCTGAACCCAGAGCTAGTCCAGGACCAGGCTAGTTCAGGACACTTCCCCAGAAAGTAAACCCTTGCGCGGTTGATACTCCTGCATTTGAGGAGGCCCTTTAGCTTGGAAAAGCGTCTAGCTTCAGGCATCATGAAGTCTTTGGTAGGACCCAGGAGATGATGTTGGCCAATATTCTGCCTGCTCTTGTTCATGATGAAAAATCTGCACAACAGAGACTAGACAGAAGCCACATGTCCAGCCTAGGGCAGAAAATGCACTTGAGAGCCAGGCCTCCACGGCTGTGACTTGGCATAGTTTCACAGAAGAAAATGAGGTGTAGAAATGCCGGCACCACCTCTCTGTGGTGGTCCAGTGTCTTAAACATTTCCCTCATGTATTTCCTGGAGCTCTGCTCTGATGTGAGCGCTTGGGAGAGGTGTCTTCGTAAGCTGTCCATAGTGATTCAGATAGCTCCTGACAAAGCTGGCATCTTTTCTTGTCCACTCACATTCTGTATCATTGGGAGGACTTAGAGTCTCATGGAGCCCTTAACATTGGCTTTAAGTTTGATTCACGATCCATGACAAGGACTTCTGATGTGTTTGAGTCCTGGAGAGCCCAGAAGCTGTCCAATATTAGGCATGTCTACGGCATCTTCTGGACAGTTCCATGTCTCCAACGTGATCCCAGTAGAGGAGATGTTTGTCGAGGCCACTGTAGCCTCCTCTGCCCTCACTAGTTATCACAATGCTTCCTTCACTCAGGCTGGCATAGATAAATCTCTGAGGATTCCTTCCCACCTCTACCTTCTCAAGGCACCGACCTTGAGTCCCACGTTTGCATCCTTATCACCAGTCCTGGGCAATGATGTGTGGCAAATATAGCCTAAACTTAACCAAAAAGCGTGATCTTTGGTCTTCTTTCTAGAAAGGACCCGTGGGAAGGGAGTCTGTAAAGTGCTGTGTTCAGTTCCTAGAGTTCTAACTTCACAACTTTTAGTTCAGCCTAAATATGCTCACACATACAGGGCAACTTGTAATGGTTTCTAGGAACATGGTACAGCTGCTGCCTCTTCCCAGCCATACCCCTCCTCCTGCCCACCCATCTACCCATAGCTGCCAAGGCCTGAGTGAGTGCCCAGACCCAAGCTATTGCCTTTTCACCTTGTGGAGAGCTCACTAACAGTGTGATGATGTAATTTCCACTTACTCGAGAAAGACATTCCAGTGTTCCTCCACTTGCTCTTTATTTTTGTACAGAATCGTCCATTTCCTCTTTACCTAGAGGTGGAGTTCACCCAAAGATGATAAATACCATTGAGAGGATTCCTGTCTTATGCCCTTCTTATGGCTATGGTCAGCCCTTAGAGCCATCCACCCATCCCATGGCTGTCCTAGAGTGCAAGGTGTGGGGTCCTGTTGGGAGTATTCCGCTCTGTGTTCCAGCAGACACTCACTTTGGGGGCTGCTTTGCACCTAGACACAGGATGCGGGTCTCAGGGTCAGAAATGGCTCCGTGTAATTATTTGAAAATGGGGCAGGGGGGCGGGTTGTTAAAACAAAACAAACTCTGGAGATTGTTCATCCCTTCCCATGACCTTTGGAAAGACCAGAGGCAAGGAATGTGAGACCCTCCTGCCCAGTCCACATGGTAAGCTGGGGTCATTGTTTCTTCTGTGGCTTGCCCTTCCAGGAGTGTTGGGTAATTGGATTTTAAAAGCTGCATCTGCAAGCCTCTTTCTCAGGGATGTTCATTTAGCTGTGTCCTATTTGGTTCTGCTTGGCTGGGCTTTCTCCTCAACCCACCGTCTAACCCTGCACTCAGGTGCCTTGTGTCTTTTCACACTGTTTTTGCTTGTGGAGTGGACAGAATGGGAGTTGGATATAGGTCAGGAAGCAGGCATGACAGCTTGGCTACCCTCATGAAGAGAGACTCTCGACCAGGTGACTTGGGGAAAAAAATGAAATGCTGGTACCCAACCCAGAGTCCCCCCCTCACTTGTAAGTCTCTGCCCACTCTTAACTTTTTCTTTGCTTCTTGTGCAGCAGCGGGTGTTTGGGATGGAGGCTTCTTCCCTGTCGCAGTCCAGCTGCATCCTCTGTTGGAGCTGGCAGCAGAGTTCGGTCTTATTTGTGAGGCAGACAGGCACGATGATGCATCCTTGTCAGTCACACTCAGAGAGCAAATCCAGAAAGGACTTAGCATAACTTAGCTCATCTCCATCCTGGAATGAGCTTGAGTCTGGACCCACCTCAGCTCTAGATGGCTGTTGAGGAGGTCAGAAGAAGTCAACTGTAATGTTCATTATTGCCTCCTGTGGATAAAGGTTGAGTGGCCACCATGGACCTGAGCCATGGTTGGCAAATTACTTGAAAGTGTCCACCACAGATATATAGTTTGACATTTGGTCCTTATGGACTCATGTTTTGACATTTGATCCTTTGTGCGACAATGTGAGAAGATGTGGGCCCTCTAAGACATGGGCTTAGAGGGAGGGGTTTAGGTTTGCCCTCAGATCAACTTAAGGTGGTTCTCATGGACATTGCATTAGTCCTTGTGGGAGTAGGCTCAGAGCAAGCACGGTGGGCCCTGAGGTCTTCCGCTGTCATGTTCTAAGATGTGGCCTTTCCTCCCTCCACATAGATGTCTGTTATTTGTCATGGAGCCCTCGAAAAGAGAGCATTGGTCAGCTTAGATCACAGGATTCCAAACCTATGAGCTGAGTACATCCCTTTTTTCATCATATTAGCCTGCCTTGGCTATTTTTTGGTTTGTTTGTTTTTAATTAATTAATTAACTTCACATCCTGTTTGAAGCTTCCCCTCCTTTCTCTCCTCCTGGCCCCTTCCTTTCCCCTCTCCTCCCCTCATCCTCCTGTCCTCCTTTAAGTAACAGAAAACTGACCAGCCAGACACTAGGGCCATGTAGCAGACACCTGGGGTGGGGAGTTGGGGATGGGCGGGCATGATCCTGACTACCTGGGGCTGACATTTAACTAGCACCTGGCTATAGGCCAGTGATGTCTGTGGGAATGAAAGGTACAAAAGATAGCCCTTTCTTCCCTCCAGAAATGAGGGTTCTTCACTCTCCACCCCACAGCCTCTGCTCTTAGACCAGCTTGGGAGCAGCAATGAGCAGAGGTGGGGTTAGGAATGAGAGATCCTGCAGCATCCTAGAGGCCCCAGAGAGCTGGAAGAAGCTAAGTAGGGTGGGTCAGGGTCATGGGTATACTTTGAGGATTTGGGGCTTTTGTCTGAAGCCAGTGGGGAGTCTTGGTCTTATGTTAAGTCACAGGTAAGTGACTTAATCCGCTGTTTTGTGACAGTCTCAGTGGCTTCTGTTTGTACTAGTTTGAAGAAAGTGGGGGGTGGGGAGGTTGCTGGTGTCTGCACCAGACTGGGATGGGAGGGACAGAGGCAGATCCAGTCCTGTTACCAGGCTGTTAATACCACTCCGTGCATCTGGCAGTGACCTGATGCTGACCTCTTCCCAAATGAGACAGTGAGTGTCTAATGCTGTCCTACTGTGAGCAAGACCAGACCAGGATGCAAGAATTCAGATAAGGATGGGTGTAAAGCAAATAGCAATGGAAGAGTCAACTATGTATACAAGAGAAAGGCAGGACATTCTTAAAGAGGCTGTCATTCCTCTTGGGTTCTGGGGACTGCAACATCATGAAAACCTACAGACCCATACAGTGACTGAAGCCACCAGTGACCTCACCTGCCTTACTGTATCCAGGGCAGTAACTGTCCCAGGATCTAAAGATAATTCTTCCGTGCAACCAGAGACTTGGCAAGTATGAGTTCATACAAATAAAAGAAGAAGGCTTGGCACAGTGGTACAAGCCTGAAATTCCAATACTGAGGAGGCTGAGGGTCCTAAGTGGAAGGTAGCTTGGGCTACACAGCAAGACTCTACCTTTAAAAATATAAAAATTAAAAAAGTAAGGAAGAAAGGGCTAGAAAGTTAGCTCCCCCATTAAGAGCAATCAATGGCTGTTCTTTTAGAGGACTCAGATTCAACTCTCAGCTCATAGTCACCCATAACTCCAGTTCCAGTGGATCCAATGCCCTCTTCTGGCCTCCACAAGCACAGGCATGCTTGTGGTATATAGATATACATGTAGGCAAAACACTCATACACAGTTAAAAAAAAAAAAAGTCCTTTTTAATTTTTTTTTTCCTTAAAGAAGTACAGTGAATTTTCTCCCCTGAATCTGCAAGAACCTGGGTTTGATGATTTCCAACACAAAGGAAAAACTGGACCAGAGCAAGCGTAAGATTTGAGGTTTTGAAAATTATGTGTACGTGTGTGCATGCATGTGTGTCTGTAGATGCCCACAGAAAACAGAGGCATCTGGATCCCCTGATGCTGGAGTTACAGGTGGTTCTGACTTCCCTGCTGTGGGTACCAGGAAGTGAACTCAGGTCCTCTTCAAGGGTGGTACTCACTCTTAACTACTATCTCTCCAAGCCGTCAGATAGTATTTATAAAGACTCTGCTTAGTAATGTTCCAGAAAACAAAACAAAACAAAACAAAACAAAAAAAAAACAGATTAAAACCTCACTTCTTTTTCTCACAAAAGATACAAAACATGGAGATGGAGAAGGGGTCCCTTATAGATCACTGTGTTGGTGCCCTGTATTATACACACAGGGAAACTAAGGCCCAGAAGAAAAGAAGCCGTTTCTCTTAGGACAGCAGCTTCTGTGTTTGTGGAGTGAATGGGTGTTCCCTTCCCTCCATCCCCTCTGTCACTCCTCTGCCCTATTTTTACTTTCCTCTTAAGTTTATGTGTGTCTTTGTTTGAGGCAGGGTCTAAATAGGACAGACTGACCTTGAACTTAGTTATGTTGCTGAAGATCTTGAACACCTGGTCCTCCAGCCTTTCATCTCTTGAGTTCTGAGATTGTAGGTGTGTACCATCACACTTTGCTCTCGAGCTTTTCAAATCAGTGATCAAGAGCATGCGACATCCTTAGGAGGAGGAATGTGGTGATTGCATGGCGCAGAGCAACGCCCGTTCCTGGGCATCCATTATAATGTGGAGCAAGAGTCCATGGTTCGCGTCTTCAGCTTAGTCTATGGATACTTTCTACTGTTGGGTCTGAACGCATTGCTTATCGTTTTCGTTTTTGTTTTTTTTTTTAACTAGGCAGTAAGGTTCCTGACACAAAAGTGTGCCAATATGCACAGAAGAAGTCTCAGGAGCCTGGACAAGGCTGGAGCTAGAGTGTGGGGGAGGCCAGATCTCCCAATAATCCAGACTTTCCTGGCATGGGTGCTTGTTCATTTTCCTCAGGGCCAGATTTTGCTCTCACTGGGGAGTTTGGCCATGCTTTCTTTTCAACACTAATATCCTTCATGTTATTAGGCCTACCATGTCATCAGATGGCACTCCAGTACTGTTGACCGTCTCAAAAGTGTATTAGGTGTATTGGGGACTAGGCTGAGGTAGCAGCTGGTCACATCAATGATAATGTATGTAAATGGGACCTCAAGTGCCATTCCAGGGTGTGGAAAAATCCATGGAGTGCTCGGGAGCCAGGCAGGTCCTGGCATGGTTGCTCTCCCCACGAAGAGATACCCCATGTCTACTGTTGACTTCTGGTTCACCGATGTCTTGCAGTGACTAGTCTCCATCGCTTTATGCCTCTCCCATTGTTAATCCTGTGCAAGCTATAGAAGCAATGGGTCAGTATGTGGTGTTCAGGCTTGAAAGTGTGGCTCTGAAGTGCATATCCATGAGACAAAAACTTGGATCTCAGTGTTGGGACAGAATTCCCAGCATAAGCAATTTAAGAGAGAAAGGATTTATCTTGACTCCCTGTTTCAGTGGATTTTCATCTCATTATGGTCTCAAGAATGGAAAGAGTCTGGTCACATCTTGCCAGGCAGGAAACAGAGTGCTCAGGCCAGAAAACAAAACATATCTTCACCTTCAAAACCTGATCCCAGGAGTCTATTCTGTGGACTTGGTAATAGTCCCGGGTCCCCACCCAGTCCCTATTCCCTAAAACAGCAGCACTAGCAAAAGATCAGGTTTTGGAAACACGTTAGTTCATCAAGGGCACTCCACATTCAGATCCTGACGGCATCCGTCCCTGTCTTTGTGGGGGCCCAGCTGACCCTTAGGTCGTGTCCTTCTCAATCTGTGCAGCAGAACCCCTCCTTAGTACTTGGAGCCAGTGAGTTTCCAGAGACCAAGACCTAGCCTACCCTTTTTAGCTGCAGGCTCACTCAGTGCCCCGGCCTCCACTGTGCGGTGGGAACAGCCCTCTCCAGTTTGCCCTGGACTGTGGAGACTCCAGGCCAATTAGGGATACCTGGTCACTTGCTTCCAGCCAACCTAACTTCAGGTCGGCCCTCTGGAGGCATCTGTGAGATCTCTAGAATGTTCCACCAATTGGGGAATGTCATGAGGGAGACAGTTACTGCCCTTTCCTATCTCTGTTGAGACTCATGGTTCACAGTGTTCAGTGTGTCTGTTGGCAGTCTCCCTCAGACTCTGTGACGGTCTCCTGAACTTTCACTCAGATTCCAGGCTCACCACGGCGCCACGCACAGTGGCATCACACCACAGCAGCACACTTCCGGCAATTTCTCTTTCCTGTTTTCTTTTTGATACAGATCCTATTGCCTCAGCCTCCTGAATGCTAGGATTGATGACTGGTGGAGGCCAGCAGGCCCAGCTCTTCTGGACATTTCTAAAGGGTAGCCTGTGGCTCACATTCAAGTCTCTTGCTTCCCGTGGTGCACATAAAGAGAAGTGTTCCTCTCTCAAAGCTGGGACATGGTTCCCATCCAAGATCACTGTCATCCAAGATAAACCTCTCAGAACAAATGCAAATTTCGGGGTGCTATAGGAAGGAGGCTTCTTAGGTTGGGGCAGGGTTAGCTATATGATTCTCAAAGAACCAAATCCTTTAATTTTTTTTTTTCTGAGCAAATCTCCTCAGTTATTGAATTCTACAAACAAGACACCCCTCCCTTTTCTTAAAAAAAAAAATTTTTTTTAAATCACCCTAGTAATTACCATATTCCTGCCACTCCATGTACTTACCCTTGGCCTTTTGAAACCAACTAGTAGAGATGGCATCACGTAGCCCCGGCTAATGGCCTGGAACTCACTATGCAGGGCAGGCTGGCCCAAACCCACCCTGCTGCCTCTACCTTCCCAGTGCTGGGATTACAAGTGTGTGCCACACCCCCCGTATGCACTTTAGTACATCACGGGGTGGGGAAGAACACCCACAGATCCTCTTTCTCCCTTAGCTTAAAGCTGTTGATCGTGCAGGGTTGGCCAAACCATGGCAAGACCACCAAGGTGTAGCATAACCAGAGAATGGAAATATTGTATCATAGTGTTCCATGGGCACAGGTGTTCCCAGGCCCCTGTGCCTCTCTCAGGGCTGGGGGTTCTTGGAGAACTCCCAGCTGCTGGGCTCTGCTGTCCACCTGCTCAGGAATGCCTGCTGGATTTCCATCCCCAGGATGAGGCCTCCAAAAAGACATATTCCCTGTAGGATACCCATGGAGCCTCTGCTGAGTAAATATTGACAAAGTAGTCTAAAGAGCAAACACTTTGACATTTGTAAGGTCCACCAGCAGGTCTTGTATATATTTATACAGTAGGAGTGAGCTCTGCATACCAATTTTCCTGAACCTGTTCTGATATAATTCCACATGATGGTGTGTGTGTGTGTGTGTGTGCTGGGGGGGGGGGGGCGGGGGAGAAGGGACTGTGTATGTGGAAACAGGGCCAGTGCTGGGTGGTAGCCATTCCCAAGCTTCTGTCCCACCCTGCTTCACTTCAGACCCTGTTCCTGTTAAGACACTTACTCTGATCTTTTTCTTTTCCTTTCTTCTTCTTCTTCTTTTTTTGAAGACCCACTTTTCTAGGAAAAAGAAGAGGAGAAAAAGCCACAATCTCTGATTTTAATTTATTATAATTGACGAACTTTCTTTTTACTTTGTAAAAATCTTATTGATGTTTTTTTGTACTTTATATTTATTAAAGACTGAGCCTCAAAAATGTAATGAGTAAAAAAAAATGCTTGCTTAATTTAAATTGTGAGTCTGTCTGTTAAGAAATGCATTAGAGGTAGGAGAAGCATAAGACATATTAATTGACAGACAGGAACTGCTGTCTCTGAGGTTGATACAAGTAATTTATTACTTTAGAAGTGAATGCCACCTCCAGAATGTGCTTCATTAATTTCAAATTTAGTTTTAATTTCAAGCTGTTGCCCCTTGAGAAGAATAAGGTGGCAAATTATGTTTGAAGAGCAGATTTTTTTTTTTTTGCTCCGAAGAAACATCACATTTTAACTATTTAATTTTACAAATAAATGCGCCCATCTCACTTGCCACTTTCCCAGGAGTCAAGAATGTATTCTAGGTATGGTCCACACTTACTTACTAATGTTCTCTTTTTTTTCTTTCTTTCTCCCCTCTTTTTATTTGTTCTCACCGTCCCGTCTCTCATTCTTACCTGTGATCATGGCAGCCTATGTTTCCGATGAGTTAAAGGCAGCTGCCTTGGTAGAGGATGACATAGAGCCTGAGGAGCAAGCAGCCGATGGAGAACCCTCAGCCAAGTACATGTGTCCGGAGAAGGAACTCAACAAGGCCTGCCCGAGCTACCAGAACTCACCAGCCGCCGAGTTTTCCAGCCACGAAATGGACAGCGAGTCTCACATCAGTGAGACCAGTGACCGGATGGCTGACTTTGAAAGTAGTTCCATCAAGAATGAGGAGGAGACCAAGGAGGTCCAAGTGCCCCTCGAGGACACGACCGTGTCGGACAGCCTGGAGCAGATGAAGGCCGTGTACAACAACTTCCTGTCCAATTCCTACTGGTCCAACCTCAACCTGAACCTGCACCAGCCCTCCTCAGAGAACAACGGTGGCAGCAGCAGCAGCAGCAGCAGCAGCAGCAGTAGCTGCGGCAGCGGGAGCTTCGACTGGCACCAGAGTGCCATGGCTAAGACCCTGCAGCAGGTGTCCCAGAACCGAATGCTGCCCGAGCCCAGCCTGTTCAGCACCGTGCAGCTGTACCGCCAGAGCAGCAAGCTTTATGGCTCCATCTTCACCGGGGCCAGCAAGTTCCGCTGCAAAGACTGTAGTGCCGCCTACGACACCTTGGTGGAGCTGACGGTGCACATGAATGAGACGGGCCACTATCGCGATGACAACCACGAGACCGACAACAACAACCCCAAGCGCTGGTCCAAGCCTCGCAAGCGGTCTTTGTTGGAAATGGAAGGGAAGGAGGACGCTCAGAAGGTGCTGAAGTGCATGTACTGTGGCCACTCCTTTGAGTCCCTCCAAGACCTGAGTGTCCATATGATCAAAACTAAACACTACCAAAAAGTGCCTCTCAAGGAACCTGTCACACCTGTTGCAGCCAAAATCATCCCCGCTGCTCGAAAGAAACCTTCTCTGGAGCTGGAGCTGCCTAGCTCCCCTGACTCCACGGGCGGGACCCCCAAAGCCACTCTGTCTGATACCAGCGATGCTCTGCAGAAGAACTCCAACCCTTACATCACGCCAAATAACCGGTACGGCCACCAGAACGGGGCTAGCTACGCGTGGCACTTCGAGGCCCGCAAGTCTCAGATCCTCAAATGCATGGAGTGTGGCAGCTCCCACGACACGCTCCAGGAGCTCACGGCCCACATGATGGTCACTGGCCACTTTATCAAGGTCACAAACTCAGCCATGAAGAAGGGCAAGCCCATCATGGAGACGCCTGTCACACCCACCATCACCACCTTGCTGGATGAGAAGGTGCAGTCTGTTCCGCTGGCAGCCACCACCTTCACGTCTCCCTCCAACACCCCTGCGAGCGTCTCCCCGAAGCTGACTGTGGAGGTCAAGAAGGAAGTGGACAAGGAAAAAGTGATCATGGATGAGAAATCCAAGGAGAAGGAGAAGACCAGCGAGGAGGAGGAGAAGTACGACATTTCTTCCAAGTATCACTATCTGACTGAAAATGACTTAGAAGAGAGCCCCAAAGGGGGACTCGATATCCTCAAATCGCTTGAAAACACGGTGACGTCCGCCATCAACAAGGCTCAGAATGGCACCCCCAGCTGGGGGGGCTACCCCAGCATCCATGCCGCCTACCAGCTCCCCAACATGATGAAGTTGTCCCTGGGTTCCTCGGGGAAGAGCACACCCCTGAAACCCATGTTTGGCAACAGCGAAATCGTGTCTCCCACGAAAACCCAGACCCTCATCTCTCCGCCCAGCAGCCAGACCTCCCCCATGCCCAAGACAAACTTTCACGCCATGGAGGAACTGGTGAAAAAAGTCACTGAGAAAGTTGCCAAAGTTGAGGAGAAAATGAAAGAGCCCGAAGGCAAGCTGTCACCTCCCAAGCGGGCCACGCCCTCCCCGTGCAGCAGCGAGCAGAGCGAGCCTGTTAAGATGGAAGCCTCCAGCGACGGTGGCTTCAAGAGCCAGGAGAACAGCCCCAGCCCACCTCGAGATGGGTGCAAGGAGGTGAGCCCCCCTGCAGAGCCGGTGGAGAATGGCAAGGAGCTGGTGAAGCCCCTGAGCGGAGGCCTCAGCGGCAGCACGGCCATCATCACGGACCACCCTCCGGAGCAACCTTTTGTGAACCCCCTGAGCGCCCTGCAGTCCGTCATGAATATCCACCTGGGTAAGGCGGCCAAGCCCTCCCTGCCCGCGCTGGACCCCATGAGCATGCTTTTCAAGATGAGCAACAGCCTGGCCGAGAAGGCAGCTGTGGCCACCCCACCACCCCTCCAGGCCAAGAAGGCGGAGCATCTGGACCGCTATTTCTACCACGTCAACAACGACCAGCCCATAGACTTGACAAAAGGAAAGAGCGACAAAGGTTGCTCTTTAGGTTCAGGGCTTTTGTCCCCCACGTCTACATCTCCAGCAACTTCCTCATCCACGGTGACAACGGCAAAGACATCTGCCGTGGTATCGTTCATGTCAAACTCGCCACTGCGCGAGAACGCCTTGTCAGATATCTCCGATATGCTGAAGAACTTGACAGAGAGCCACACGTCAAAATCCTCGACTCCTTCCAGCATCTCGGAGAAGTCTGACATTGACGGGGCCACCCTGGAAGAGGCCGAGGAGTCGACTCCAGCGCAGAAGAGGAAAGGCCGCCAGTCAAACTGGAATCCTCAGCACCTGCTGATCCTGCAGGCCCAGTTTGCAGCCAGCCTCCGGCAGACATCAGAAGGGAAGTACATCATGTCAGATCTGAGCCCTCAGGAGCGCATGCACATCTCGAGGTTCACTGGGCTCTCCATGACCACCATCAGCCATTGGCTGGCCAATGTGAAATACCAGCTTCGAAGGACAGGTGGAACAAAGTTCCTCAAAAACTTGGACACTGGCCACCCTGTGTTCTTTTGTAACGACTGTGCGTCACAAATCAGGACTCCTTCCACATACATCAGCCACCTAGAGTCACATCTGGGCTTCCGGCTACGGGACTTATCAAAACTGTCCACCGAACAGATTAACAATCAAATAGCACAAACCAAGTCGCCATCAGAAAAACTGGTGACATCCTCCCCGGAGGAGGACCTGGGGACCTCCTACCAGTGCAAGCTTTGCAATCGGACCTTTGCGAGCAAACATGCCGTTAAACTTCACCTTAGCAAAACACACGGGAAATCGCCGGAAGATCACCTTCTGTTCGTTTCTGAGCTGGAGAAGCAGTAGCGTTTGCTCCAGGGTAGAAATGACTGGAGGGAAATGCTGAAGGCACCTTAAAGCCCCTCTGTCTTGTTCTTGGCACATGTTCTTATGTTAACTGCAGAGGATCGTTCTGGGCTGGACTGTTTGGTATAATTGTACAGTGTTTAATAGAGAGGTGCATATAATCAGCTGTTGTTACTGGTAAAATAACGAAGGTTAAAACGCAGTGCTAAGTGTTTGGAACTTTGTGTAAATGGGATTTAATTGTGAGCATCTCCTCGATGCTTCAAGCTGCATGCATTAACAGACAGTTTAATTAAGCATTTATAAGGAAACCAGGCACACTTTTTCCATGAAACTTGGGTGTGCTGGCATTTCTCACCCTTTCATCTTTAGCCCTCTGAGTACTACGAAGCACTTTTGCATTAATTTGGTTAAAAAAAAAGATAATAATAAAACAAAATAATAATGAATAATAATAATGTATGAAACTCTGTTTTTAAACTCCTTACCAGCTTAGTTATAAGGAATATTAGGAACCTCCATTTATGCAGGTCTGCAGGGGTATAACACGCCTTGAAATTTAAAAGAATATTATTTTCACATTGAAACATAGATGTATATATTGTATAGATTTCAAACTCTTATGGGAAAATGTGACTGGTTAAATGACCCTTTCTTTCTTGCATTTATAACAAGTGTTTTATGTATCCTACTATACTCTGGGCACAAGCCATGCCTCTGTATAGTGTATATTTCCTTTTCTTTTTTTTTTAAGGTTTATGTTGTTTTTTTTTTTACATGCAAACATTGTAAATTATACAGAAAATACCACAGATAGCATTTATAAAATATACAGAAGCATTATCTCAAAGCAAGGTGTGATGTCTGTTTCGCTATACGGCACATCTATATTGATAGAGGGTTCATGTTTAAATTATACATATTTATTAGCGTTCTATTATCATTTGTTTTGAGGCCAGGAAATCCATCCCTGGCAGGCATCATAACTATTTTGCACATGGTTCTTAAAGGTATTTATTAGAAATTAAAGGATGCTCAAAGTAATCTCAGTGCTCAAAGGGTTAAATCTATTCGAAAAGGAAAAAAAAAAGATTAAAAAAAAAAAAACAACCCAACTTGTACTGTATTTCCTGAACATTGATAAAGCCTTTAAAATGTTTGTACTGTAATCTTTTGCTTAAACGTCATGAAGCGTTCTGTGGGACAAGCTCTTCCACTTATTTATGAGCCTTCTCGGTTGCTAGTTCATCATGTGGGATGCTTTTCTTTTTTCTCTTTCTTCCTTTTTTTCTTTTCTTTCTTTCTTTCTTTCTTTTTTTTAAAATTCAATCGGTAACTTTGTTTTGTTCTTCCTAATTATTCTCCCAAGATCCCACACTACAGTTTTATCTTGAGGCTTAAGAAAGGTAACCCGTGGTTACCAGCTCGCCAAGCCATTCTGTTCTCCATTTCTGGCAGTTAATTTGCAGAAATAACTGACAGCTGCCACCGTACGAGAACCTATGTATAAAATATTGGCATGTAAACACCACAGACACCGTGACTCACTCTTGTGCCCTGTTTTGTTGTTGACAATGGCACACCATGATGTGATTCTTCATATAACCCTTTTTTTCTACGGCAGCATTAAAATTGTCTTTTTGCTATAATTTTGTGTTGCGTTCACAATTATGTCTGAGATGTGCTACGACTAACGAGCACATTAAAATTAAATTGTATGCGATCTGTTTATGACTGACTCAGTTGCTGTGTCTGCCAGGTGCTGGCAGTTGGAGGCTGCGCGTAAATCAGGGGAGTTGCAGTGAACTTTGGTGTTTAGAGAGGAAATGAGGAGCCCTGCGTAGCATTTCCCCCAGGAACGAAAACTGGAAAGAAACCAGAGGTGCCCGTGAGGCTAGAACCCCCGTGGGTGAGGAGTGTCATAATAAAATCTCCACTGTCAGAACTTCATTCCGGTCACTGGGTAGCTGTCCTGGGGTGGGTCTGGCCTCCCTTCTGGATGCCCCATAGTGTTTCCAGGCTGACTCAGGAGGTCTTTAGAGAAGAGATTTTGCACATGGTGGCCCAGGCTTAGTAACTTCAGGTTTTCTGGGCTCGGAAAGCAGAGAGGAGCCAGGTGTTCAGAGCTTGGGGTCACCTGTGCTTCTCAAGTTAAAGCAGCTGGAGATAACCAGATTGTGGAGGTACCAGGAAGAGACTGAACCCATCCGTGGGGTGGGGGGGGAAGAGAGGGGGAGATGTGTAGGAAGGAAGCATTTATATGATAATCACACGCTTTTATTGGCCCTGGCAAATCACTCCAACAAAATGCTGAGGACATCATGTAAAACTGTAAAATACCTTTATTACGATATTCAGCCTAGCCTTGCAGTTAGGCAGAATCGGAGCTCCTAACCTAGAATTATACAAATGAGGAACGTGATACATCCATGTAATACATAAAACACCTCAACTTGAAAGGGTGAAAGAAAAGATACTCTTTTATTAAAAATTTAAATTAAGCCCTTTCAAAAATGTTCGGCAACACGCCCACGGGCTTTCCCTCGGCTCTCCACCCCTTTTTGTCAAGACAAGTCCAAATGTGCCATCTACTCCGTCTTCTCTCAGTAATCTCTCCGTGTGTCTCTGTCTTTCTGTGTCTCTCTCTGTCTGTCTCTGTGTCTCTGTCTCTGGTTTCAGAAAGAACTCTGCTGGAGTTTAAAATGGACTTCTGGCAGATAGTGACACTGGGGCTCTACTCCAGCCTTGTGACTTGGGCACACAGGTAGGAGACAGCCTCAGAAGAATTTTTTTTTTCCTCTGGGCCCAGGGTCTGCCCCACTGTGCTTCCAGCACGGCCAGCCCATGGCTCTCTCACTAGGTTCTTCATAGAGGAAGCCGATGGGTGCATATATTCCACCAGGGTACCTGCCACTGTCCTAGAACCTGGCTCAGGAGACAAAGGACCACCCTCTCCCTACAGTATCTTCTGCATCTTTGCATCCTGAAGCCCAGATTTCCACTCTTGAATTTTTCACAGGTTAAATATAGCATCGGTTTATTAGAATCCAAAGTCCTGCATCTAACAGATTAAACTGACAACACTCTCGTCATCACCAGGGCCCATGTGGCTTGAAGGGAGAGGGGATTTGTTTGAGTGATGGTGAGCCTCCCCCCTTCACGATTGAGAAGGGCCCAACACTCCGTGAATCTCCTCCTCGCCCTCCCCTGGGATTATTATTGGGGCTGTTATTTTGGGGGAGATGTGGAGACTGATAACCAAGTTAGGTAGTGAGCAGGCTGGTACTAGTGGAAACCCCAAATTAAGTCTGCCTCCAGGGAAGTATTAGGAAAGGGAGCTACTGAATGCAAACCTCTCTTTGCAAAAGAAAAGATTCTGCTTAGCCTTGGGAGGTGGGCCCCTTTACCCCGCCCCCCCCCATCCCTAAATTCTGGCCTGGCAACAGGGTAGGCAACATGTAACAATATTTTCAGATTAGCTCATGATAGCCCCAAATCAAAGACGACCATCCGAAGTGAATATTACCGGGGACCACACACTCTATGGCCGATGTGAACAGAAAAGGGCAGTAAGTAGTGGAACTGGTATCTGAGTAGGTCTGCAAGCAGATCCTAGAAGGAACTTGGTGTGCAAGAGGGAGGGGCCTTTAATCACAGGTCCGTTGGTGACCCTGACCTCACCCACCCGAGCATAGTCTCACTCTAGTCCTATGGTAGATCTTCCAGCCATCACATTTACGCAGTATCTTAAAATAACATTTGTGATAAATGTGCAATTTAACTAATTTATGGTGCTATGATGTGCTCAGGGCTACATGCAAGATGAAAATCTTAAATGGAGCTTGAACAGCTCAATTCACAACAAGAAATCAATATGCCACATCTTAGCTATTCGCTGCAGTCAACATTTAGCAAAAATATCAAGGATGTATCTTTTAAATTTTAGGCAGCAAGAATTCTATAATTAAACAAAATCTTACATAAAAGTTAGAGAGGGTTGATGCTGAGGACCTATTTCCATTCACTTTTCATTCTGCAAAAGGAAATAGATATATTTATATTGATTACCATAGGACAGCACTTCTCCCAAGGGTGCCCTGCCTTCAGAAGGAGGCCAGACTGGGGGCAGGGGGAGAGCGCAGGCGAGAGCCTTTGCACCCTGGAGAGGATTCCCTCTCGGAGCCGGATCACTGCAGGTTGGTGGGCTTCACTGCCCCTCGCCTCTGCAGGTGTACAACGTGTGACAATATATAGAAGTTAAAAAGGCCTGTTAGCTGCCCAGCTCTACCTTGAGGATAGCCTTTGTGAAGACAGAAGACACAGGAGCGGATGGGAAACAGGGCTACACGGAACAGATCACATGTCCCAGAAAAACTTCCCAATTACCTAATTAAAAATAAAATTAAGTGATTTCGGTTTTTTTGTTTGTTTGTTTGTTTGTTTGTTTTTCAAATTCATCTGCACAGTTCAGGCGTTGGAACACTATTATGGTGCTTTATTCTGTTGACAATTTGTAGCAGAAACAACGCTGGGTACTGTTGTATTATATAGGAAGCCATCATATAAATGAAAACAGTGAGCCCCAACCCTGTTCTTTAATAATAAATACTTTAACTTTAAAATAATAGCTATTATCCTTTCAGCTAATAGAGAAACTACCATTTTCACTCCACCGGAGAGTTATTCTTCTGGTAATGGAAATGCTAACCTCCTTTCTCCCTGGGGATTTATTAGTGAGTACGTGCAATCTTTGGCAAAGGCAACCTGGAAGTACATACTTCTTTAGAGCACATGTGTCACCAGATAACTCCATGCCTCCAACAGATTCGAGAAAACACCCGAACGATGCTCAGACTGTCACGCAGCCCCTGCCTTTGCCAGGCACTGCTGGTCTTACGGAAAACATGGATGGCTAGTCTTCACTCACTGGGGAGACAGGCAGCAGCTGCTCCGTCCCTTTCTGGAAAATGCTATCCTCCCCATGTCCAATGTGGTAGCCCTGTTGTGTTGGGTCAGAGTGATGATCACACACCAGTTTTGTTTGCAAGGTGCTGCTTATCTCTGTATCACTATGTTGAATTCCACAAGCCCACAGGATAATCTGCTTGGCTTCCCCCATTCCATTTTTCTATTCCTATGGATTTGACTGGAGACAATCACACACATAGACACACACACACACACACATGCACAGGAAAGACTGGAGGGTAAGAACACTCCGTGATGGGCTTATAGTTACGAAGGCAACTATCCCGAGGTGTTCTCCATTTGGAGACCATGTTCTCTGCCTTGCCAAGACAATGGATGTGCCAAATTGTTGGTTAGCTGCCTGACAGTTCATGATGGTTGAGCCAGTCCTAGACAGCCCAAGGCTGAATCAGCCTAGTCACAGCACCAGATCTCAGGGGAGACTTCGGTCAAAGCTGCTCCCAGAGGCCAGGAATTTGGGGATCCATGCCCCACCTCTACTTCAATAAGCCAGGTGCTTTCAAGATTAAAATCTAACAATAGATCAGAGAAACTACCTCTCTAAAACCTTTGTATAATATTTTGAACTAATATATTAATAAATCACTCCTGGTGGCTGACAAGGTGACCCCTCTACGATTTAAAATCCACAATTAGCTCAGTGGAGTTTGGCCCTACTGTTATTTACCACCTAAGCTTTATTGTCACCAGATAGCAGACAATAGCCATATGGTGAGCATTCAAATATAAATGCAATAAAATTACAAGATTGAGTTCTCACATTGTACCAGCCATGTGTCAGGTGCTGACTAGTCACGTGTGGCTAGCAGCTAGCTACTCCTTTGGCTATCACAGACCTAGAACGATGGGATGGTGCCATCTACCATTATTGACAAGGTAATTTTTTTTTTTTTAAGTCTCAACCTTTTGCCTATTGACTATGAAAGTGTATTTCCGGTCTGTGAGTATTTCTAAGAATCTTTCTTTTGCTGATATGGGTACAGGCCACATTCTTACATGCTAATATTGCTGATCGAAGCCAAGGACACACACAATTAACCTTGAGCATAGAATTATAAACAGAAGTGGCAGGCATTGGTGTCTGCAGTTGCTGCCCATCCCCCCTGCTAAGTTTATTAGCTAGCCTGCAAACTCCAGAGCCTAAGGACCTAATGGGATGACCATGGCCTTGCTCTGCCCTTACTTAGCTGGTGATGAATCAGGCCGTCTCAGGGCTGGAGAGTCAGGCATGGGAACCCTCTCCTCCCTGCAGATCCCACCAGCCTCTGATCCTCTTCTTTCGCATCTCTGAGCAGCCAAGGGATGATTATTCTGTTCCCTTTTTCAAAACTAAAATATGGCTGAGGATATAATTCACTGCTAGAGACTTTGCCTAGCAAGCGCAAAGTCCTGGGTTCCATCCCCAGTAACACACAAACAAAAATTTCTAAAGGTGCTACATAAAAAAAAAAAAAAAAAAAAAAAAAAAAAAAATCACTACGTTTCAACACTTTGCTTCCATTTTTCCCCCACAGCAGGATTTCTGGGACACATTTATGACCATCATAATTGTGAATTAGAGATCTTCCAGGCCAACTGAAATGAAATTATGAGATGCTGAAATCTGGTTTAATTGGAGCATTTATGGAGTAAAAGAAGTCCTAATGGCTGTGTCCTGTCTTTGTGACTGTTCAATTCACATCTCTACCTGTGTCCACAGCTGGCACTGGAGGAGCTTGGGTCAAGAGAGCCAGAGGTGCAGAGAGAATGAGATAGGTGTGTCAGGAAGGAGCCATTTCTTAGCTTAAAAAAAAATGGAGGTACAGTCGCTGGAGTTCCGCCTCAGTGACCATGAAACCGAGTCGGCAGAAGCTGAAGGACCCGGCTCCTGAGAGCCTCATCAGGGCTTGTCATCGCTCTAATGAATATCATTTAAATTGCTTTGTATATTGGTGGAGTTTGGATGTCGATTTAATTTGTGCATGTGTTTGAATTCTTCTGCTTGGCTAGGCTAACTGAGAAGCAGGCGTCTAATGAAAACTGAGCCGGTGACAGTGTGATGCGCTCCAACCCAGTCAAATGAGTTTGAAGGGCTGCTGTGACAGCCCTCAAAAAGAAGTAGATGTGGCTGCTGAAGGAGAAAGGAGTTCTTGCCTGCAATGCCCAGACAAACGGGCAGCGCTGGTGCTAGACATGGCCAGAGATGGCACAAGCAGATTTTTGTCTCATCTCAGGCCTGGGTCTGTCCAACTGGGGTCTTGTAGATGCTCTACTTTTGTCGTTCAGTGTCACATGGCCTGAATTGCAGAGGGTAATGGGTAGAGGTGAGAGCCTGTCTTCCCACAAGAGTGGATGGCTGGAGTTCCCACTGAAGAGGAGAAGGGGGCCTTTCAATCACCTGCGCCCACAGAAGCAAAGTCCTCTCCCTACATCCCAATCTGTCTTGACTCTGAATTATAGCGTCATTGTGTCCTAAGCTTTCCTTCCTACTCTCCCCTTCCCCCGGTCTTTCCTCTTCCTTCCCACTGTATTGCTCACCCAGTTTATTCCCATGTCTTCCCAGCTATCCTGGGAGAAGAGTTCAGGTTCTGTGTCCTGTGGGGCTCATTGATTCATGAGGCCCAGTGAGAGGCACTGTCCCAGGCTCTGCTGTGTCCTACAGGAAGGTCAGCTAGGCTTCTGTTTGCAAAAGCATTGGGAACATAAAATCTAAGTATAAATCCAACCACCTAGCTCCTACCCTTAAAGGTTTTCTCTTTCATTGTTGCTTGTTTTGTTGTTATTTTTGTTGCTGCTGTTGTTTAGATAAGATTTTTCTATCTATTTCTATATAGTCAAAACTAGCCTTGAACTACATACTCCAGGTTGCCTGGAACTTCTGATCCTCCTCTTTATGCCTCCAAGGTGCTAGGGCTACAGGCAAGTGTGGCTAAACCTTGCTTCTGGAAGAGAATTGATTTTTGGACTCTCTGTTTCCGTGAGAGGACAGGCCTTGGGTTGCAAGGGCTCTACCTTCCTCATGGGCTCTCTGGTACCCCAGGTTCTTTACCTCAGAGGGTAGTGGATTCATGGACTGGTCAAATTCTGAGGGATGGGGTTCAGTGGGGCTGAGTTAAAGAGAGGGAGATGAACACAACAAGGGGATAAACACAACACAGTTTCACCTCCCACATATACTGTAAAAGTATGTTTTCCTCCCCCCTTCCAAGCTCCCAAAATACCGACTCTGAGCCTAGGTCAATATAGCTAGCACGTTCCCTGACTTGCTCATAACTAATATCCTGTTTCTTCTATTTTAAGTTCTGCCATGTGGCTGGTTACCTCTGTTCAGTATCATGTGTCCATATTCTTCAGAGTCATAGGGCGAGTATCATGCCTCTCACTGTTTCCTAGAGTTCTGCCCCCTCTCCCCAAGAACTCCCACCTCCTTATTTACTTCCTCAGTGAAAAGGCCATTAGCTTTTCATTGACAGGTGTTGCTTCCATACAGTCACAAGAGATTCCTTTTTCAGTACACATTGACCCTGGCTTCCCGTCACCCTCTTCCTCTTTTCATTTTTAGTCTTCTCAAATACTACCAATACTCACACAATCAAGCTCTGTAGATGACTCAGGAAGAGAAAAAAGAAAGATCACAGAACATATTCTGAAATCTTGGCTTCCTCTACTTGCTCAGTCCCATCATCACCACAAGACCCTGCTGCAAAAACAAAACAAACTTTGGAAAGCTGAAAAAGGGGTGGGCTCACTCCACTACCCGCTAAAAGCTGGGTGTAGGGAATGTAGCATGGGTCAGGTGCAGAAGGAATTCTGGGAAAGGCTCCAGGGGTGAAGTGGAGGAGCATAGACCTTCAGATTCCCCAAGAAGGAGCAACGGGGCGTTGCCATAATGGTCTGCATGGCAGTAGTGGTGGGTGATCCCAGAAGGAGGCCCATGGTTCCATCCTGAGAGAGGTCTGAGGAACCTCTGTGAGCCTGAGACATTGGGGACACCATGAGGTCAATATCCCAGGATAGTGTTGAGCCCTCATGTCATGCCAAGGACACCCAGAACCAGAAAGAAAATAGCAAAAGACTGTGCTGGTCTCAGATGAGCATGGAGTCAGCCAGAAAGTGAAGAATAGGGAACAAGTCCCAAGCAAACAACCATGTGCAATAAATGACAAAACCAAGCAGGAAACAGGTAAGGATGAAGGGCAAGCCATGTTCTGGGAGCCCTTTGGGTGGGAAAGGGCATGAGCTAAATCATGAAGACTGGAGTCAGAGAGGGCATTGGAGAACTCACCCTCTTCTTGGTTAGAAACAGCATGCAGGTTGGCTCACTCTGCCTTCTACCCGGCTAGGCTTAGAGATGGTGGGACCAATGGCCATAACCTGTCACATTTCAAGAATCACCTTGTGGATTCTCCACAAGATGTTATCTGTCATGGCCCTTTTAGTGATGGTTGTTTGCTCTTTCATTCTGTCCTGGTATCACATACCTGGTTTGTTTTGCTTTGTTTTGTAGGTAGTCCACACTGACCTAGAAGCCACAATCCTCCTGCCTTAGCTCCCAAGTGCTGGGATTACAGGCATATGCCAGCACCCCCATATTACCATGAATTTTTTTGTTTGTTTGGTTGGTTTTTTGTTGTTGTTCCCTATGATTTTAATACCACAGCGTCTTCATCTTTTCAAAGCGTAGGCTTAGGGTAAGTTTATCAGGAAACTATGCATATGATTCTATGGTTTGGATATGAAATGTCCCCCCAAAAGGGAAATGTATGGAGTACTCAAGCTGGAAGATGAAGGCTCTGACCTAATCAATAGTTAGTGCGATAGCTTCAAGGTAGGGACTCATTGGGAAAACAGATCATTTTGGGTGTGCCCTTAGAAGCTGTATCTTGTCCTGGTCGCTTCCTGTCTCTCTTGTTTGCACCTAGCTACTATGACATGAAGCCACGTGTTCTGGAGCCACACATGGTCTCTGCTCTATACTCAGCTACTTTTGAGCTGAGGTGAGAGACTATGCAACAGAAGGAATTTGCTCTAGGAAAGCTCTTTCTTAGCTCACAGTTTTAGGTCCTCAGTCTGTCAGAGTCTCTGTCTGTCTTGGGGATGGTAGTTCAATCAACGTGGCAGCCGTTCACATGGTACAGGACTAAAAGAACGGTCAGAACACGGGGCAGGGGTAGGGCTTTAACCATCAAAGTTCTGTCCCTCATGACCCAGACCAGATCCCACTTCCTCAGGGTCCCAAGTACCCGTCAAAATTGTGCCTCCCCAGGGAACAATAAGAGCCAGAGATTGTGGGTAATCCCATGGAAATAGTTTTTTGCTGGACACGGCGGGTCAGTTGCACATATGAATTCACAGCATGTGTAAGACCTGGGCAGGCTCAGGCCAGACAAAAATCCCCATTTGTGGAGAGTGGAGGTGGGCATGAAGTCCCAACCCCTAGCTGAGGACCTATTGGCGCTTGAGAGCTGCTGGGAGAGGGAGTCAATTTTCTTTAGGGTACAGCCTCTGGTGGGTTGACTGCCTTCCAGTGAGGGGCCCCCACAAGAGTTTATGTGCATCACAAATTGTAGCTGGGATTTTTTAAAAGTATACAAAGTGGGGTGGGTAAAGGAAGGGGAGGATCTGGGT
Organism: Meriones unguiculatus; assembly: GCF_030254825.1. NCBI lineage: Eukaryota > Metazoa > Chordata > Mammalia > Rodentia > Muridae > Meriones > Meriones unguiculatus. The sequence goes on from NC_083361.1 coordinate 8,585,709, forward strand.
GGGATAGGAGGGAGAGGCAAATGATCAAAATGCCTGTATGAAATTTTCAAAGAAGTAATAAAATTAGAGAACAGAGTTTGCCTCCTGTATTTGTCACAACAACAGGACACCAAGAAACACAGATGTGGATCTATACATACTTTTTCTTATGGCTTTGGGGCCAGGGTTTAGGCTTCCCTCATTCTCCACAGGCCCTAGTGGTGGATAGCAGAGTACAGTCCCAAGCTCTCTGCTGCCTTCTCTAATATGAAAACCACAGGACACCAGGTCCTTTCCAGACTCAGGGAGCCCAGACGTACACAGCAAGATGCCGTGAACATACATTGGCTTGCAGGGTCTTCAGACAAAAAGGGAATCTTGTTTTATACACTGAAGTCCTGGGAGAAGGGGCTCTGGGCACAATTGGTGGTAACACCAGGAACTGTTCTTCTTGTTATGATATTTTTTTTCCTTCCTCTGATTCTCTGCTTCCCCTTGGAAGTTTACTGTATGCTTTTAATTTATTTTATTTAATTACTATTATTCCTTTTCGGTCACCTACTTTGAAAAGCACTTGGAGCCACAATGCTGAGAAGTAGATCCCTAGATAAAGGTCCTATTGGTAGAGATGGGGTCTGGTTCCCATTCTAGACCAACCATGTTGACTCTGATCACAGCTTGTCCCCACCTGCCTCCAGACCTAATGCCACAGGCTTCTGCTCCAAGCTCAGCTTCACACTCCACACTTAATGGTTAAGGTCTGAGGACAAAGGGTACCTTGTCCAATCCATGGCCTCAGTTTTCCAGTCAAGGAATGTCTCATCTTCCTTATGGAGTATCACCTTGGTTAAATGAACACGGTTTTCTCAGAGTCAGCAGGGATATTATAATCAGACTGCTCAGTATAGACTCAGCACGGGTCCCAAGAGCAAGTCCCCCTGATGGGCCAGCTACAGAGGAGACCCTGCAGTGGGCACTGCTGAGCTCTCTCTCCCTCCCTGCACATGCATGCATGCACACTTGAGGCACACACATGCAAACATACACTCACACACTTGCACAGACACACACGCATGCACACTCGCCACACACACACACACACACGCACACACACACACACCTGTAGTTGCATCTGAATGAACATCTCAAGCCCAGCACCCTAGGGTCACAATAACCTTCCCAGCAATAAGGTGGTTGTCTTTTCTGTCACAGCTTCCTAGCCCCTGATGATGCTGAAACAGGAACCTCCTCCTATTATTGCCTCTGTCTCTGACAACTGAACCAAGTAGAGACTTTTCATGTGGTGGGCTTGTGAATATGATCTGTTGACTGACCACAATTTGAAGACGTATTTAGTCAGAGCCACGTGGTCAAGCAAAATGATTTTAATTCATCACCAGACTCAGAAAATTGAGACATTTCATACCATGGTGTATCTAGATACCACCTTCCTAGGTGCAAGCTGGTGGCTAGAGCGGCACAGTACTTGCCTACTTTAGGCAGGACATCAGCTCTCTGGTTGGCCAAGGTCTCTTCTGTTCCCTGTTGGACTGGCAGACTGCTCTCTTCCAGAAGTGGAATCTCACACGGGGGCTGGGAAGAAGGAAGTTGGTGACCCAATGGCATAGGTAAGGGGGAAGAGAGTGACAGGAAAGGAAAAGAAGTCAAGTCAACTCCCCTTGCATTAGGAAGCAAGCCCTAGGGTCGGGGGTGTAGCGCATGGTAAGTAACGTGACTACCTAGCATACATGGGACCATTACTGGCATCCTCCTCCCTGAATGCATACACATGCATGCACGTGTGCACGCTGACGGTGACAAAGAGTGGAGGAAGGTGAGCAGGAGGAAGGTTGAGGCCAGCCTGGGCTACCGGAGAGACCCTGTATGAGGATAGAAACAAGCAGGGTGCCAGGATAGGCAACTGGAACTCAGTACCTTGGAAACGTGCAGGACGATGTGGGGAAAATCTGTAAGGGGTCCTGGTGTCAGGCGAACCGTGTGAGAATCTACCAATTGCTGTCACTAGTTGAGCACTACCTGCCTAGCATAGAGGTAGGATAAGCTCCCACAATCACTAGCCTTAGGGAGAAAGCCTTAGGCATGTGCAATAATGCTGACAATGAAGGGCTATGAGGGGTGAGTGCTGCCCTCCACCTGACCTTAAGCTGCATGCGTTAGCTTGTCTTGTCTTGTGGCAGCAACAAAACACCAGACCAAAGCAACTTAAGGGAGAAAGGTTTGTTTTGGCTCATAGTTCCAAGGGACGCCATCTGCCACAGTGACAAAGGCATGGGAGAAGAGACATGAGCTGGCTGGTCACATTGCATTCTCAGGAAGCAGAGAGCAATAAATGTCAAGCTCAGCCTCCCCCCCCCCCACCCCTGCAGCCCTGGCTATCCTGGACTCGCCTCATAGACCAGGCTATGCTCGAACTCACAGAGATTGGCCTGCCTCTGCCTCCCAAGGGCTGAGATTAAAGGCCTGAACTACCACACCACCACCATACCTGGCCTGGTTTTCTGCCTCTTATACAGTCCAGGACTCTGGCCCCGAGAAAGGTGCTATCCACACTTATGGTGGGTCCTCCTACCAAGAGACTCCCTCAGGGACATCCCCCTGTTTCCATGGTGATTCTAATATCCACCAAGATTAAGAATCAAGATTAAGCATCACAGAGCCAAAGCTCACATTTCACCCAGTGTTGTGGTTGGAATTTACTCAAGGTGTGCTCATCATTTCAACGGGCATGGTCCCAGGGAGCAGTAACTCACCAGAGATGACACTCCCTGTCAGCAGCAGAGCTGAGCCTCCTGCTCCTCACCTCCTGTTTCTTCTAACCCTGTGCTGTTTATTCCGAGGAGACTAAGGCCCTGCATGCCTCGCTCATCCATTTTATTTTATTTAGTTATTTAATTATTTACTTATTTATGTGTTTATTACCCATCTAGTTCCAGAGATAACTTAGGGCTTTTGTACAGCTCATTAATTGCCTCATTGCTGGCTGGAAACAGGGAGCCTAGCTGAGAGGGGCAGGGAATACATTGAGTGAGGGATCTACAGGAGCTGGGAGATGGAAGAGCCTGGCAGCCACCTATAGATACCACGTCCTTCCGGGTTCTTGGTCTCACCAAAAGATTTCCTGATAGAAATGGCTTTGCTGGAAATCTTTCCCACAGGAAATCCCACGTTCAGCACAGTTCACTTTTTTTTTTCCCTGACCAGAGAAAACACAGCATGTCAGGCTAGAATAGAGGAATGGGTTTGTGCCCTGTGTATTTCTGAGTTTCTAATGGTCAGCGCTGGAGGCAGCTGTGGGAAGTAGGGGCTAAGGGTCCGAATGCCAAATGGAGTGGATCCTTGCAACTTTGCTATCTTTCATCTATGACCACCACCTACTTCCTGCATGACACCCCCTCTTCATTTCCATGTGTGAGCAGACATGTCCTTTCATGACAATAACTTACTGTAAATTTCCCCCAGAATCACCATGGACTGTGGCAGGATCAATGTGTCTACAATAGTCATGGAACCTGGAGGTGAGAGTCCATCCTGGCCCTGCAAAGAGGTCATTGTAGGATTCAATGCTGAGGCATGCAGGTGCCAGAGTTCTAGCTCATTCTAGAACCTCATAGCATCTTCCGGTACCACCTGGACTTCCCAGTTCTGCTCACCCAAGGCATCCACACCAGCACAGCAATCCACTTGCCCAGAGGAGTGGACAAAGGAGGTTACAGGATATTAATTCAATTTGGATTTTTCTCTCTGGAAGCTCTGCCTGGCAGCCAGCTCTCCCGACACCCACATGTCCGCAGCCCAACTGCTTCGTCCATCAGCTCTTGTCCAATCTAACTATTCATTTTATGTATTTTAATTTGTGCAGAACATTTATTTGGCTTAAATTTCCTTTTCGGGGGTTGGAATGTGCCTTCCACACACAGGCAGAGATGATCTGCTTGAATTTCGTCAGAAGGAGTTTAGTTTACAAAGATAGTAACTGAGCTATTAAAACCAACAACCCCTTTTAAAGCAAACAGACCATTAAAATATAGGAACGGTTTATGGCATAAATAAAATTGAGGATATAGATTATTTAAAGATAAGATTTTTCAAGAAACAGGGATAAAAAAACACTTAAATAATTTCTCCACGGTAATTTTTTTTTCAAAGTGAACTTCAAAATGCAAATGTAAAATTAAAAAAAAAAAAACACCAGAGAAATACATTAAAAACCTATCTTACTAGGAGAGACATCCGAAAACGGCTTGACTAGAATATTTGATAAGTACATGATTTCTAAGGGGTAAGTAGAGAGGGTGGTGGAAACTATTTGAATTCATAAACGGCAGCATTTACCCAGCTCGTAAAGCTACATTGTGGAAAAAAAGCAAGACTTCTAGATCATTCTCCCAAGCTGACTGACAGATACAATAATTCCGTCCATTAGGCCAATCCATTGTCTTCTTTTCGGCACAGAAGTGCTGTACACGGAGGTAGGTTTCCACTTCTATGCATATTTTAAGGGTTATTTGGCAACACGAGTGAAGCTAAAAGTAGCCTCTTAATCTAATTAATTGACATTTCTGAATCTTGCTTTCACAACAACACATGGTTTCGTGTTCTGGGTTTTAGCACTTGTCAAGCTTTTTTGGAGAATGTTTTGGTCAGAATGACAAGATAATTTGTGACTGAGGCTCCAAGCTCGAGAAGTGTTTAAGGCTATAATGATTTATTATCATCACAGAATAACAAAATTTACAAAGTGTCTCATCAGAATTTTTGAAATAAGTTTGCCACCATAGGAGAAGCGGGGAGCTGGGGGTGGGCTGGGTTGGGAGACAGGGAGGGCTCAGAGTTCATGTACAAAGCCAGCTATGACGGATTGGCTGAAATCTCCTCTATTAAAATTTATCTCTGCATGTTCCCCGGGAGGAACCATGGAGCAGGCCAGGAGGACAAGATGTGATAGAGGGGAGTGGAGGGGGAATCCGGCCTTCTCCCCAAACCCCCAGTCCTTTGTGAGCAGGAAATCCGAGTCCCCAGCTCCACGCAGAACATATATGTGGCCGCAGTCAATGATGAATTTCTACATTTTGGCAACGGTCAGAGCGAAAGTAGTCACACTATCTATAGAAACTTTGAGATGGAGAACACTTGGAGTGTGCTACTGAAAATGCAAGAAACACATTTCTGAGAGGATGAAATAATATCACTGAGTGACAGTAAATTAACATGCTGACATTTGCAGACTTTGAGAGCATTGCCATAAAAAGAAGTAATACAACATGACTAATTTGGACTTCTTCTTTATTTTTTTTTTCCCTGGGAGAGACAGCCGTGGCCCTCCCAGGCCACCCGTGAGAGACTGCCTCTCGGCACTTCCTCTTCTCAGACTTCCTCCTTCTTGACTCTGAGTTCCAAAGATGCTCCGTGGTATGTCACGCATGTGCTATGATGGGCAGAGAAACACTCCAACCCCACTGAGTGACAGTTGGCGGGGGTCCACTCCCCTGATCCCCTAAACCAACTGCCTGCAGAACACGAGAACTGGAAAGCGATGGCCACACAGGGCATACCATGGTATCACTGGGGAGACTGAGGCAGAGAGGATATGATGCAAATTCTCAGGTTGCTTTTCTTTTCCTTGGGCCGAGAGTTCATCCTGAAACGTCCTTCAGGGAAAACTGGGCATCTTTTTATACCTTGCCTCCAAAAGAAGCCTGTGTGGTTCTTGGCATCCAGCTAGTGTAGCAGAGAGATTGGCCAAAATGATTAAACAAGTGAGTGGATTATCCCGAAACTCCTATACGCAAGCTCCTGCCTCCAAAGAACCTATTAACCTAGCCAGACCCTTCTTACCTCAGCCTCCGGGCTTCCATGGGAAGAGGCCAATCCTTAACTCCAGAAGTTCTCCTGTCCCGTGGCTGTGCTTCTCGGGTGAGCACCACACCCCTTCCAGCAAAATAAGCAAGGAGTGTGTATTCTGGCCCACACTCTAGTCAGCACTGACCTATGGAAATGGATCCATAAGGAACATCTCTCCCTTCTGCTGGTTGCCGTATTTATGGAGAAAGGCTATCTGGAAATGAATGAATGTCGTTAAAGCCACCCCTTGCCAAGACTGGAGAATAACCTATATCTCAGTGCATGTGAGTGAAGATGGGCCCACGAGCTTACATTGCTGCTGACACTGAGCTCTGAGCTTTTGGGATACCTCTAGTCCCAGGATCCTAAACCTCTACCCACCGAAGAGGGGCAGCCACTGGGCAAAACTTTCATTCATCTGATGTCTGCACACAGCCAGTGTATCCACGGCAAGATCTGAGCAGACATAGAATGTAAGTGGGTCTGAAAGGTGCCTTGGCTGTGGAAGGGAGCGTGAGTTGCTGGCTGGGTCTGTGACTAACCAAAATGCATGTCAGAATAGAGATACCGGACACTGAGCTCTGCCCATGATAGGACACAGAGGTTTTCAAGAGACACATGTGAGCTCTTTGGCCTGGCAATCAGCTCAGGCAGGGCAGAGCAGAGCAGGAATGGATGTAAGAGATTTGTACCTTACACGAAAGAATCCTTTGTTTGTTTGTAAGGAGATAAGGTCTTACCAAGTAACCTGGTACTTGAAATCTTCCTGCCTCCTGAGCACCAGGATTGCAGGCGGGTGTGTGCCATGCCAGCCCTTTTAGAAGCTATTCCAAACAAAGTGAGAGACATTTTCCTCTGCTGTCTGGCCTGGCCCATATGCATCCCAGTCATGATAGTTGAGCTGAGTGGGACCTGAGATTCCGGGAGTCCTGTAAACTTCCTAAGATTTTCATGTTTTGTGATAACAGCACACAGGAAGGATCACAAAGGAGCCACTGTCTCCTCCTCCTGAAGGTCAGCCTCTCTCCTGGTCTGAACACAGCCAGCTGCTGTCCATGTTTGCTGACCCGGGAAGAGTGAATTTCCAGAGAACGCCATCCCCCTAGTCTTTCCTAGTCCGTACGAGGCTCAAGTGTTCTCAGGCACAGAAGGAAGAGCTGAGCCTTAGGAGATCCGCTCAGGCCCACCTTGCCATGTTATGGACTCAGGGACGGGAACCCCAGCCCACGTGTCTGACGGATGCACGGCTCAGCCATTTGTCACACGCTCTTTACCCAGTCCCTGCCTGGATGGTCTGAGGATTTGCGAGCCCTGGGCAGTGTCTTGGGCAGACATTGTTACGAGGTAACATAAGTTGAAAGTAACCTTTCAGCAGAACAGTTTGAGTTAAAATAAAGGGATTGAAAAAGAGTACAATGACCAAAAAAATCTATAAAAATGCAATTGCGCTAATATAATTTTATCACTTATTTAAAAATTTAGTCGACCCAAAAGACTACCAAGTGTGAAATTAAGGAACAGCTCCTCTACTTTTATGGAAATCACTCTTCCTCACTTGTCTAATGGCCTGATTTTGTCAGATCATTTATTTCCATGGTTTTAAAATGAGCTTGACAGACAGAATTTTATAACACCACTTTACTGCAAATAAGAACATCATTTTCGCTTATTAAAACTGAAGCTTAGAGAAAGCATTAAAATTAACAGTTCACTCTGCTTTAACCTTTTGAATACTGCTGTGACTTTACACCATAGACTATGTGTAAGGAAGGATGGCGGGCTGTGTGTCAATGGAGGAGGTGGGACTGGAAACGCATCCCAGACCTGCTGGGAGTTGGAGAGGATGCTTGCCCAGCTGGGAATGGCTGTGATGGTGCCTTGTGGAAATCTTCCATCTGGACCAATGAGCTCCAGCCTCAGAGAGCCAGTGGTAGGACCCAGGGGAAGTAAGCCAAAGGCGCTCCTTCTAAGCTGTGGCCAATGACCTGCACTCTTCCTCGGAGAAGGACTTGACTGACACCTGGGTTCTGAGAATTGTATTTATTGCATTGCTTCCTTCGGCAGATATTTGTTAGGTGTTTCTGGGGGTAGGCATTGTTCCAGGCACTTAGGTTAAAATACTGAATGAGAGAGTCAGTGTGAGAGTGCATGCCTATAATCCCAGCCCCTTGGGAGGTCAAGGTAGGAGGATTTGGCCTACACTCTGGCCTACATAGTGAGTTCCATACCAACCTGGACTACATATGTTGTCTCAAAGCAACCATAACAAGCAAATGAAATGAAGCCCTTGTTCTTAGGGTACTCTGCCTGTCATTTGGGGAGATAGCTCATTAGTCTCAGAGCAGACAGGCATAGTCTCCTGTCTAATGGATAATCTAGAGTCGAGAGAAAGACAAAGCCAGCCAGTGACAGACAGCTCACAGGATATGCTTGCTGGACTGAAGTGCTGTTTCTCACACTGGGGGACATGGGCATGGGTTTCGCAAAGTGGTCTGTCCTGGGCAATGTGGGTTAGAGCTCAAAAAGTGTCTTTCTGTGCCTTGTGGGTAAGGCCTGTGTTAGAGTTTATATTGGGCAGAACAATTGCATATCTGTGCCTGGGGCTTTGTCCCAGGCCTCAGAAAACTTATTTATCCGAACTCCCAGGGTGCTAACACCCACAGAGAGTCACGCAGTGACTGATCGGATCTGTCAAGTCAAAGCACAGCCATGGCCTCTTGGGTGGGATGCAGCTGAGCTGTGTGTTGTCCTGCCATAGACTCAAGCCCCCACTGACCACTTTATCCACCCAGCACTTTCCACGTGGATGAATGAATGGGGCTTCTCCCAGGAAGGAAGGCTGTGGCATGAAATAGGAATGCTATTCAAGCAGGAACTATGGCGAAGCCGAGGCTCAGAAGGGCTGGCTGACTGGGGTTTCTAGAGAGGAGGAAGGTTCCATGGCATAGTGTGAAGTCAGACCCAGGTTCTAGAAAGACTGGCCTGGCTGACCCACTCAGGATGCACCAAATTGTTTTTTCTCTCTTGGGGACCTTAGCCGGGGTCTTTCTGCAGAAGAAGCAGGGGAAAACCACATGCATAAATACACTGGGAACGTTATCTGGAGAAGGAACTAAGGATGGGGGCACAAAATAAACAGGCCAGCCAATCAAAAGAGGCATAATCAAACTGAAGCGGTTGTGTGTGACAGTGCTCCAAATGCCTAGAGGGCCCAATGACTCATGCCTGAGAACCATCTACTTTGGAGAAAGAAAGTTCACCCCCTGTGGATCAGGCTGGCTCCAAGCCTGCATGGGAACAAGCACTGAGCATGTTCTCCAAATCCAGAGGCTGCTGTTTAGACAGAATTATGAACTTGGTCTTGTCTTAACTCCCAGCCAGGTTGCTCCTGTGGGGAAGGTAGTTATGCTTGGGAGCTGGTGGATCTCTAAGCAGAATGGTCCCACTAATGAAGCCGGGGGTAAGAATCGGAGCTGAGGGTAACAGCTGAAAGATTAAATGACTGGAAGAGGGGGAATGACAAGCAGAGGCCATCAATCCAAGCTCTCTGACATGGGTCTTTGCCAGTGGCCACCATTTCACAAATTGTAAGCCACACATTCAGGATCAAGGCACTGACTTGGGAAGTGTTGGGTAAGCACGTGGAAGCTGTGAACTATCATTCAATGAAGTGATCAGCTGGCGGCTTGATTCTATGGTAGGATCCTGGGCAAAACACAGCTCAGCTGCATTCCACCCAAGAGGCCAGGGCTGGGCTCATCAGCCTCTGGGTGAAAGTTGCTTTGTGGGTGGTGTCAAATACAGGTGTGCATCTCAGCTCTAGGTGGACCTGTTCCTTCCACAAGGTGGCCCTTGAAGCCACTGAACATCCTCTTGGAGCACTGGACACAGCAAAGGACACAGCCCCAGCAGGCATTTCCTGACCACTTGCACCGTGGCTCATGCAGCACTCATAGCATGACCAACAGCCTCAAGACTTCTCTGAGGGCAGACAGGAAAAGAAGTGACTCTTTCTGTACGAGGCACAAAGTAGACAATCAAGAAATGATGAATGAAGACGATGAAGGAACAAACATATAGTTAAAAAAAACTGAATGAACATGCTGGGTGCCTGTTAGCATCAGAGCATCTCTGCCTGGCATGCCCTGGGGATACCCTCAGGCACCATCAGTCACTGCTGAGGCCCCCTGGGCGAACATCTGTCACTGCTTTATGTTGCAATCTGCTCACAGGTGGATCTCTTCTCTAGTCTGGGAGCATATGGAGGGCTAGATCTTTTCTCTCTGGTGCCTGCAAAGGATCTCCAGTGGTGCTGATATAGCCAGGTGGCAAGCAGGTGACCAGAAGATGTATAGGGCAGGAGTAGAGGTTTAAGAAGGACCCCTCACCAAGAAGGCACAATCTGAAAACAATGTCCCCATGAGGGTCTAGGAGAGTCAGATACTTTTTCTTCCTTGAGCTTCATTCCACGAAAGTCCTGGGATGTGGGAGCCATTAAAGAGACAGCTGAGCCCTGGGAAGATTGGACAACAAGGCCATGGCTGCAACCTCAGAGTGACCCCACACCCCTAATTCTGGAATCATAGCTCTACTGTCCTACTGAAAACCCTGTACCCATGTCCCTACCATGCCATGGTGGACTTCCTGCTCTGGGCAGACTCATCTCCAGCTTTGTGGGTGCATATGTGCTGCTTCTTCTTCTTCTTCTTCTTCTTCTTCTTCTTCTTCTTCTTCTTCTTCTTCTTCTTCTTCTTCTTCTTCTTCTTCTTTCATGAAGCTGAGAACAGAAAAGGAACTATCTTCCCAGATCCTATTACCAGCCCTTGACTGAGGCTTAGCACAAGGCAGGCACCATGTGAATAGGGTTATCCACTATGTTGGACTTTTCATTGCTATGGGAAAAAAATACCCAAGAAAACAATGTAAAAGCAGGAGGTTTATCTTGGCCTACAGTTACAGACACCTCAGGGCAATTTCACTTGGTTCTGCTGTGGCTCTGAGGTGAAGCAGTGGGAATGTTTGCTAGGAGACTGCTCAATTCATGGTAGGCAGGAAAGAGAGAGAGAGAGAAAAGGAGGGTTGGGGCAGAAAGAAGGGGGAAGGAAGGAGGATGAGGGAGAGGGAAAAAGAGGAAGAGAATGAGGGGAAGAGGAAGAGGAAGAGGAAGAGGAAGAAGAAGAAGAAGAAGAAGAAGAAGAAGAAGAAGAAGAAGAAGAAGAAGAAGAAGAAGAAGAAGAAGAAGAAGAAGAAGAAGCAGCTGCCGGAGCTTGGAGCAAGGCATACTCCACAGAGAAAGGCAACAGCATCCCATTCTTTCCAATCAGGCCCCAACATCCAGAGTGCCCACCACTTCCCAATAACCCATTTAGTTATGAATCTATCAGTAGACTAGTACACCCATGAGGTCAGCATCCATCTCAGAAGCCCCACCTCTGAAAAATGTACTAGGACAAAGTCTTCAACACTAAGTAGTCAATGAAAAAGACTCTTCGTGTCTAAACCATGACACCTAGTTCTCTCATGCTAGCAGGCTAGGTTTTGAGATGCTCCCAGACTCATGCTACTGTCTGCTCATGAAACACCTCCACAGTCCCATGTATGGAAGAACACTTGGTTGGTATCCAGCTTAGAGGTTCTAAAGACTCATTGTAGATCACACAGAGGTCTCCTGCTTCCTGTCTGCTAAGATATAAACAACAGCCACACCCACTCCTGTGATAGTCTCCTGAAACACATGGAGCCAAGGAGACCATAGATTGAACACTCTGGAACTATGAGCAAAACAAGAAATTCCTCCCATGAGGGTATTCTGTCAGACATTGGAGCATACTGACCGGACAAACTGACCAATGCTAGGACAAGTAGATGACAATACAGGCTATGCGTGTGCGTGCCTCTGCTGTCACCATGTCAGTCTGAGGGTGAGCTGGCCTTTTCCATACCCAGGATTACCTGAGAGACTGTGCCATTCATGAACCTCACACCAGTAGGGATGGAGTCATGGTGACAGGTGGAGGTAACGTTTGGTTGGAAAGACAGCGCAAGCCATGTTAGCTCAGTATTCCAACATTGCCAAAAGGAAACAGTACTGGTCTGGGTGGTAGTGATAGTGATCTTCAAATAGAACTGGGTAGGATTTTGAAAGAGAAGTTGTGCCTTTGGCCACAATGGTAATAAGAACCCCTGTCTTCAATATGGTGCTTGCTGAAAGGGACCCAGAGTTACCGGGGTACCCAAGGCTGCCTCTCACTCTTAGGAGTAACTGAGATTTCCAAGGACAGCTTCCATGGCCTTCAGAGGCAGTGTCCACTCACCACAGATGTGTGCTCTCTGTATTTCCCACTATCCGCTGCTAAGTGTAGAAAGCTCTAGAATATTTGGCTGGAATTTCCTAATGATACTCAACTGCTGAAGCCTTATGACCTCATTTTTCCTCCTTGAGTCCAAGAAAAAGTAGATTGAGAAATCAATTTCTGTCTCCTTATGATGGTTAATTTGAAAAATTATCTATCTATCTATCTATCTATCTATCTATCTATCTATCTATCTATCTATCATCTATCTATCTTACATGGATGGGTATTTTCCTGGCATGTATGTCTGTGTACCATGTGTGTGCAGTGCCCACAGAGTCCAGAAGAGAGCATCGAATCCCCTAGAAATGGAGTTAAAGACAATTTTTAAATGCCATGTGGACGCTGGGAACTGAACTCAAGTCCTCTGCAAGAGCAGCAAGTGCTTTTGATTTCTCTCTGGTACCGTTATGATTAATCAAGATTATTCATTTGACTCAATTGGCAGGCACCGAGCAGAGTAACGGGATTTCTATAGAAGGTTTAACCATGAGGGCTCTAGTCTAATCTGTGGTTTTTATCCATCAATGGATTAAGAATCTGGTGACATCACTGAGAGGTGACGGAAACTTTTAGGGGTAGGACTAGCGGAAGAATGTAAGACACTGCTGGTTTTCTTGAAGGCTGTATTCAGCTATATACTCTCTCTGCTTCCTGGCTGCCACAAAGTGAGCGGGCTCTGCCACATGCTCTTGTCACCATAATGCTCTGCCTTACCTCTGGCCAAAGGCAGTGGAGCTGGCTTTGGACTGACACTTCTGAAGCTATACACCCGGGTCAATATTTGCTTTGCTTTTTTTTTTCTCATGTGCTTCTCACAAACATGAAAAGCCTGATTCCTTTTCCTAGAGCCCCTGTGGGGACCCCGCTCTCCATCAGGAAGAAACAATACCAATGCTCATGGTCTCTCATGGAAAATGACTTCTCAGTGCAGCTGCCTGGGCATATACAGAACACGTAATCTCCCAGCAGACTTCCTGTTCCTCTGTCCCCACTGTCATGACATTCTCTGAGCCTCAGGTGTAGGTGTTGTGTGGTAGGCCTATTGGTTGGATATGGGTCCATCACTGTCAGTTGTTCTCTGCATTTCAACAACATGGCCGCCTAAACAAGAGCTGAACTATGACAGTATCGGTTGGCGTGTCAATGTGGATGGGGAAAATCCCATGAGACCCACCCCTAGAAAAAGAGCTATAAAAGGCAACTAATGACTGCTGAGAGAGGAAGAATAAGTCTCCCCTGCAGATGAACCTCCTTTTTGGTTATGCAATACAACGTGGTCAGTCCTGAAAACATGTAGTATATGAGCAACAGTAAATGGACTCAACAAGTTGAGCATGTGTGTGTGTATGTGTCTCTGTGTGTGTGTAAACAGTAAAAATTAAAGAAAAAGAGGACATGAACGTGAGCGAGGATTTGGGGGAGGGGTGGCCAGGGAGACATGGCAGTGATTGGAGAGAGCAGAAGAAGGGGAAAATAATGTGCACACAGCGCATGAATATTAAATTTAAAAATAAATTAATAACACAGCATTGTAAAACCAAAAAGGTGATTTCACAACCTGCTCCTATACCACCTGCCCGGTGCCCACCATCTTGGGAGGGGAAGGCCCCTGGTGGCTGCTGGCTCTTGTATTCCAGAGGCCCTCCTCAAACCTTGACTCCCAGGGACTCTGCTTCATGGTCTCCCAGTGGCTGCTCCATCCACACCAACGCATCCTGGGCAATGAGCGGGTAGGTTCATGGGTCTACTTAGAGCACTCTGCTTTCTTCCTTAGAAATGCCTTTCCCACAGCAGCTCAGAATCCTGACAACTGATTGGCCCTGGCTCAGAAGACAAGAATTTCACATCTCCAAAATGCAGGAAAGCAGAGATCCTAGTTGCCCAGCCTGAAATTCACCAGTCTCCCATAATCGGATCTGCTTACAGAGGCAGGACTGTAGGCATGCATCCATTGTGGAAGAACAAAGCCATAGAAGCGGAAAAGCCAGTGCCAGGCTCCAGTCTTAGAGGGAGCTAGCTGCAGAGTGTGTTATATTTCAGCCCTGGGGATTGGTGTATTGGGCCTCTCCCTTCTGCCCAGCCCACCAGGGGCTAGGTTCCCAGCATATCACTGTTTCACTGCACCTGTGCAGCATAGCTTTGTGATGATTCACTGCAGGCACCTCTGTAGCCCCTGCTTTGCTTAGGACCCAACGCATGGCAAGCGACTGCCTTTGGCTACTGGCCCTGGAGCTCAGAGGGCATGGTCTTGAAGCCTCCTGCATTCCTCTTACACAGCAGATGTCCCAGGGACACCAGAGGAAGGCATGATTTACCAGTCGGTTTCCTCAACGTGGCTAGTCAGCAGGTTACTCATTCTCTCATTCAGAAACTTCCAAATGCACAAGGCCTGCCTGGTCACATCTTCCAGCCACAACCATGGGACTTTCCAGTGGGCCTTTCTGATCAGGGGTGGAGACAAGTGTCATTTGCAGACATGGGCAAAGGCTCAATCTCTTAACAGAGTCTCAGAGTGTCACAATCCTGCAGTAGGATGTTCCCTGGCCACTTATCTGTGGGTTGTGACACAGAAACGAAATGCCACCTCTGCTTACAGGTGCATGGGGATGTCGGTTATTTTACATCATGAGGTCATTTGGCAGGAATTATTGCTGATGACTGGCTTTTCATGGGTTCCCGCCTTCCCTGTCAATACACTCAGGGGCTCACAGCTTAGGTGCAGTTGTGAGCATTTAAGCCATAGTATCTTTATTTTTCAGTGTTAGGGATTGAACCCAGGGCAGTCCCTTGCACATGCTAGGCAAGGACTCTAGCACTGAGCTACATGCTGGCCTTCCCTCTCTGCCACTGGCACCATGATAAACAGCCCTGAGCAGGTTAGACCTCTGCTTATCACCTTGGAGGAATGCTTCATTGATGACAGCTCAAACAAGGGGGACACACATTTTAAATATTGGTAGGCTTCCTTATGCTCTACAGAAGGGCTATTTCACAAAGCTTAGCTTTTCCCTTCTAACCACTTACATTACTAAAGTGTTTGACGTGAGCTGACTCTCAGCATCCATGTACGATGCTCGGACCTACGTCCACCAAACAGACACAGAGGTGGTGGAGTGGGGAGGAGAGAGCCATGGAATGAGGCCACACAGAGCTTGGGGAGAGGCAGGAAACGGATTCATCCCTGGACTGTGGGAGGATGTCCCTGTGGATGTCTCCATGTCTGACCTTTAGCTTCTAGAAACCGGTGACCAAAAGGTCTGGAAGAAGTTTGCCGCAGTGGCCACAAGAAACTCCTATAGACAAGGGGGTTTGGGGAGGTTAGAACTTCTTTCTATTTCATGCAGATTTGTGTGTGTGTGTGGTATGTGTAGGTACATAAGCATATGTGTGGGCGTATGTGCACACGAATGTGGAGACTATAGCCTGGCCACAGCTGTCTCCCTTGGTCACTCTCCAGGCTGGCTTGGAACTTACTGTGTAACCCAGGCTGCATTCTGATGCTCATCCCCCTGCCTCAGCTTTCTAAGTCTAGATGGCAGGCATGTGCCGTGCTTGCCTTACTCTTGTCTTGTGGGTGATGAAACTGTGATATAAAAAGGACACCCCGTCAAGACCGCAGAGCCGGGAAGGAGGTTAGGAGGCATCTGACCACATGCCATTGGGCCCTGTGGAGTGCATATTCTTAACTGTTCTCTGGCCTTTTGTGGGGTATAAATAAAATACCAGGTGCCTTCCCCACTGTCACAGTCTAGCAGGGAGCAACATCACTGACTCTAAGGACCTTATAATGCCCACAGTGTCCCTTGCCCTCAGATCCACAGGGAGGTTCCTGATACTCCTGTCTACACACACACACACGTTCATCTTCCTGCGCCGATAGTTTGATGTTAACTTGACACCAGCTAGAGTCAGGTAAGAAAATGCCTACATCAGATTGGCTTATGAGCAAACTGTGGGGCATTTTCTTGGTTGATGATTGCTGTGGGTGATGCTGCCGTGGCACAGGTGGTCCAGGGTTCTATGAGAAAGCAGACTGAAGAAGCTAGGAGGAGAAGCCGGTAAGAAGCATCCCTCCATGGCCTTTGCATAGCTCCTGCTTCCACGTTTCTGCCCTGTATTCCTTTGATGATGGACTGTGATTTAAAAGTGTAAGTTGCTTTCAGCCATGGTGTTTTACCACAGTAATAGAAACCCTAACTAAGACACTTCTCCGGGTTGCATCTATTCTCTCCAGCTAACACATCCCGTTTGGCTTCGTGCATACTGGTGTGGTAACTTATGTTTATAATGGTAACCCCAGGAAGAGGCTCTCATAAACCCCAAATTTGCCCTGGCTCGGGAACATTCCAGTAAGGAATGGTGGATAGTAAAACCCCAGCGTGATGGAAAATTGGCCATATCAACACTCCAGGCACGTCGACCCCTTGGCCTGCAGGATCCTGGCCTAACAAGAGAATCAAGAAAAGCCCTGGAAGCATGGGGCACAGGTAGTGTCTGGGCCGGAGTTCTTGTTTCTGCCGGGCTTCTGATGGAGAGAAATCTTCCAGTTGCATTCCGACTCCGTTTCTCTGTATCATCCCACCACCTTCCACCATATCTGGTGGCAAAGAAGGTCCTGCCTACGAGTCCTTGGTGTGAGTCAGACTCTGAGCTCAGGATTGGTGCACATAGGTACACATGCTGCAGGAGGGAGCATCGCCACACTGCCCCAGCCTGCCTGGGAGAGCCATTCTGCAGGTGACAACGGCTACTGTCCACTGGGCACCTACTGTGTGCCAGGCTCCCTGCTGAGCCCTCCCTCTGCAGTACCCATCTCCACAAAGGCCATGGCTATTGTCCCCACATCACGGAGGAGATGGCATTGCCAGGTGGGCTCTGCAAATACTCTGACATCCGGGGTGTCTCGGGGTGGGTGGGTGGAGGATCATGATTCAACAGTCTGTCTTCCCCAAAATGGTTTTATTAGAAAAACTATTTAGCATATCCCACTTAGAAGAGTAGATATTTCATATCTTTTGCCTATTCCAATGTGCACTGCTAAACATTCATTATTTAACTGTGTGCTGGGTGCAATCATTCTTCAGGTTTGGGCATGCCAGCAGTAATTTCCATCCCGCACAAGGAGCTGGGATGCGCCCGCTGCCTACGTGGAGAGAGCTGACAGTGGGACAGAATATAATTGTTCCAAAAAGCCGCACTTGATAGCTAATGAATGAGCAGGTGAGGATTAGAGACAGGAAGCTCCGCCGGCATTCGTGAGACGTAAACTAACAATTAGAAGGAAACTGCGTTCTGTTGGCTGTCAGGGAAGATTTCTGCGACGCGAAAGGGAGAAGAGTCAAGGGGAGTATGCTGTGCGCTGAAGATGTAGGCAAATGCACGCGTGGGGTGTGTTTGAAGATCTGTTGTGAGGAGGACTGAGAAGAGCCTTCTCTGGTGCCTTTAAGTTTTCAGGAAGAGTTAGGACTGCCAGTTGCATTCGCTCAGCAAGCGTATTCTGCTCTATGCCTGATGACTTCGGCCTGGAGCTCTGTGGAAACCAGCAGCAGTCTGAGTGCCCGAGAGAGCAGGCCTTTGGGTGGATGCTGGTCAGGAGGCGCTTCCCTTGGAAGTGAATGTCAAGTGGACATTACTGCTTAGTGACCTCAGAGTGTCCTGTGGGACACAGGACAATTGCACGCTTGCTGTCCAGATGACAAAGGTGGACTATGCCAATTCCTCTTCCATCAGGTAGAGACTGGGGTTCTGTAACCCCAGCAGGCCTCAGTGCAGGTGTGATAGGGGTTTGGAGAACCCCAACAATTTTTCTGATAAAAGCAGAAAGACTCAAATAGCCCAGGGAATTGAGCCATAAATTTAATTTCATGTATCACATATTTTTACATATTAAGGCCCCCTGCAGAGTGTTTATGTATGTAAATATATATGCACACACACATAAATATGTGCGAAAGTACACACCTCCACATGCACAGACATGCACATATTGTAGCACCCGTATATGTGTGAAGACTGGAAACCACCACCCCATAGTCTAGGCCAAGGTCACCACGTGCCTGACCACTACAAATGAGGGACATCTCAGGAGCCTGTTCTTTGGTGCCAAATGACAATAGCAGGCTGGGCTTGTCTTGATTTCATTGATCAGGTTTTCAAAGGCAGATCTCAGGGTCCCAGAGAGGTAAGTGAATGTCATACAGTATATGAGGAAATGTATCTCTCCTTTCTAGATAAAATATCACCCTATGTCCTGGTTAGTTTTTTTTTTCCCCCTTTTCTTTTCTTTTTCTTTCTTATTTTCTTTTTTAAATCAACTTGCTGCAACTAGCACCATATGCAAAAAGGAACCTCAAATGAGAAAGCATCTCCTTCAGACTGGCCTGTGGGTGTGTCTGTGTGGTATTTCTTTTTTCTTTTTGATTAATGATTGATGTGGGAGATTTAGCCTATTGTGGGTGGTGCCATCCCCCGGCATATGGCCTTTGGTGTGTAAGAAAGCAGGATGAGCAAGTCATGAGGAGAAAGCCAGCAAGCAGTGTTCCTCCATGGCCTCTGTATCAGCTCCTGCTTCCAGATTCCTGACTAAAGTTCCTACCGTAACTTCCCCTCATAGTGAATTATAAGATACAAGCTAAAATAAGCCCTTTCTTTCCCAAGTTGCCTATGGTCATGGAGTTTATCACAACATTAAAAAGCAAACTGTGACACCAGGTTTTCCCACATCCTTGGACTGGTAGTCCAGTGCTTTTTTTTTTTTTTTTTCCATAACAAAAAAGACAGTTTTTTTTTTTTTTTCAACTCTCCTGTTGAAAAGATGCCTGGTCCTTTGGCTGATGACTTTTGTGTTGCTTGATTTGTCTGGTTAAGACAACCTCACTTCTCTGTCATAGGTTGACTTGTAGACAGAGAGCAGAGACTGGTCAATACTTAGCATAACTGGATGCTCACTGAGGCCCGAGTTCAAGGCCCACTGTCCTCCACATGGTACAACACTCCAATACCACCATGACTCATGATTCAGGGCTGGCAGTCCTATTTGGAAACTGAGGCTTTAGACAATCTTTCTATCACCTTAACCTTGGCCAGACTTTGGATCCAAATCTTGAATGTTGCTTATTTGGTCCTCAGCTGCATCTGACCAGCTCGACTCCACTGTCTGCAAAACCCTGTTCTGTCTTCCCCTTTGTTGTAAAATTACTTGTTTCTGTTCAGTGGGTAATTTCAGGCTCAGAAAAAAATGCAAGAAGTCTTATATTCCCATAACTAGAGTCTCTGACTCTTAACACTTTACCAGTTTTATATTCTCTCTCTCTCTCTCGCTCTCTGGAGGAAACAATCTCTTATATCCTGTCTCTCTCCTCCCTACCTACTCAGGTCTCTAACTCAGTCTTAAAAAACAAAACAAAACAAAAACAAACAAACAAACAAACAAAAAAGCTTCTACCCCTGCCCTGACCCTAGTAAGTAGCATTCTTATTTCAGTCAGGGGCACAGCAGATGGCAGCCCTTTGTCCATCCTAGGTTGGTGCCTGGCTTGGTGGCCAAAGCTGTCTTATGCTTAGGACTCATAAAAATCCAACCCAACCCAATCCAGGCTGCTCAGCATGGGAAGGGGGAGACCCATGGACCACCGTGCCACCCACAGACCTGACTTTCAGTGCCCAGCCCTGCTACCTGGGGCCATGGTGAGATTCCAGCCTGAGCTGCTGCTGAGGGTCCTGTCTGAGTCTGTCATATTACCACTACAGAGCATGGGCATGTCCCTGTCGTGGCAGCTTTTGGGGACCAAGCGTATGTCCAGGGATTGTGCATAACTGTCTCTACCCCTCCTTGGATGCTGGCCCTATTGCTCACCAATGGTAGAACACTGGAGAATGGGTCCTCTGCCTCACCCAGGCAGCACAGTGGAGCTGATCCTGGTGGTGGGGTGCGGATGAGCCAGCCCCATATGTGTGAGCAAGGGAGAGCTGGCCCTGCCATGCCTCTGTCATAAGGAGGGCATGGGCAGGAGAGAGCCTGGGCAGGGGGCTTTCCACCCCCCATCCATTGCCATCTGAGGCAGTCAGGAGAGCTGACGCCAGGGTCGTGAGGGTGGGTGACCTGTCCCTGCCCCTCACCAGTTGAATCTATCAGAAGAGCTGCTCCTGCACTTCACCTGGGCAATAGAGTGCAGCTGGCCCTGATGGCCAATGGCTGGGTGAACCAGCCCTGAGGGTATGAGAGCAGGAGAGCTGCCCCAGCCCCTGACAGCACTTTGGGAGAGTGACTGGTCAGTACAGTGGCACTGGCTCTGGAGGCACGTGTGAGGGTGAGCTGGCCCTGTGGGCGTGAGAGTAAGAGAGCTGACCCGGCCTCCTGCCAACATGTGCACTGGGTGGCCTAGCTGGAGCAGTGCTAGAGAGCTGTCCCTGGTGGTTCAAACAAGGAAGAGTGGGTGGACTAACCAACTCAGCTACCATGAAGGCTCAGGTGACGGCTCTGAATTGGCCCACCCACAAATCTATATCATCTGCCAGTGGCTGGGATGCACGAAAGGGCCAGTCAGTCCTGCGGATCCAAAGTTGCAGGATCTCCACCACACAGGGCAACAACAAAATAGTCTGGATGAGTCCTGATGAGGCTCTGATATTGATGCTGTCATAGAAGCCAGCGATCTCAAACCAGACCAATGACTTATTCCAATGAACTTGCAAGTGAAAATGTATGGACAGAGACACAATGGGAGACGACACTGTGATGTACTACATCTTCCACAATGAGATATTTTCTATGCTGTGTTTTTGTTGTTGTTGTTGTTGGTGGTGGTGGTGGTGGTGGTGGTGGCAGTGGTGGTGTTGGTGGTGGTGGTGTGTGTGTGTGTTTATTTGGTGGGGAAGGCTACACAGGCAAAGGGTAGATGTGGCAGGGAGGCTGCACGGGCAAAGGGCAGGTTTGAGGGGGTGAGGAGATTAGCAGGCCTGGATACAATAGAGCAATATGCCTTCCACAGAAATGACATTTTTGAATTTGGAATGTTACTCCTTTTCCAGGCTATCGATTACACACATCCTCTCTCATACAATGCTGAGCAGCAGCAGCAGCCTGTCATCAAGATGGGAACCACCCAGGGCTCTACAGAACACTGTGGCTAACCTATGATGCCCAGCGGCTAGCTATGCCAAATGGATCCAACCTATTGGTATCTCTATATACACCGAGTTTACTGGACGGTAACTCCCTCTCAAACCGCAAGTGTTCAGACCGTCAACTTCAGAACTACACAACAGTGTACTTTCCTTCCTCTATCCTTTCCTATTTGGTAACCACTTTTTCTTTTTCAACCTGGGTTTATTGTCTAGGGTGTATACTACGATTTGAGCATGAAGTATGTCCCCTTCCTCTTCTCATCCACTGAGGAGTTCATAATTTGATAACATGGTTAGGAGGTGTTGGGAATGTTGGGGAGTGGAGCCTGGTTATGGGAAGTAGGCCACAGGGGCATGCCTTTGAGGAATGCATCTGTTCAATGCCTCTCTTTCCGTGCTCCTCCTCCCTCTCTTTTCTTTCTCCCTCCCTATTCTGTTCCACTGTTTCCCCTACCTCTTCAAGTTCCCTCCATCAGTCTTAGATTTGTTTGTTTCTAATTTGTGAGTTCTTAGTTATACACTTAGTCCCCAATCTACAATGTATATTGTAATGGATGCCTTACACTGATTCATGGCTTCCTGGACACAATCAGGTCATCAGCTTTGCTTTGCCATGGTTTCCACTATGAGGCCCAGGAACTACAGAGCCACCTGACTGTGGACTGAAACCTTTGACACCATGAGTCAAAATAAATTTTTCTTCCATCTGAATTGTTTCTCTCAGGTGTCTTTCGTGATGACAAGAGCTCTAACTGATAGAGCATATTTATTTCATTCATTCAGTTATTATATGCTCACACTTTCTGTTACCTGTTTTAACTTGTCAATCCATGTTAACGGCTCAGGAATTCATGAACACTTTGCTTTCAAAAGCTATTTTCAGCCAGTTTCGGTGGCTCATTCCTGTAATGACAGCTACTCACCAGGTTGCAGCTGGAGGACCACAAGTTCAAGGCCTGCATGGCCTGCAGAGGAAGCTTAAGACCAGCTTAGACGACTTAGAGATCCTGTTTCAGAGATGAAAAGCCAGACAGGGTTAAGCCTGTAACTCAATAGCAGAGCGTTTGCTTAACACAGTCAGGAACTAGGTTCAGTCTTCCACACCAGGAAGAAACAATTTTAAATACAAATAGGATAGATTTTTATCCTCTGTACTCTGCCTACCCTTCCCCCACACCAGATCTAACCAGTATTATCAGTGTGGTGTAAAACTTCCCAGACATTTTTTTTTCCTGCCTATGCACACCCACAGAAATTAAAGTTGTAATGTTTTGAGTTATCTTTGTATAAATGGTTTCATGGTTTACACCCTGATTAGCAACTTTTTAAAAATAAAACAAAACCCGAAAAGATTTTGGAGACGTTCCATGTTGGTACATATTGATTCATTTCATTGCCACTGAACTTGCGCTGTGGCACTGCGAGGGAACTCCTGCCGCCTCAACATCATCTCAGCATGACTTGTCTAGGCTGCATCACACACTACATGAGAAGGTTCCACCCTGAGCTCAAGCTCGTGTGCGCCGGGCGCTTCACAGTCACTGTGGAGTGTCAGGACGGGGGACATTTGCATTGTGGAGTTCAGGAAACACTGAGAGCATTTGAGAGTGGCATCTGTGTCACCCCACCTGGGATGACCGCTGAGCATCTCCTTGGGTAGCTCAGGGTGGGCAGAAGCAGCTGCTGCTCTTTCATCTAATGCAGGGAGAGTGCTCTTAATGGATGGCTCCTGAAAGCATCAGACAGTGGGTAGAGGCTCCATTTTGCCATGTTTGAAGCAAGTGTTGGGCCTTGGGCTCTTTCAGGTATTAGTGGGTGGGAAGAATGGTTCTCAGTCTGCTGGTCCATTTATTAATGGTGGCTCAAGTCCTAACTATCCACAAGGCTCCTCTGACACCAAGTATAAGAAATTTCTGTACACACACATACATTTGAGTCTTACTTTGTGTCCTAGGTGAGCCTTGAACTCTTGACCCTCCTGCCTCAGTCTTCTAGGTTCTAGAATTACAGGCATACTTCACCATGTCAATATTTTTTAAAAAAAAATTATCTTTCTCTCTTTCATTATTAATGTGTCTTATTTGTATAAAGCAATAGGTTTCATCATGATATTTGGTACAAGTATATACTATACTGGGCTCATACCACCCTATTTTCTTCTTTTGTTCTCCCTCCTTCCCTCTCAGTGATTCTCTGGTCCAACGTGCATGGCTGAACTTGACTTGACCTGGGCAATGGGGAATGGAGAAATGACAGGCATGAGTGACATGAAGCAGGATCCGGCGGTCCATGAGCTTGGATGGAAGAGATGCACCAAGCACAGCATGAAAACTCAGCATGTTTGTAGTATACAGCAGGAACCTGGAGATAGGTTAGATAATCTTAGTAGGTGAGGAGTCTCAGGCCATAGCCATCTGGGATGTGGGAGCTGTAGTCAGTACTTTCTACCCATATTAGTTTTTAGCTACATGACAGCCATTTGCCAACATCTGCACTCAGACACAGCCAATTCCATGGTCTGAGAAATTGGAGTCCTTGACACGGCCATGATCATGTCAACAATACACGTTCACTTCAGAATCCATTCACCCTCCGCAGTTCTCTTCCCTCTTTTCAAGTGATATTTTTATTGATACCTTCCTCTAAAAATATATAACTCTTGCTCACAAAAACATGTGATCTTTCTCTTTCCAAGCCTTGCTTATTCCACCTACCACAAACATTTCTTGTTCTATCCACTTTGACAGAAATGACATAATTTTGTGAACAAAATTTAGACATTAAGGACCACTGGGCTTGCATTTTCTTGTTTTCCCTGAGTCGGGTGCTAATCTGCAAGGGCCTCCCCAAACCTGAACCACTTGCCCATACTTCCTCAGTTTCCCCGTAACCTGACAGTGTCATGTAAACAATCCTCAGACCATTGCCCAGGCCAATACCACTATTTAACTGACTGCAAATGCTCAAATCTCAGTGCAAAACCAGAAACAGCATGAAAATTAAGGCAGCATGTTTCCTCCCACAGTAATAATTTTGTAATAATGGACCCCAATGAGGATGACCTCAAAGAAATCTCAAAGAGTTCAAACAATGGTATTCAAACAACTCAAAGAAGATGAAAACAAAAAGACAAATGAAATAAGGAGGTGAAAAATATGGAAATAGAATTGAATAAAGACATAGAATTATAGAAGAAAAGCCAAACTGAAATGATGCTAGAAATGAGAGACTCAATAAAGACCTCGGTGAAAAGCTTTACCAATAGAATGAATTGTGTCAAAAATAGTATCAGGGCTAGAAGACAGGGTAGAGGGATTGGATCACTCCATACAAATTAATGATAAGCTTACAAACATCCATGAACAAAACATCCATGAAAACTATAACCTTGAGATTATGGTATAGAAAAAGTATATCAATAGTATAACACCAAAGTCACAGTGTATGCTTCCCATGAAATCACAAATCAGACTGTCTAAAGGCAAATGAATTGAATAGGCGGTTCTCAAAAGGATGCGTAAGGCCTGGTAGGAAGGATCCATGAACACAAGCATTAGGACCTGAGTCCAAATCCCCTGCAGCCATGTCACATCCAGGTATGATGGCAGCATGCACCTTTATTTTCATCTCTGATGGGGATGGGATGTACACAGGCCAACTCCTGGAGCTGATTGACAGGCCATCCAGCCAACTGATAAGTTCTGAGTCTAGTGAAAGTCCCTGTTTCAAAAAGTAAGGTGGAGAGTGATTGAGGAAGACATGCAATGTTGACCTCTGGCACACAGGATATCCACACGTGTCCACACCTGCACCAATACACACAGACACACAGACACAGACACAAACAAAATTAAGTAGAAATGGACATACAGGAAGAAGACATGTTCCACATTCATAGCAGTCAGAGACACACAAATCAGGATTTTTTTTTTTAAATCTCACCTCAAAACAAAATATTCTGTGAACTATTTCTTAAAGCTGTCTATTTCAAAATTGGAGTGCAGGAGATATGGGTGAATTGCTGTCCGATTAGCACCAGCACTGACTGCCAGAGTGGCTTCTTATTTCTTTATCCAGTTTGCATAAGCAATGGCCCGTCTGTTTTTTTACCACCTGCCCCATGACTCTCCCATATACATTATCTTAGTTATGTTTTCTATCCACCTGAAAGAAAAGCTGAGGTAAGTTTTGTCCACTTTCTGGATTTCTTTAAGATCACACTACCAGCCACAGGGCCTAGAATTCAGACTGTCAGACTTCAAGTAAGATTTTTCTTGCATATTGACTTGCAATAATCGAACAAATTGGAATGCTATGATAAAGAAGCATTTTTGTTCACTTACCTTTTAGCATATATGTCAATACATATCCATCCCTTTTTTTTTCTCTGTGATAAAATTCTAGGGCCTAATGTGATTTATAGATAAGAGAATATGTTTTGGCTTAAGGTTTCA
The DNA here is from genome assembly GCF_030254825.1 of Meriones unguiculatus. Lineage (NCBI taxonomy): Eukaryota > Metazoa > Chordata > Mammalia > Rodentia > Muridae > Meriones > Meriones unguiculatus. The sequence continues at coordinate 8,611,485 of NC_083361.1, forward strand.
GAAGGAAGCAAGTCCATCCTGGTCTGGGAAGGCGCCTCAACAAACCTGGGAAGCAGAGAGAAGGAACTGGAAGAGGGGCAAGACTATAAACTTTCAAAGCCCGACCTCCCTGAACGTTTCTAGTCTCCCTGAACAGCACTGCTAACTGAAGATCAAGTGCTTGGATACACGAGTGGGTTGGTTGGTTTTTGCCAACTTGACACAAAGCCCCGTTGAGGAGCTGCCTCAGTCAGACTGGCCTGTGGAGACGTCTGGGTCTGTGGGCATTGTCTTTATTAATGGCTGATGTGAGAGGCCCCAGCCCACCGCTGGTGGTGCCATCCCTAGGCAGGTGGTCCCGGGTTATGTATCAAAGCAAGCTGAGAAAGCCAGTAAGCAACCTCCCAAGGCTTCTGTATCACCTCCCGTCACCAGGTTCCTTCCTTGACTTCTTGCCCTGACTTCTCTCCATGATTGTGTTTTTGGTTTTTTTTTTTTTTTGTTCTTTCTTTTTTGGTCAGCGTCATATTACAACAACTGGAAAACAAACTAAAACACGTAAGCCTAACAGGGGGAACATTTCTCACTTAAAGCACAACAGCATACAAAATAGTAACCAGGTTTAAGGAGGCCATTTTCTTCCATGGTATTGTACTTCGATTCATATTCACCCTGTTAACCATCCATCACCCCTCCCTCCTGTTGGTCCCTTTCTTCTCCCCACATAGCCCCGTTTCTATCCTTTCCGGTAGACTAGAACTCCGTCATGTCTATGTATGTTTTCTGCACCTGCTCATCTGCTGATGGACACTGGAGCTGACCCTGTAGCTTGACTGATGTGATCATGCTGCGATGGGCACAGGTATGTTAGGGAACTCTGTGCTGTGTTGCCTTAGAGCCCGCCAAGTGTAGGCCCATCTGTGCTACAGCTGGGCCCTCTGCTATCACTTTAGTGTTTCTGAGGAGCCTCCCACTGGTTTCCACTGTGGATGCATTCATTTACATTCCCACCAGCAGTGGATTTAGGTCCCTTAAGGACATTTTTAAAAATCACCAATAATCAACACTGTCATTGAGAGACGCAAAACCATGAATATTTCCCTATATACTTTATACATATCTAACAAAATTACGCTGCATATTGTGTTTTCCAGTGCCATTAAATTTCCGTTATAAGATTTTAAATGACTATGTAATATCCCATCATGTGGATAGATCATAATTTGGATGCTCCTCCATAGTTGGATTTAGGCTAATTTTATGTTGTTATTATTATAAATAAAGTTCCAAATAATATCCCTGAATGCAATTATTTAACTGTATCACTTATTATTTCCTTGGGATGAGTGAAGTCATGGGAATTGAAGTTAGGCCTATATTTTAGTCTTTTAATATGAAAGCTCAATTCTACTATGTAAAAAAAAAAAAAAAAAAAAAAAAAAGCCTTGCTAGGGACAGCCCGTAGGGCAGAGCAACCGCGTTGTGAGTGATTTCCCTACACACTCGAGCCATGATTTAATATAGAGACATCAAGCGTCCAAACGCACATGGGGAAGACTTCGTCAGGTTAGACACACTGCCTTGGGTCGCTCAGAAGGGGCGCAGCTCCTATTCCCACTCGAGACTCACCACTCGGCAGCTCCCCATATCACCTGAACAAGCCTGACCTCGGTGAGGGAGGCTCAGAGCCCCTCAGAACGGTGTCCTGTGTCTGTGGGACACGCCGGTGCACCCACCCCTGTTTCTGCTATCCGAGATCGCTCAGTCCTCATGCAGCAGTGGAACCGTTACCACCGAGAGGCCACTGTGGCGTCACCTCCCTATGACCCAGGAAGATGTGACATAGGATATGAGGTCTGAGGTGGTGGTTGGTGGGATCCAGTCTACCCCGGGGCCTAGTGGATAGATGATCGGAGTGACTCAGGCAAAAACGCCGCTGACTTGTCTGAAGTGCTCTTTGTAAATGGGTAACAGTATAATCGTGGCACCCATTTTGACTCGGCCAGGGGTCAGGCCTGGAACTATGCTGAGGTCAGAGCAAGGATGTATAGGTTGGGTTTCTTCTCAGAGTTGTGGCGAAAAAAACCCAAGTGATGAATATAGAAAGTATAGACATTTCACAAGCCAACCCTGTCAACAATTATCAAGGGAGGTTTATGAACCTTTCTGTTACTGAAGATCTCAGAGATGCTGAACTGAGCAGTACCCAGAGAGCTAGCAGTGCTCTTTCTGTGTGTGTCTGTGAGGGTGTTTCTGGGGAAGCTTTGCACATGAGGCAGTGGCCTGAAAAGTCCCACTTTAATGTTGTCAGCCTGCATCTAGGCAGTCAAAGGCCCAGACTGAGCAGAGAATGGGAAGTCTGATGTGCCCTTCCTCTTGAGCTGGGCATGCCTCTTCTGGCATTGGACATCAGGTCTTTAATGTCCACACATTAGCATCTGAGGCCTGCACTGGGGAATTCACCCCCACCCACGTTCTCAGCATTTGGCCTCAAGCTGAGAGTTGCACCTTTTACTTCCCAGTTCGGAAGCTTTCATAATTGGACTGAGTTCTGCTGCTGTTTCCCTGAGTGTCTAGCTTTGAAAAGAGAATGCTCAGCCTCTGTAACCACACGAATCAATGCATCTATTAAATGCACTTCTGTCAATCAATCTAGACATTGTCTGTCTGTCTATCTATCTATCTATCTATCTATCTATCTATCTATCATCTATCTGGCCATATCTCTATCAATAAATTAATCAATAAAGCTATTTATAAATAATTTACTTATTATTTTTCTAGCATCTATTTAGCCCCGATTTACCATCTACTTATCTACATACTTATCAACCTATTACCTATCTATCATCTATCAATCTTCTATCTACCATGTATCAATCAGTTATATACCATCTATTATCTGTCTACTGTTTACCTATCATCTACTATCTATAATTACCCGTCTATCTATCTATCTATCTATCTATCTATCTATCTATCTATCTATCTAATATAATGATCTACCTATCTATTCATCCATCCATCCATATGTCTGCTTATCTATCCTCATTTCTATGTTCACCCTAAGGGCCCTGAGTTAAAAAGGCCTTCTTGGAGAGGAAAATTTTAAGTGAAAATTTGAAAACTGTAGTTACCACAAGAGAGAAAAATCACTGGCAGCCTGAGTCGATAAGTAAGACATCTTGAAAATATGGTCTGAAAATTCCTTGAGGAGATAAAATTACCCTTGTAATTATCTATGTGAATTATGGCTTTTTATAATTGTTTTCCCAGAGTCCAGTTAGGACAGTCCTAGGAGGTAGATTGGCTAATTGGAGTGAGGCACATGATCCAGTGACCATCGCAAGTTCACAGAATCACACAGTGGTCCCCAAGCCTCTGATGAACAGAATAAGCGCCTCAGTTATTCTGTGCCAGTGCAACATGGCAAGGCCAGGAGTATGTGCTTTAGCTGGAGCCCCAGCCGTTTTCCAGTGTTGCTTTCAGAAGCCCTAGAGTGGATACACTTGCTTTAGGCCAGATTTTTTACCAATGCCAACATGCAAGGGATTATCTGGGGATCCTGTAAATTGCAGATTCTTGAGGAGCATCTAGGACTGGGCCTGAGCTTCTGCATTTCCAGCACTTCCTTGTGTTGTGCTAATGTTGGTCCTCTGGAGAGCACATCTTGAAAAGCAAGCACGCAGCTCAGGAGTCTCAAACAGGTGGCTCATGACGCAGGTGCTCAGACATGTTTTGTTTGACTTCGTGTGGTGTGTGATTTCATTTTTTCAAGTTTTGCTGTCAGTGTTTGAGACAACAGAAAGCCTCTCCATTTACCTAGGGTGAGATTGCTGGCATTGAATTGGTTTTCCTTTCATCATTAGCTCGAAAACTAGACACCCTATACCCAACAAGCTTGGGGCAATACAAGACAATGTGTAACAGTGCTATGAAAGGTCAGGGAAACTCTGGAGATGAGCCACCTGGTCTCTAGCCCCTCCGCTTCTGCTATTAATGTAAAAGGTACAATCAGCACAGTGATCAGGCGTGGGCATGCTGAAGTTGAGGGATAGGGGCAAGAGTGCAGGCAATCTCAGGAGCCCAGGGTCAGCATGGTTGAGCAACAGAGAAACTGACCTAAAGGCAAGGTCATTGCAGGTTCACAGCCCAAGGCCAGGCCATACACACATAGCAAAGACAGCCTGATCCTCACCTGAGAGAGGCTGTCAGTGGACTTTCTTAGTTAACATCTTGTTGTTTGACAAACATGACTTAAGGAAGGGTTTATTTTGGCTCACAGTTCCAGGACAAACAGTCCACCATGTCAAAGAAGGCATGCCGGTAGGAACCCCAGGCAGCTGCTCACATTTCCTCATGAAGCAAAGAAACAGGAATGCTTGCACTCTGTGTGCTTTCTCTTTCAGTCTAAGACTCTAGCCCACGAGATGGTACTACCCACATTTAAAGTGGGTCTTTCTACCACAGTTAACTTAGTCTACATAATCCTTTACAAACGTGCCCAAAGATCTGTTTCCATGACTATTCTAAATCATATCAAGCTGCCTGGGAGTCAAAGAAAGTGGTTGCTAGTGGCAGAGTAGTGTTAGAGGGGCTAGATGCTGGAGCCTTGACCATCAGGAGATCCTGTGAGCATGTTCCCATCCCAGTATCCCGTGACACACCACAAAAGTTGTCTTAGGTGTAATAGCACCCTTAGATTTTTGCCCTAATGAAGTCTAAATGAAAATCCTAACAAGGCCCCCAGGGTAGAGAGTTTGGAGTTAATTTCTTTTGAGTTCAAGAGGTTGGTAAATGCCTTGAGATTCCCACAGTTCTGGCCGAAGAAAGCGTATAAAAGACGTCCATAAATTGTAGATGATCTTCGGTGATGATAGGCCAATTAAAAGCATACATATCTGTAAAGGAGAATGATGTAATTTAATTTATGTCCAACATGTACTGCATGATATACAGTCTTTGCTGAAACTTCCCTAAGAAGTGAAAAACAAAACAAAACAAAAAAAGAAAATCACCTTTAGGCATAAAGAAATGGTAGTCAACAAAATACAATGTGATATGTGATGTGTCTTAAATGTTAAAGGTCAGCAGTGATTTTGAAAGGCACTAATACAGATGTTTCCAAAGAAGTGAAGGAAAATGTGGTCTTAATGTGAAAACAAAGAAGAAAACTACAGAGAAAAAACCACGTAGAATTCTACAGCTGAAAAACCATAGTAACAGAATTAAAAAAAAAAAAACAAAACAAAAAATACCTGGCATGGAGCTGGAGAAATGGCTCAGTAGTTCAAAGTGCTGACTGATTTTTCTGAGGACGCAGGTTCAATTCCTAGCACCCATGTGGCAGCTCACAATCATCTGTAACTCCAGTTCCAAAGGATCTGACACCCTCACACAGACATACATGCATACAAATCTCCAATGCACATAAAATAAATAATAAATTAAGACAAGAACACTAAAAAGTACCAGACATAAATATTGGCTTCTCATCAGTAAGTGGTAATTATATATACACACATATATACATATTATACATATATATGTTAATCAAAGATACACTATAAGTAATAATGATGAAATAAAGTTACACATATTAAAGAAATGCCAATAACTAATTCCACTGTTTCACATTCTCTTTTAATTTCATCTGCAGGCTCATCAGAGATATCATTTCAATGATTCACTTCAACCTTTTAAATAGACAATTCTTCTTTTCTTGGTAAATATTTTTTTTCTACATTCTCTCTTCTTGTCTTTTTGTTTTAATGGATTTCTGTAGATAGACATGCTTATCTTAAAACTTGTTTTTAGAAAATAAAAGTGTTGTTCATTACTAGATTCAGCTTTTCATTATTTTAATAAATCAATATCCTGAGTTATCATTCTAATAAAATTTCTGTGTTTGGGTAAAACAAAAAGAAAACGCCAAATGACTTTTTCAGAGGGTTGTAATGTACAGCACTAAACTGAATCATATCTTCAAATGCTCTGTGAGCATTCTCAAGACAAGTTAAGCAACCCAACAATATTAAAGCCATCTTTGTGACCATAGTAGGATATTGGTTCCTTTTCCCATGGTCATATGTAGTTTAATAGGGGCACATTCCAATTATTACACGAGTGATGTACTCAATAAAACAGATTGAGTACCAGGAAAACATGAGAAACTAAAAGGTCTATTCACATGTCCTTCATAGGAAGATTTTAGCTTTTTCAAATAATTGTATTCTTTATGCGGAATTGTGTATCCTAGTTAGGTTTCTGTTTCGGTGGTAAGCACCATGTCCAAAGCTTTCCAATCTAGAGAGACCTTAGAAAGGAAGGAGTTCGTTTAGCTTGCACTGCCACATCACAGTTCCTCACTGCAGGAGGTTCAAGCAGGAGCTCATGGCAGGAGCCTGGAGACAGGCACTGAAGCAGGAGCCTTGGAGGGGTGCTGCTTACTGTCCTGCTCCTCACGTCTTGCTTAGCCTGCTTTCTTATACAACCCAGGACCACCTGCCCAGAGCTGGCACTGCCCACAGCGAGCTACGCCCTCCCACATCAATCACTAACAAAGAAAATGCCCCACAGAATTGCTCACAGGCCAATCTGATGATGGACCATTTCCTCACTTGAGGTTCCCTTTTCCCAGTGACCCTGGCTTGTGTCAAGGTCACAAAAAAATTAACCGGCACAGGTACAAATTCTCCTTGCTTTACGTGGGTCGTTAATTACATTTATTCTTCAATATTCTAAGTGCTAATTTCTAATAAGGTAAGTGTGACAGTTGATCCTGGTTGTCACCTGATGGCATTTAGAATCGCTATAGAAATAAACTGTGAGGAAGTTGCTAGATTAGGTTAATTGAAGCCTAAATGTAGGCTGTTCCAGCAGCTTCGGAGAAAGGGTAGAGCTGGGGTGGCTAGGGTGTGGCTTGGGCAGTAACGAGCTTGCCACGGAAGCCTGAGAATCTGAGTCTCAGTCCTCAGCTCCCAGGTGAAAGCCAGGCACAATGCCTCACAATTGGATTCCCAGCCCTGTACGGTGAAGGCCAGAGATACCTCAGAGCTACCTTATCAGCTTGACTAGTGGGGTCATCACACTGAATTACATGTTTAAAGTTTGTCTTCACTGACAGACCCAGTCTCAAAAGTGAGGCAGAAAGTGACTGAGAGATGTCCTCTTGTCTGTTGGTTCTGGCACGCCGGGCACACAGATGCACAACCCCATACTCATATACCCACACAAGTGTACATCTACAAAGAAGAACGTGAGCTGAACACCCCCACATCCGATTCCTGAATTGGATGGTGACGTAAGGAGCTGCCTTAAGCTCCTGCTGCTGTGCCTTCCCCTCCAGGATGGACTGTGTCTTTGAATCGCAAGCTGGAACAAGCCCTAACTCTTGTTGCAGCAGCAAGGCAAGAGTCAAAGCCAACACAATTACACAAACAGGCAATGTTCTCCTGGCTTCTTGAAACCTTGACGTACATAAGAGAGTCCTGAGGTTCCCAAACTGTGGGTTCATCTGTGTACCTGAGGTCCTAGGAAGACACAACAGTGACGACAGTGGGGACAACACTTGGTGAAGCAATGCCTGAAAGCACAGCAAGCTGGTTGAAAAACAGTGACATAAATAAGAATAATTAAAAAAGCCCGATATCGAGAAAAAAGCCTAAGTTGATTCCCAAGCGAGATAAAAGTAAAGTCAAACTGCTGAAAACTAAAGGTTAAAACAAACAAACAAACAAACAAATAAACCTAGAACACGGATGTCTTGCACAGGGAGGGAAAGGATGAACTGACTGACTGCTGACCTCTCGCCTGAAGCAATGGAAGCTGAGAGATGATTTGATTCCAGGTTGACAGCCAAAAGTAAAAGAAAGGTCTGTCAGTAAGAGTTCTACCCCAAACAAACGTAGCTTATGAAGCTGGGAATAAAAATCATGGAATATAGAGTGAGGCTACTTATACTACAACGAACAAAATACACCGCCCAGGCTGAAGGAATAATGTAACACGACAATTAAATTTGTACATAACAGATAAAGGGAAACAGAAATTAGAAATGAGCCTATGAATATTAAAATAGAGGCATCTTTCCTCAGGATTTCCTTAAATTCACATAGGAGACCCTTCTGAGACGAGCATTGTCTTACAAAAATGAAAAGTGAAAAGTTTCAGGTGTGAAATGTTAGGAAGCATGATAGACTCCAAACAGGAACTAAATTAATAATTATGGTACTAACTTCATATGCCCTCATAAGGAAATGATAAGATGAGGAAAGAGAAAAGCGACATAAATGGAAAGCAAATCATGTCAGTTTAAAACCAACTGATCAATGATTGTATCTGATGCAGATGTAGTAAGCAGCCTAACTCAAAAGTAATGCCAACTAGTCATTGTAAGATACACATTTTCTGTAGAGAGAAGACAGATCTAGTCTGTCTAAAAGGCTGGAAAAGATGTACCTTGAAAAACAGTAATCATAAGGAACCTGAGATGGCTCAGCGGTTAAGAACACTGACTGCTCTTTCAGAGGACCTGTGTTCAATTCTTAGCACCCAGGAAGCAGCTCACAACTGTCTGTAACTTCAGTTCCAGGGGAGTAGCATCCTCGCATATACATACATGCAGGCCGAACACCAATAAACGTACAAAGTAATACATAAATTATTTTTTAAAAATTTAGAAAAAGAAGCCCGGCATGCTCTATGAGGAGTAAAACCTGCTGGGACTAAAAGAAAAAATTCATTAAAAATGGGCTAAGAACCTGAAGAAACATTACATCAAAGGACACCTCACAGGTATGTGAAAGTTCTCAATCACCTGGAAAGCACAAACCAAAATCATGATGAGCTGTCATTGTTAGGGTGGCTATGACTCAAAAAAAAAAAAACCAAAAACAAAAACGGAAGTGTCGTACACGTGATAGGGTATTGTTGCAGCCATTGTGGAAGCCAAAGGGAGTTTCCTCAAAAATTAAAAAGAGACCTAACACATGATTCTCTTTCATATCCAAAGAAACAGGATAAGAGTCGTAAAGAGTTGTATGTACCTTTGCCTTAATTTCAGTGTTATTCACAATGGTTAAGATCTGGGGGTGTGTGTCAATAGATGAATGGACAAAGACACTGTGAAATCTCTCTTATATGCGGATATTATATATTACAATATATATTACATTATCTGTGTATACATACATATATATAATACCCAAAGAGATGAGAGATGAGGATATATCTGCGGACACACACACATGGAAGTTTTGCCCCTTGTGTTCCCTCGGCTGAATCTGGAGGACATGATACTTAATGAAATAAGCCAAACGCAGAAAGACAAATATTTTATGATCTCACTTATACAAATAACTTAAAGTCAAAAATCATAAATATAGAAACTTATCCGGATGGATGCCAGGGGATGAAGATTAGGAACTGGAAGACGCAGACTGAGGGGACGAAGTCTTGGTTGTAGGGGACAAGTAACTCCCTGAGTTCAAAAGTACAGAATGGTGACAATAGTTAATAACACTATATTGTATACTTGAAGTTTGACAAGAGAGATTATTCTCTGTGTGTGTGGCGGGGGAGGGTAGAGGTTGACATCAGTGACTTCTCAACTGCTCCCTATCATATTTTTGAAGACAAAGTCTCTCACTGACCTGGAGCTCGGTGATTCTGCGAGGGTGGGTGGCCCAGTGAGCCCTCTCTTTTAACACTGGGATTGCAAGTTACCATGCTTGGCTCTGGCTGTGGTCACCACAGTGCCAAACTCAGGTCCACGTGTGCAAACACTATTATCTGAGACATTTCCTCAGCCCGAGAGTCGATCTTATGTGTCTCATTAATTTATTTTATTTTTTTGCATGTTGTTGTTTAGACCATCATTTTTGAGGCTGGTGTGTTAAAAGTCTTGTGTCTTAGGGTGACACTGTCAAGAGGTGATGGAGAGCTTAGGAGACAGGGCCTTGTAGAAGATCGTTACGGCATTAGAGGCAAAGCTTTGAAGGCTATCGTGGGCTCCTCTTGCAGCGTTCTGTTCCACAGGCATGGCATAAGCAGGCTTTGTTCCACACACTCTTGCCATGGTCTGCAACCTCACTGCAGGCCAGCACGCAGATCATGGACTTGGATCTTAAAATGATGAGTCAAAATAACCTTTCTCTTTTTATAAGTTAATTAACTCAGGTATTTCATTAGAGATATGGAACGCTAACATAGCATAAAAGAAGAAAAATAGAAAAATTTTGTCACACTGTTCACCTTAAACACATACAATTTTATATGCCAAGCATATCTCAGCAGAGCAGGAAAGATATAAAAAGTATTGAATGTTACCAAAGGTTTCTATAAGGCGGATTCTGTACTGAGAGGAGAATTCACCAATGAACTCTATCAAGCATTTATGAATCCAATAATAGCAACATTACCTAAACTCTCTCCCAAAAACACAAGAGGAGGGACCACATCCTCTCCTGCCGTACAAGGCCGGCGCAAGCAGACGGTAAAAGCTGCCAGGACTCTGAGGAGAGGAAATTACAGACCAGTATCTGCTCTGAACACACAAACCCCAAACCCGACAACACACGGACCAATTGAATCCAGCATGCAGAGTGAAATGGGTGCAGCTCAGACTGCGAACATGGGTCAGCACTGGAGATTAATCAGCGGAACTGACTGCCTCTCAGAATAAAGCAGATTCACAGCCACCTCAATGGAGAGAGAGAGAGAAATAGAATCTGATGAGATAAAAAAGACTGCAAATTATGAATAAGAGGAAGCCTTGTTCTAATGGGAATTTAGGAAATATCCTGTGACTATCTTTCTTAAAACCCCCAAACTGTGAACATTTTCCCTCTAAGACTGTAAGCAAGGAAGCTGTGTCCAACCTCATTACCTCAAAAACAACTGGGGCACTCTAGTGAATGCAATAGGAAAAAAAAAAAAAACCACTTAAATACATGACCAAAACCTTAATAAATAAAACTGTATTAACAGCAAATGTAATTTTTCTGCATTAAAGTTTCTCAGAAATTTACAAAAATGTACTAGAACTTAGCATGACTCTAGAAAGGTCATGGGATATAAGATGAACATGTGAAGTTAATTACATTTACATATAAATGATAAATCATTAGAAGGGCATATTTAAATATAAAACCAGAGTAAATTTAATGAAAAGTGTTCAATATTTCTACATGGAAAACTTAAAGACATTACTGAACAAAATTAAGACAATGTAACTTAATTTAAAGGTGGACCTTTTTAATTGATTGAGACTTGAGCATGCAAAAATGTGTCTTCTCAGATCGAGAGACAAATTCAACATATTCTTGTGAACATGTTAAAGTATATTTTATTTGACTGAAGTAATTTTCATCTTGGAGGCTTGCTGTCTCTGTCTGACAACCTGGATCTAGTCCTGAAAGCGTCTAGCCTCCATACAATCTTATCTAGGCCTAGAATATTTTCAGCCTCTTCAAATCTCAACCTTTCTAGTCCTTTCTAAACTCTGGGCTGGCTGGTTCAACCCAGCTGTTCTGGCTCAAACTCCTCTCCAAGCTGATTGATTCAATCTGGCTTCTCTCAGTTTCTCACTGAATTGCTTGGCCTGAAACTAACTCTAGCAATCTGTTCTAATCTCTTGGTTCCTTCTCATTCTCTGACTTGTTCTGGCTTCACCTGTATCTAGCTTGTTCTCTCTTCAACCTCTCTCTGCAAAACTCTCCCAGTAAAAATTGCCTCTGAATTCCAGGAACTGTACTGCCACAAATTCAACCCCACTGTACTGCCTCTCAACTCATTAACTCAAACAAACTGATTGAACAGAAATCAGAGATCTGCAATCCTGAGTGTTAGGATTAAAGGCGTGTACCACCACGCCTGCACCTAAACTTTTCTTTACCTGGAACTTGCTCCCTACCAGGCTGGACTTGAACTCAAAGATCTGCTTTCCTCTGTCTCCTAGGATTAAAGGCGTGTCTGTCTTCCAGCTGAATCACATAGACCTAGAAGGTCTTTGGGTGTGGTCTCTTTCCAGAGCAGCCCTGTTCAGAATTAAAATTCCTCTACACTTCCTATTTGTAGAAACTGTCATAAGCATCCTCACATCTATCTGAAAATACAACAAACCCAGAATATTTAAAACAATTGTTAAAGCTCTACATTGGGAGGTTGGCTCTTCCTAAGCTAAACCTGGAACAAGCATGAATGTCAACCTTCTCTCACTTTGCTTTTACAGACTAACTTGAAATGAGCCAGAGATCAGAGCAAAAACTGTGAAGCTTAAGATGTCTGAGAGACAGTAGGAGCCAGAGGTTACAATTTAGGTTTAGGCATTCACATAAAAACTTAATAAGAAAAAGGAGCTAGCTGGTGGCACATACCTTTAATCCCAGCACTTGGGAGGCAGAGACAGGAGGATCTCAGTGAGTTTGAAGCCAGTCTGGTCTACAAAGTGGGTTCTAGGACAGCCAGGGCTAAATGGTGAAACCCTGTCAAGGAAGAAGGAAAGAAGAGGGAGGAAGGGGAAGGAAAGGAGGAGGGGGATGGGGAGAAAATTGTACTACATCAAAATTAAAAGGATTTGCCTTCCAAAAGCCATAGATGAGAAAAGCAAGTACCAAGCCCCAGACTGAGAGACGCTATCTGCCACATAAGGATTTCACAGGGCTTCTATCCAGTTTATAAATTTCCCTTAAGACAATCATACAAAGCAAAGGAGATTATTAAATCAAATCTGGGTGGAAAATTTGAGCCAGGCAGTTCATGAGAGGAGATCCACAAATGGTCAGACTCTTGAGGAAAGAATTCAAGGTGAAAAAAGAAGTTTTACCTAAAATCAGAAAACAGTTAAGAAACCAGCACAACTTAACTTTTCACACACAAAACAATAGGTGTGCTGTGCACGCTCAGAGAGAGGGGCATTGTCATTTAGTTCCTAGGACCAGACTCTAGTCTACTATGCAAATGAGGATGGAAGGTTTGCTGTAGGTCAAAGTTCATTGGTCAGGATCCAGGAGCAAATTAGGACTTTCAGTTGCAACAGTTTTCTTTTCTTTTTTTTTTTTTTAATATGAAGTTCAGTTGGTGGCTCTTCCACAGAGGAAGGGTGACGCCCCACCCTTTCTGTAGTTAGCAAACTGTGCCCAGGCTGTGAGCTGATCTCGGAGAACACACACAACCAACAATTCTCCGTGCCATTAGTTATTAGGAAAAACCCACTTTAAGATGGAATGCTTCTTAATGTCTACATGACTGCATTGATAGCAGCAGTGAGAAGGTCAGGCAATGCCGACCACGGTAAAGACGTTAAGCAGCTGGGACTCTCCAGTATTATTGGATCTGGCGGTGTGAAATGGTGCAATCACTTTGAAAACTGTTTGGCAACTTGGTATAAAGTTGAGCATAATATTCAGTAAGTGACTCAGCAACTTCAATCTTATGTTTTCACCCAAAAGAAATAAAAACATATGTCCATAAAAAAAAAAAAAAAAACTTGGGCAGGAATGTTCAGAGCAGCTTTATCCATAATCAAATGTGAAGGATGTCAGATGTCTACCAACTGGGAATGAATTGACAGGCCACATGAATACCATGAAATACTACTCAGCCATAAAAAGGAAGATAGACCCAACAGCATGGATGAATTCCACAGACTTTCTATTGAGTTAGAGAAACTGGACAATAGAAAGAAATCACACTATATTATTCTATCTATGTGCACAATTTTAAAATGGGCAGAGCTTACCCATTGGTACAGAAATAAATCAACTCTTAGTAGAAGCAGTGGGGCTGTGGGAAAAGGGTTGGCTTCTAGGAGAAGAAGGAAATATTTTGGAAGTTAGAATGGCATGGTGGCACTGATGCACATTTTGATTGAGTGCTGTTGACCTGAACATTTCAGTTGTACGTATTTTGCTGTTGCAAATTAAACTTGGGTAGGATTGGCATTTATTTTTGTTGTTATTGACGATAGTGATTCTTTAGAGATAAGATGTAGCCCGAACTGGCCCCGAACTCACAATCCTCCTGCCTTCTGCCTCAGCCTCCCAACTGTTGGATTTATAGGTGTGTGCCGCTAGCCCATTTTAAGATTTAAACATAATTTAACATAAATAAATTGAATTTAGGAATCGTCTTGGAAGAAATTGACACTGGCATTGTGAGAAAGAAACTCTACACAGTAATGACCATATGGCACTGAGACATGGCTGCCCTGCTTACACGGGCTGGGCTCTCTCTCTCTCTCTCTACTTCTCTCTCTTCTTGTCTCTCCCTCTCTCTGTCTTCCTCTATCTCTCTCTCTGTTTCTCTATGTGTCTTTCTCTCTGTGTCTCTGTCTCTATGTCTGTCTGTCTCTGACTCTGCCTTTATCTTTGTCTATCTCTGTCTGCCTCTGTCTCTATCTCTGTCTGTCTCTGCACTTTGTTTCCTTGATATACTTTGGATCAGAACTGTCCCTTAATGACCCTTGGGTTAGAGACTGGATGTGCTGCCCAGCGCACTTTGAGAAACTTGAACCTTTACCCTGGCTCCTTCTTGTCACTCTCTTTTGCTTCTTTAGCTGCCACGAGGGAACAGACCTTCTCCATATGCCTTCACTGCAAAGACCTGTACTGTAATACCGTCACACAACCAAGGGCCTCTGCAACTGTGTGCCAGCACAAACCTTTCATTCTTGTAAGTTCTTTATCTCTGGTATTTTGTTATAGTGACAGAAAACTAACACACACCTTCTGCCTCTTCATCCATTTGCACTGTCAGATTGCTGCTTGTTTGGTCTCTGGTCTTGAGTAGGTATTGTTCATGTATCCATTGATTTATTCAGCCAGCAATTATTCATCGACTATGTCATCCGTTTTCTAGACTGGCCATTTTTTTCCCCAGGATCAGTCTGCTGTTCAGAGAATATACCGCAATTCTGAATAGGGTCTTCCACCGAGCCTCCCTGATGCTTAGCTGCCTGTGGCTCAGGGGAGAAGGTGACAAGGTGAGAAATTTGTATTCCCCTGGAATAAGAAATCCAGGCAAGGTGGTACAGCAAAAGTCCTGCTCTTTATTCTGACTGTCCCTGTCTCCTGGGCCTTTCCTCTAGGACACCTCTGGGTGGACGATCATGTGATTGAAATGGCATTATAGAAAACCCAGTAAGGACATATAAATCTGGGTCCCGAGTTAAAGAAAAGTGGGATTTTAGAAAATGGATCATTATTGTAAGTCTTCAGCTGCGTAAATCAGTCAGTTCTAGCTAAAGTGTGAAGGGGAGGCCTTTAAATCAAAACATTTTCTTTAGGAATTCCTGGGCACAGACTTGTAAAGCTGCCCTCTGATTCGTAAGCTTTGACTGGAGTTATGTAAATCCATTGCCTCCCCTATGAAGCAGCTGAATGTTTTAACTAAATCTAATTCTTAAAATAATGATTTCTGAATCTTAACTTTGCTGCAAAAGATTTACAGGCGAGTTTTATAAATCAGAGGCAAGATATATAATGCAGACAGTGAGACGTGTGATTTATACTTCCAACTTGTAAATCAGGAGAAAAAACATCATGTTTTACACTAAATAATATTTTTACAAATGGCACCTCATACATCATGCAATCGCCACAAATCTCTCACCCTGGAGTCAGACTCCACAATGCCAGGCTGCATCACAAAGGGAACAGAGGGCCTGGGTGGTGAAGTTGGACTTGGGGCTGTGGGCCTGGAAAACAAAACAAAAAACAAAAAACTCTAGGGTCTCTCACAGCAACCTAGGGAAGCCAGCGGATCAGGGCTGAGACACTTGTGGGTTTTCAATTCTGCTTGGTCTCCTGGGAGCAAAGACTGCAGGTGAGTTACAACACTACCTCAGGCTCAGTTTACACATCTATAAATTACAGATAATGGTGCCTTTGTCAAAGCCCAGTCTTTGTGGGGCTTAAATGAGATAATATTCCTGAAGCAGTCTCACTGTCTGCAAATACAGATCTTAATAGATGCCAGTTATCTGCTGGTCTCTATAAAACTCCATGCTCAGAATCATCATCTACACCGCAATTTTCAGTCTGTGTGAATCTCTCTCATCTCTTGAGTCTGGAAAGAGGCAGAGACAGGAGCAGACATCAGTTATCCATTTACTAACCCGGGCAGCATGTCCTGGAAACTGGACTTTCCTTACCTATCTCAGTGGCCCCCAGTATTCCTTAATTTTAGACTGCAAGAACACCTCCTCTAAAAAAAAAAAAAAAAAAAGCTCTAGAAGGCTATACTACCCTTTTTCAAACTTGACTTCCCTGCAGAATTTAAATCAAAGTTAATGTCTTAAGAAGCTTGTTACAAAAATAATACTTTTTTTTTTTCTTGTGGAATATTTGAGAAATAATGGAAACTGCAGATCCCCTTGCCTCCGAGAGATAACCGCTGATAACTGGCTGGTTATCCTCTTATGGTCTTTGTCTGTGCATACATTTACATACATACATTTTAAAAAGCAAGACCATACCCTACGAGTTGCTTTGCAACTTTCCCCTCCTGGTTTAACTATATATTGTGAACATTTTCTGGAGTCACTAAATAGTTCACGGTGTGGTGTTTTACGACCCTGGATTATAATGTACCGTCATTTACTTAAGCAGCTCCATATTGTCAGACATTTAGTTTGGTTTTAATTTTTTGCTATTATAAACAACCTTCCTGGGAACATCTCTTAAATAAATTTCTGCAGTTATTTATGATTATTTTCTAAGGATAAATTCCTAGAGCGGAATTCACTGTATAAGTGGGCTCTGCGCATTGAAGAATTTTACCTAGGACTCTTTGAAAGGGCTGTGTGGCTTTGAGTTCAGGCCAGGCAACTTATGGAGGTCCATTTCTTTGTCTCCCAGAATTTCTCTATCTTTTCTGAACTGGACACGGAACTACTAGAAAATATTGAACTCATGGTCATTTGATTTTGCTCATCTTTGACATCTCGTAAAGTTACACCTCTTACAACATTTTTGCCATTAGTATTTTCTGTTATGAATGTGCCAGTGACCTCCTTTGCGTACACTGATATTTCAGCATGTTAAGACTCTAAACCTTTTCATGATGTATCTTGCAATTATTTTCTTTCTGTTTGTCATTGGCCCTCAGCTATAAGCACAGCATCAGACTTAAATTTTACATGGGGTCGATTCTATATTTTGCTTTACTGGAAGACACCACTTAAGGATGTCTCCAGTGAAAGGTGAAATAAACTCATCTTTCACTCTGTAGTTCTTTGGCATATGTATTTTTTTCAACCTCTTATCCACCTGAAATTTATTTGGAGATGTGAAGCAAAGCCCTCATGAATCAATTTACCAGCAGTACTTCATACATGGCCTGTCACTTAACAAGAAGTTCTAAATACTCTCCCTCCCCTATCTTCTCTCCTCTCCCTCTGTTCATCCTTCCCTCTTTTGTCCTTTTGAGGGCTCTGGGGATAAACCCCACAATTTTGTCTGCTAGGCAGTGGCTTTAACCCTGGGTTATGCGCCAAATTCTGACTGAAGAATTCTATCTAGGCTTGCACACGGTTCCTCCAGCCCCTCTCTGAGGGACCACTGAGCCACACCTCAGCCCCTCACTGGGGGATTCTAGGCAGGTGCTCCACCACTGATCCACACCTCAGCCCCTCACTGGGGGATTCTAGGCAGGTGCTCCACCACTGATCCACACCTCAGCCCCTCACTGGGGGATTCTAGGCAGGTGCTCTACCACTGAGCCACAGCCCAGCCCCTCACTGGGGGATTCTAGGCAGGGGCTCTACCACTGAGCCACACCCCAGCCCCTCACTGGGGGATTCTAGGCAGGGGCTCTACCACTGAGCCACATTCCATCCACCTATCCTGTGTTTCTATTGCTCATACCTATTACAATGCCACTTTATTTTAATTATAGTTTTGAAAGACTTCTTTGGTGCTTGTTAATACAAATATTTCCAACCCTGTGTGATCAAGCTTTACTTAATTGTGAATTCATCTAGAAGATACTTATAAACACTTTGTCAAATTAAAAAAAATGCTATTAAGAATTAGATTGCACTTCCAATAGGCTTATGGATAAACTGGGGATGAAAAAAGCTCCTTCAATATTTAGTATTTACATTACCCTAAGAACATGCATATACCCCTCTCCAACTTTATTCTTCTTGCAGATACTTCAATAAAGCCCCTTCATCCTTCTCCCTTCTAGAACCATTGGGCTTTGCATAGTTTCACAAGCAGACATTCATATGACCTAATTTCAACCAAATTCAGAATCAAAGCTCCTTTTTGATTAAAAAACAGGAAACAGGAAAGTTAGTACCTAAAATGAGGATGTGAGGCTCTTTGTGTGTTTCCTTGGAGAACAATGGTTTCTAAAGTCTGAAGATGACCCCGTGGTCTCTGACCCACCCAGAATGCACCAGTGAATAAGCAAGTCCTGTTTAGCATGCCGACAGCATCAGTAATACTGGAAACACTACTGGAGAAATCAGACTGACATTGTCTCTGATACAATTCATTTGTGAATCCTAGAATACTGAGCGCCTGAGTCCTGGGTGTAATTCTGCTCCCTCTTTTCTCCATCCATTTCCTCAGTGAACTATAACCTTGTGTACGACAAGGAGATTTGCTGCTTGAGGAGAAGCTCTAGAATGTTTTAGCATGTAATGTGATCACAAGAAGAGAAATGGGAAGACTGTAGCAGTGTTTCTATGGTGTCAGATGATTTTGCTGTTGACTTGTTGGGGGCCAGTATCAAGTGGAGAAAGGGGAGAACCTGGATATATGATGATGACAGAGTAAGAAAGATTTAATGATAGAGAGAGAGAGAGAGAGAGAGAACAAAAGAAAGACCCCTACGTTTCTGATGACAGAAACTGGATTGTTGCTTAGTGTGTTAGAATTTTGATTGACAGAGTGATCAAATACCTGGGGGACAGACTGAACAAGAGAGGGATTATTTATTTTGGCTCACAGTCTCAGAGGGATCTGTTAGTCCTAGTAGAGAAGGCATGGTGGGACAGCTCATATCATAGAGAGGAGATGTTGGAACTCAGCTGGCTTTTTTCCTTTCCTCATTGAATTTGACTAGTCTCCCTGTCCTTTCACAGTGCCACGCACCTTTAGGATCTCTCCCCTTCAGTTAATCCTCTCTGGAAACCCCCTACAGACTTCCAGTTTCCCAGGCTAGTCCCCAAAGAGTACCAATCACACAGAATTGAAGGCTGCTATAGAATTAGATATGAACTAGAATCGAATATAGACCTTCTGTGTGTAGATCCAGGCTTTCTTGGCATTAAGATACAGAGTCAGTACATCCAACACTCCCATGTACAAAAGAAGAACTTTGGCGCCTGCACTGGAAAACCCAAGCATAGGACTGGTTTATGTATCAGGTGCTCAACACTGGCATTAGGCACTCCCACCAGTCTCCTCTGTTTTCCCCCTCTATATTCTGCTTTCTCAATTTTGCCTTCTGCTCTGATAAGGCTGCATCTAAGTATCATCATATAGTTGATGCAGCTATCTCAACTTATATCCTAACAGCTTATCAATCCCACTGATTTTCTTTTATTCTTCAAACGGCATCAGCAAAATTATTTGCTGTGGATATTCTTGACCTGTTTTTGATCTGACATCTCTCTTTATGCCAATATGACTCTGGGTAGTTCAGTCTTATGACTAAGCCATATTGAAAATATAACTTCAAGGTACTAGTCTCTGAAACAACACAAAGCAAAATGAAAAGTAGGGAAAGATAAAAGGCAGGCAGGAAGTCAGGAAAAAAAGAAAGAAGGCTGGTCAGACAATTAATAGATGGTTATTGTTTATCAATAGTTAGCTAGCTTTATTCCTTTCCCTTCCTTTCCTTTCCTTTCCCTTCCCTTCCCTTCCCTTCCCTTCCCTTCCCTTCCCTTCCCTTCCCTTCCCTTCCCTTCCCTTCCCTTCCCTTCCCTTCCCTTCCCTTCCCTTCCCTTCCCTTCCCTTCCCTTCCCTTCCCTTCCCTTCCCTTCCCTTCCCTTCCCTTCCTCTTCCTCTTCCTCTTCCTCTTCCTCTCCTCTCCTTTCCTTTCTTTCCTTTGTTTTTGTTTTAACCTTTATTCATTATTCTCTCATAAACACATCCCAACCACAGCTTCTCCTTGTCCCTCTCAGCCCCTTTCCCCTCCCCCCAGGTCCACTCCTCCTATTCCTTCTCCACAACAGAAAAAAAGAAGGCCTCCCAGGGACATCAACCAAACATGGCACAAAAAAGATACAATGAGACCAGGCACATCAAGGCTGAGCAAGGCAACTTAGTAGGAGGAAAAGATTCCTAAGAGCAGGCAAAAAGAATCAGAGACATCCCCACTTCCATTGTAGAAGTGCCTTCCAAACAGCAAGCCAACAACCATAATGTATATGCAAAGGACCTAGCACAGACCCATGCTGGCTCTGCAATTGCTGTTTCAGTCTCTGTGAGTCCTCGTGATTCCTGATTAGTTGATTCTGAGGGTTGTGCCATCCAAGCTCTGTAATTCAACGACTAAAGTGTGGAAGATGAAAGAGATGCTGTGTTGATGTATGCCTGGACAACAAATGTAACAAGGACTGCCTACAGGGAATTTTCTACCTTATTTCTGGGGCACTTTGACTAAAGTTTGATGCTCAGCTGGAGAAGATGGGACAGGACTTAGGACTTAGAGAAGTCACTCGTGGCAATCCTGATGGGATGACAAAGGAGTGTGAGCTTTGTTTACTACAATGAAATACCTGGCAGAAGGAAAGGATAGATCTATCTAGCTTACAGTTTTGGAAGTTGCAAATGAAAGACTGAGTAAGCCTAAGGAACCAGTCTCTGGTGAGAGTGCAGTATGGTGGCATTTTATATGCGGAGTGGGCATGAGAGCAAATGGAAAAATATTGAACCAGAGCAGAGAGAGTATACAGGTCCCACAATTTCCTTTGAAGGTGTACCACCAGTGACTGAAGTACCTCCCAACCAGTCCTACCTCTTAAGGCACCGACAGGTAAGGTACTGACACATTGGAACCATGCCTTTAAATTTGGATGTCTGGGAAATATATCATCAGGTTCCAACAGGGATTAAAATTGAAAGAACATGATGAATGGGAAGAATGTAGGGTTCTACCTCTTAAAAGCTGATTGGGTTGGGAACAAGGACAAAAGTCAACATCAGAAGGGAACACATGGAAGTGTCATAGACCAATTTTAGGAATGGACAGTAAAAATTTCAAGAGAGAAAACTAGTCAGTGCTGAAGGAAGCCCCAGGTAAAGAGGAGTGAAGGAGTCTTTAGAAAGAGAGAAGGGGGAAGGTGTCTGTTCTGTCTTTGTAACAGAAGGAAGTTGGGGGAGGATGGGACAAGTGCAAGCGTGCTGACAGATTTCGCACCAGGCGTAGAAGTCTGTTTGTGATGGATTCTTGCTTCTCCGTGATTTGGGCCAAGATTTGGGGTTGAGTCTAGAGGAAAGGCAGAATCGTTATTGTGACATGTGAGTCCATAACGGGCATGAACCAATACTACAGGACAGTTTGATGGGGTGAGAAGTAGCTAGAAACAAGGTGAAAGGGGTCTTTGGGATTTTCTGGGTGGGGCTGTGTCTGCCTGTGCTTCTAGCAAACTCATCCTAATAGCATCTTGCTGCAGACCACTCTTTTCCTCTTCGGGATCCTAGAGGTGGGATCCTCATAATCGGACACAGATGTTTCAGCTCCTGAGCTCTGAAGCTACCTGAAGCAAAGCAACCACAGTTATAACAAAGTGCTAACATTTGCAGGAAGGAGAAGCCCCCTTTTCACTGTGGGAAGCTGCTGAAGTCAGGGAAAGGCAGAATTTCCCATAACCCAGAGGCCCAGCCTTCACTCAACACATCCATCTGTGCATCGAACTGCCCCGGTCACAAAGACTTCCAGAATCATTGAGTGGATGGAGGTTGATAGACCCATCTTGGTCTGACTGGTGATGGAGACTTCCAGTGACAGGATACTCTATTTATATACAGAAGGTGAGGTCCTTGTGTTTTATCATATATATCAATTTACAGTTAAGAAAATTCCCATTGGCTCTGCAGGTAAGGCTGCCTACTGCTCCTGAAGGGGACCTATTGGCCATCTCCCAACTGCCTGTTCTCCAGCTCTGGGGAATGCAGAGATCCTTTTCTGGTCTCTGTGGGCACCTGCACATACCCACACATGTACACATAATTAAAGATAAAACACATCATTAGTGTAGTGTCTTTGTTTTACTTTCCTTCCTTCCTTCCTTCTTCCTCCCTTTCTTCTTCCCTTCCTTTCTTCCTTCCTTCCCTCCTTTCTTTTGGTCTTTTTCTTTTTCTGGGCCAGGATATTGCTAGGAAGACCACACTGGCCTGGGATGTGACATCCTTTTGCCTGGATGTCCTTAGTGCTGGGATTAGAGACAAACACCATTGCTCCTAACACAATGTCAATTCTTGATTGACAGCTGATGATTTAAGTACACATTTCAAATGAAATGTTCTCCACAATGACTGCTTTTTATGCTCTTAACTCTTTATAGCATTAAAATAGACAAGTGTCTCTTCTCCACAAGAATGACAAACTGACACTGCTAAATAACAAAACCAGTTTTAATGCCTGGAGGGTTCTAGGCCCTGAGGCTGAGCATGAAGCACCAGAGGTGGCACTGACTCATCACACCTGGCTCCTGGGAGAAGCTGCTTTCCTGTCCACAAGGATGTGCACAAAGGCCAAGAGACTGCTCGCTGCCTGAAGGACAGAGATGAAGACACCCTTGAGGTGGCTGGCTCCATAGCAAACGTCACTCGAAACTCCCCCCACACCCCCAGAATGCCAATGTGATTATGCGTGGAGCCGTTGCTATTTACAGATTTCTTAGCGCAGAGAGCATTACACAGCCAATGACACAGAATTACAACCATCTAGACATATGGTTTGGATAAACAAAGCACAAAGCGCAAATTAACCATGGTTGACTATAACTCCCTGCTCTCTACTCCCCAGGGAAGGACTTTAGTGAAAATCCCCAGTCGGAGAAAGCAATCCATATCAGAAAGCATAGCACATACAACGTGGTGTAGACAAATGCTAAGCCTTATTTAATGCTTTCCGTGGTGCCAGAACACAATGGCACCAACCTGTCTAGGAAAAGTTATAACTCTCTGCCAGTTTCCTGTAAATAGAAACTTCTCTTCTACGGATCCCATGCCTGCATGCTCCAAGGCCAAGGGATGCCTTTTACTTGTCATCGCCTTGCTTCCATTTCCTGTGTCCCCAAAGGCCAGTGGCCTCCTACATCTGGAGGTCAGAACTTCATGGACGCGGATGCAGGCAATCTCCTCTGAGTAAGCACCCTCCAACCTCTCACTGGAAGGAGCACCTCCCCCATGCTTGTCCACAGAGAACCAGCCCTATCTCCACCACCCAGCCTTGAGCTCATCTAACCCCCAGGGAGCCACTGGAAGCAAGCTGATTCTGATTTCTGGCAGGAAGGAGTCCTTCATTTCCCCTATTTTATACTTCATGAGAAAGTCTTGTAGGGCAGGGAAGTCTGTGTGAGGTCTTTGGCCCCTCATCACTGACACATGAACCTTATAAACTCTGCCTGACAATAGAGTACAATATTTGCTTTTCATAATACATGTGCATTGCTTTCCAACAGAGAGAGCAAAATAAATAAATAAGCAAAGCAAAAGGCTCCCACTTGGCTTCAACAGTTCTACTGAAGTTAAAAAAAAAAGAAAGAAAGAAAGAAAGAAAAATCCTCAGAACATTCAGCTAAATATATACCTCCCTTTTTTTTTCTTGTCTTGGTGGCTTTTCAGATATACATTATGTATTTAATTCTTTCTCTCACATAGACATGTGCTTATGCACATATACACACCTTATAAAAATTAAAATTAGAATTCACCATCCAGGTACCCACTTGGGAGAAGGCATGCACAGCAAGGCTCTATAGTACCACATAAACCTGAAAGGCTTTAATATTTTATGAGTTGATAAACCTTTAAGGCTTATTATTATATTAGCTGACCCCAATACTTTAAGCATATGCCAATGACAGGTTCTCTATGACATGGACAGAGGAACAGTCTGGAGGCTCAGATGTTCAGGGGACCAGGGCTTCCAGGAAGGCAACGGGGGTGTTGGCTTTCCAACACCCTCTCCTTGGACATCCCAGAAGCCAACCTTCAGAGCTGCGTAGTCATCCTGAGTGCTGTGATTCTGCGAGACGAGCTCAAGTGGCCTTGACGGCTCTCTTCTCGTGAAGGTTGGTCGGCTGGTAGCAGGCTCGCTGTGCTGACCCCTCTTGGGTATTATTGACGTGGCTCTTCGCTGTCATTTTCACATTTCATTTTCGGCCTTCTGATGTGAGTAGGGAAGACGACTGAATCACTCTCTGTCACATTAATCTGCCCAAATAGAAACGGACGAGGACAGGAGCCGAGATTCCCAGGGCAAAGTTAATGGACTTAACAAAGCCACTTACCTGGATTCAATAATTCACATCAACTCCATTCAATTCCGCTAATAGTTCCTGAGTACTTTCAAAGAGAGGAGCCACGTGCTCGGCCCTGAAGAAATTTTAGAAACGGGCCAGACTCCAGTCTACAGGGACAAACATTTAGGGGTCAGAGTGATTCCAGAGAGAGAAGAGGGCCCTACAGGCACTGATAGGGATTAGCTTTGCTGGACAGCATAGTAGGAACCTGGCCATTCCCCCAGAACCTTTGGGAGTTTCCCCACATCTAGGTGTATTATGGGGCCTGCTTCCGGTCTCAATACTTCTTGCTTCTTTCTATCTCGAGGGTTCAAATGGCATTTTTCACCCCCGAACACACTGGAGATAAAATCTGGCCATATGCCATTGGCTGTGTCCACTATTCCTGTGCCTCTCCCATCCAGTGATGCATTTCATTTCGAGTCTATGTAGAACAGATTAGCTGAGCCCATAAAGAGGATTTCACATTTAGTTTTATGTGACATTCATTAGTGCCGTGTTCCATATGTACTTACAGATGTACATTCTATAAATTGGGATCCCTAGAGCCTAACTTCAGATGATGGAGACTGGAAGGAAATCTTTCCAGTCCCCACAGAATGGAGGGGAAAGGTGAGGGCTTTGCTTCAGAACAGACAGATTTAAAGACATTAAGTATATCTGGGATCTGGGCAACACTGAGCACGTGCTCTGTTGAGGACCATGTGCTGCGGACAATTTCTGACCTCACACCTGAGTATTCTAGACCCCACATCATGCTGGTAAGAGGCTAATGGTCCTGGCTGACGTCAAGGGTTCCATGCTTGATATTGTGGCTTAAGTTTTACTATGAGTTAATACAGAGGGAGAGGTTAGCCCTGCAGATTCAACCAGGATGTCCTTAAAGGAAATAAAGGGACCAAATGATTGCTGTATGACACTCAAGGAATGATGAGGACAAATGTTTATTTACCCCAGAGCCAACAGCAGACCAGAATAAAGATGCCGCCAGAGTACAGTTATGTGAACCAATGGGTTGTATTGGGGTTACTTACAGGACTATGGGCGAAGTTACTTACAGGAGCAGAAATGACTCAAAGACAGCTGTATCACCAGAAACATGCTCCAGCATGAGTGACAGCTCACAAAATCTGGGGACCTGGAGCAAACAGTATAGCCTGCAGACTGCTCAACAGGTTGGAGAATGTCCTTTGCAGGTAGCTCTGTTCGTCCCTGCTTCTTTCATTCAGCTGAGAAAGTCTCCCAACAATACTTACTTAATATATACTTTAGGAGACAGGAGCCTAGTGAATCTGCTCGGTTTCAGAGACTTCCTGAAGTGTTTTCTTTGGCAAGATGAAAGGTTTAACTTCTCCACAGAACATCCTGTTGTTTCACTTCCCTGTAAACATCCTGTCTTAACAAACTTCCTTCAAAGATGGACGGTTTTATCTTAGAGGACATTGCTAAGGCACAGGAGCCAAGACAGGAAGGATGCCATTAGAACCGATCAGCTGACGAGATGGTTATTGGAATAATATGCTTGATTATACTGCAAGATTAGTGACAAGCCATTCTGGGTGTGTTAGGGGAAGCATAGATACGAGTGCTCCCAACTAGTCAATAGTTTAATTTATCAATGGCTCCAATTTTTGGATTGGCTCTGCAGAGGCTATAGAACTATGGAAGGTAAAGCTCTGTTGGAGGTCAGGGATAGGTCGAGGGGGCTATAATTTGCCTTGGCCCATTCCTGAATTCATTTTATTTACTTCCTGGTCACAGTGGTGACCAGACTGTTCCTCCCCATCCTGGTGAACTCCCCCCTCTGAAACCACCGTCCGCCAAAGGACAGATACGTATTTTGATTTGGGGCAACCATCTTCTACTATTAGGGTTACCATGCCATTGTTAGGCAAACTCTGCATTTTAGGAAACCAGGACTGAATTGCACCATTAGCATGTCTATCCCTTCCTGTGACTTTTAAACTTTTAAAAATATTTTATGTGCATGAATTTTTGCCTACATGCGTGTATCTGCATCACATTATATGCCTGCTGTCCACAGAGTGCAGAAGAAGGTATTGGGTCCCCTGGAACTGGAGTTACAGATGGCTGTGGGTCACCATGCGGGTGCTAGGAATTGAACCCAGGTCCTCTTAAGCAATGAGCCATCTATGCAGCCCCTGTTTATAGTCTTTTAATTTAATGTTTCTGGGTACCAATTCTTCTCCTTTGAATGTCCCAGCATCTACTTTCAACTCTACTAATCAGTTCCATAAAACTGCACACATAGCATCGCCCCAATAACTCTCCAAAATCCATTTTTTCTGTTTTCAATTCCTGCAGATACTAAGATGTTTTCACGTCTTTTTGAAATGACTATCTCTTCCATGTTTTATTTACCCTGGCATTGACATCTTTTCAATAACTTTCTCTCATAACTCTCTCTCTCTCTCTCTCTCTCTCTCTCTCTCTCTCGTGTGTGTGTGTGTGTGTGTGTGTGTGTGTGTGTGTGTCTATTTTGGGACTCTTCTATTCCATGGAATTGTTAGGCTATTCATATGCTAATGTCACTGTCTAGCGCTTTAGCTATAAATACCATAAACTAGTCTTGAGACAAGACTAGTAGCACACCTCCAATTTTAAAAAAATAATAATAATAACTGGGATTTTTAAAAAGTAGTAGAATCCTACAGTGCATTTCCACTCTTCTGCAGCCACATGCTTTTATTGGCAACCATATCAGACAGAGAGTGCACCTTCCTACACTGATCCAGAAAGAAGGTAAAGTCTTAACAGGAAGAAGGGTCATAGGCAGGGTCCTGTGTGTGTGTGTGTGTGTGTGTGTGTGTGTGTGTGTGTGTATTTACGTGTTCAGGCTCTGAAGAGTGCATGAGGCAGGGTCTCCACAGACAAGCATGACCATATATATATATATATATATATATATATATATATATATGTGTCTGCGGGTACATGTGTGTGTGCATGTGTATGTGTTTGTGAGTGTGTGTTAGTCATATTCCATTATGGTGACAAAAATACCTGCGAAAATCAACTTGAAAGAGGAAGGATTTATTTTGTCTTATGCTTCCAGAGGTGTTGCTTCTGGCAGATGTGCTCCATTATGAGGGCTGTGAAGTAAGGCATGGCAGAGGGGCGTGGTTGAAGAAAGCATCAAGAAAGCAGGGGCACACTCAGGTCAGGAACAACATAAACCCCTAAAGGCATTCCCAGAACAAACCATTCCCTCCAATCAGGCCTGCCTTCTACAAATAACACGGTGTCAATGGATTAATCCAGCGATGAGGCCAGAGCAGAAAACCCTCATGACTCTACCACACTGCAGTGGGGAACCACTCTTTAACCCATGAGCCTTAAGTGGGACACGCCCTATCCAAATTTTAAGAAAAATACACTTGTGTTGTGGTGTGCCCTTTAGAGTGTGTGGTGTGTGCGCACGTGCGTGCGTGGTGTTTCTCTCTGTTCTTTTATGGCCGCTCACACATGGAGGGTCTGGGTGCTGGAAGCTGCCTGCTGTGGTGACCACACCTTGCTGGCCTTTAGTTTTACACACAGGTGTCGCCCAAGTCCCAGAAGGGAGCAGGAAGCACTCCTAGAAAAGACTGAATGAATTCTTGAGTCTTGGAAAAACATTTTAAAACTTAAAGATCCTATGATATCCAGGTACATGTGAAGATACGTACAGAGAACTGGGAGCGGTTATGCCTGAAAGCTTTTCTTTGGAAATTTCATGATTTACCTGTGAAGTTATCAGAGCATCTCGAAATCAAATTAGCCATTTTCACTATGGATTCTACCATGGAAGGCTTTTATAATTATTGTCCAGTGGGGAGAAATATGTGTATATAATAGTTTCTATGACAGGGCCCTGTTGTTTGCTTTTTCGAGATGGGGTTTCTCTGGTGTAGCCTTGACTGTCCTGGACTCACTTTGTAGACCAGGTTGATCTCGAACTCACAGAAATCCTGCCTTTGTCTCCCAGAGTGCTGGGATTACACCACATCAGGCTCCAGCCCCTGTTTTTAAACTGCAGTACTGGCTATTAAACCCATCTCACATGGGAGGCAAGAATTCTGCCACTGAGCTGCCACATTGCCCAGGCTGGTCTTGAACTTGTGATCTTCAGACTTCTGAGAGGCTGGGATGCTGGCCGTGCTGAGTACTCTGGCTCCATGAGGCAATCCTATGGTTGTTGATGTATGTCTCCTGGGTTCTACAGTGTTCTGCTTTCTGTGTATATCACGATAGGGTTAATCTTTCAAATACAGTTAATTACCAAATCACAAAAATATTAAGACAACCTAATTATATAATTACCTGTATTAATGAGGATGTTTGGCTGATGCTTGAATCTCATAGCCTGATATTTAGTTAAATTTCAATTACTGACTCCAAGTGATGCCACCTCAGACATGGGATTGTATAAACATACAACATGGAATATGATTGATTCCAAATTGCCCCTAAGATCCACCATCCAGCAGAGCCCATCATTCTTTGTTTACAATAGGATAGGTTACAGGTAACAATAGCATATCTTACTTTAGAATATATGTGGGGAGGAAAGCAAAAGGTTTCTGATCATGTACAAGAGTTTATGTTATAATTAAAACAATGCCACCATAGCCCCAACTTCTGTACTGTTCAAGCCCCAGTTTTCACTCTCTCATAAATTAATTGTGTAACATGTTTTTATTGATGTGGCCTAAAATGATTTGAGGGGCTTCTATTTAATAACTATGTTTTTATCATGCGTTTATTATTTACATTTTTGTAGTGGATAATTTTGATTTCTCTTTTGGTAATAGCCTTCTAGTAACTTCTGCATCGAAGAAGAAGAGGCAGAAAGATTGCAAGACCCAGAGGATGAGGATGCCTGCTGCAAAGTGGTGTCTTCCAAGCAGGGCAGGGAGGCTGGACCCGTGGCATCCCAACAGTGTGGCTGTCTGATGCCAGCACCAGTCAACATGCCGAGGCAGGAAGCAGAGATTTCGAAAGCTCGACATTGCGAACGATAACATGGATGGCGGAGAGTACAGAGAGGACTTCCCTTCAGCATACTTGGAACAGCCGGAAACCGTGTGTGTCCAGCTTCATTTGCTGTGACAATGAAGAGCTCTGGCCACAAGGAGCACTTTCCCATTCAAGGTTCTAGGGCAATGTCCAACCATAGGCTCTCAGCATATGGTAAGGATTCTAGGAACAAGAAAGAAACAGAAGAAAAGGAAGGCAAAACGTCAAGATTTCTTTCTCAAGTACTCAAGGGGAGCAACTTAAGTACAGGGGGACACTCTTTTACATGCAGAAAAAGTGCAGTGAGGGGCAATGGGCATTGTGGTCACATGCCCATTTACTTAAGGCAACTTCTCTTTTTTATTGCTTACTTTAAAAAAGATTTACTTATACATTTTAATTATATATATGCCTAACGGGGGAATCTATGTACAGGGGTGTAGGCATCCTTAGAAGAAGGTTCGGATCCTCTGGACATGGTTTATGGTGGTTATAGGCTACATGATACGGGTGCTGAGAGACAGGCTTGGGTCCTTTACATGTACAACCACTTGTTCCTAACTATTGGGCCATCTCACTTATTTCTTTTTTCCTTTTTTTTTTGTACTTTCATTTTTAAAATTTAATTATTTATTCACTTTATATCCTGATTACAAGACCACCGCTATCCTCCTAGTCCTCCCTATAACCCTCTCCCCAGTCTCCCTTCAGAGAAGGGAGAGGTTAGCCATGGGTACCAACTCAACTTGGCACATTAGCTGGACACATCCTCTCCCAGTTAGGTGAGACAAGGCAGCCCAGTTAGGGGAGCAGGATCTGAAGGCAGGCATTAGAGTTAGAGAGGGTACCCACTCCATTTGCTGGGGATCCACATGAAGACCAAGCTGCACATCTACATATGTTCAGGGGACTTAGGAAGTTCACGCATGGTCTTTGGATGGTGGTTCAGTCTCTGTGAGTCCCCATGGGCCCAGATTAGTTGACTTTGTAGCTCTTCTTGTGGAGACCTTGACCCTCCAACTCCTTTAGTTGTTCTGCCCACTGTTCCATAGGACTTCCTGAGCTCTGCCTAATGTTTGGCTGTGGGTCTCTGCATCTGTTTCCATCAGCTGCTGGGTAAAGTCTCTCAGAGCTGCTGTGCCAGGCTCCTGTCTGTAAGCACATCAGAGTAACAGTAAAGGGATTGGTTCTTTCCTATTGGATGGGTCTCAGGTAGGGCCAGTCTTTGGTTGGCCATTCCATCAATCTTAAGCAGACATTTTTTTTAGGTCAGTTTTAGTTTTACAGAGAAAAATTATGAGCAGAAGAAAGAAAATTTGCATATATCTCCCCTGGCCACGACACACACACACACACACACACACACACACACACACATACAGCCTCCCCTACTATCAAGAGTTCCACCAGGACAGTATATTTCTCATACAGTGACATATCATTCTCACCAGTGTGCATAGCTTACATAATGGGCTTTCTCTTATTGGTGTGTACTCTTGTTGATTTAGGCAAATGTAGAGTGACACACATTTACCACAATAGGATTCTATAAAACAGCTTCACCCAGCCAAAAAATCCACTGGACCTGCTTTGTCTGTTTCCCCTACAGCTTTATCAAATGTTGTCTCCATAGTTCTACCTTTTCTAGAGTGTGCTATGTGGTTGAAATCATGCAGTAGGTAGCCATTTCTTAGTAATGTGCGTTTACCTTTCTTTTCATGGCTTGATAATTCATCTCATCTTAGGCTTGAATAATAGCCCATTGTCTGGTTGTTCATTCATCTACAGGAGGGTATCTTGATTGCTCTTGAGTTTTGACAATTATGAATAAAGCTGAGACAAACATCTGTGTACAGTCTCTCTCCCTCTCTCAGTGAGAAAATAGGTTTTTCAGTTCCTTTGGGTAATTAACAATGAATATGATTATATAGGTTTGTATGGTCAGAGCCTATTCAGTTCTGTAAGAAAATAACCACCTGTCTCCCAGCGAGGCTGTACTATTCTGCACATCTACCAGCGAGGAACCAGTTCTCCACGCTCTGAGCACCATTTAGTGGTGGTGGGCTGGACTTCGGCCATCCTCAGCGGTAGCATATTTACTAGTTGTAGAGCCCACTGCTCTGTTAAACATCCCACCAAATTAATACTGGGGGTAAGGATCTCCCCTGATATTTTGTAGTTTCACCTAAAAGCATTTCTAATTCTAGTTGTACCTCTCCCAGCAAGGAAAGAAGTCATAATGAAAGCTTTAAGGATGTCCCAAGATCAAAAAGAAAACAGAAGATTAACATCCAAAATACAAAAATAATGGAAAAAAAAAAAGAATCAGGGAACAACCCTGTAAAAATTGGTACGGTGGCTTGAAAGAAAATGGCCCCCATAGACTCACAGGGACTGGCACTATTAGGAGGTGTGGTCTTGTTGGAGGCCACTAGGACAGGCTCCAAGGGCTCAGAAGCTCAAGCCAGGCCCCGTGGCTCACTGTCTTTTCTTTTCCTGCTGTCTATGGATCAAGATGGAGAACTCTCAGCTCCTTCTCCAGCACCATGTCTGCCTGCGTGCTGCCATGCTTTCTGCCATGATGAAAATAGACTAAACCTCTGAACTGCAAGCCCGCCCCAATTAAGTGTTTTCCTTTATAAGGGTTGCCGTGGTCATGGTGTTTCTTCATAGCAATAGAAATTCCTAGCTAAGACAGTGGGGCTATGGCTCTGGACAGAGCTTATCAAAATAAACAAAAATGGCTAAGAAACATCTTGAAAAGTGTTCAACATCCTTACCAACCATGGAAATGCAAATTAAAATTACTTCGATATTTTCATCTCACCCCAGTTTTAATGACTCAAGAAAATGACTGGCGACAAATGCTGGTTCAGCGTTGGTGGGTTTGCAAGCTGGTGGGGCCACTCTGGAAAGCACTGTGCAGACTTCTGAGAAAAAAGCAAGCAGCTTTACAAGGCTCCATCTGACCAGTGTGGAGGCGTCACAACCGTCATCTCAGCACTGGGGGAACTGAGGCAGAAGGATCACCGTAATCCTGATACCAACCTGGCCTACAGTATACGAAGCCACTTTAAGAAATAACTAGGTAAACCATCATAGACAGAAATACCTCAATCAAACTGAAAGACCCATATCAACACAGGTAACAGATGCAGGCCTGCACCCTCAAGACTTCTCGCTTCCAGAGCCATTTTGTATCTTTTCAAGAAGACCTTCTTTCTTTCCCTTGGTGTCTTTGGCTCTTCCTCGGGCCTTGTCTGCCTGTGAGCATTGGGCTTCTCAGCCACTGCTCTCTCCCTCATGGTGCGTGTCCAGACACATGGCTGCAGCCTCTCTATGCTGTATGCCTCCTTTGGGTACACAGTGTCTGGCTAATCTGAGTACGACTGTCCCATTTCCACCTATGCCCTTCAACATTGCATAGCACCTACCTTCAATTCCTCTATGTACTTGTCCCTGTCCCTGTTAGTTTTAGGAATTAGCTCCTGCCCATCTGAGACCCACTCTACCTGCTCTCTAAGCCTGATAGTAAGATGGCGCTCAGTTGTCTTTCCAGCTGCTGAACTCTCTAGTGTCCAGCTATGTTTCCATCTTTTCCTGTGATTCTAGGTCACCCCCATAATCAGACTATGCATTGCTTAAGGACCGAAAGCACTCCCTCCCTTGTTTCTGAACCCTTCTCTGATCCTCAGCTCCATCTCTAAGCTGCCTGTTGGACGAATGATGAATGCTGCTGGGATTTCAGAGAGGGAAAGGGACCCACAAGTGGGAGGTGCCCAAAGAATGAATCCTTATTTTCGATCCTACGGGAGTCTCTTTGTCAAGGACTCTTTGGACTATGAAAACAGGAACAATTATGGTGTAAATGGACTTTGAAAATAGCAATAATTAGGTAATTAAAGATGTGCTTCTGTTTCATTATAGTGTCCATAAAATTCCACCATCGAAAAACAAACTATTTTAACATATTTTACTTAATATAATTCATGTAATTGTGATTTTTATGTTCCACCTAGTTATGCAATTAAGTAGTACATGATGATTTCTTACAATTAAACATTGCTAAAATCTGCTGCCAGTTCACAAAGCGGAGCATGATATATTTAACAACTTTTTATGCTAAGCTGTACATAGTCAGCATTGTATTCACTTAATTCCATTTTAATTAGTTGAATAATATTTTTAAATGTAAATTTAGGCCTAAGTAGAATGCCACAGTACTTAAGGCTGTTTGCTTTCAAATTATGTGTCTGTAACTTGTTGGTGCTTGACAGAGAGGAAAGCAGTTGTGGGCTTCCAGGACCAGAGAAATCTGCCCTCCACTGAGCAGCTTCCTTCATTGTTTAGACCCAGTCTCAACCATGGACCATCAAAATCTCTTGATAATTCTGCCTAAAGAATTAACCGTCCCCCCACCCCCAGAAGCTCCTGGAATGTATTCCAGCCTTTGCTGATGGGGCTGCTGCAGCTCCCTGAGGGCTGAGACACTGAGAGAGGAGAGAGCCAGAGACTGTTGTCCTACTGACACCTGCTGTTTTGGAGAGAGGCGTCTTGAATGTGCTCTCAGCCCACCTAAAGATGCACGCCTCTCTCTGCCTGTTACGGGGCTGAGCCTTTGCCAGTTAGACCATGCTGGCAGAAGTTCCCCTTGTGGGCTATTGGCCTGCCTATCACCTACCCAGGCTGGTGCTGAGCTGGAGCCCATTTGTCTCACCTGAGGGAAGGATTCCTTTTACACTTAAACTGAGGTCCCTGGGATGAGGAAGGAAAAACCAAGCCAAGAGGGGAGTGCTCTCATTTCAAGAAGGGAACAGTGTGGTCTTTGTAAGTATAATTCATTGTCAACAAATTCAAGGCTCTTCCCCACTTTTTTTTTTTTCTAACAGATTTTGTGTGTCTGGTTTTATGTTGAGGTCTTTGATCCACTTGGACTTTAGTTTTGTGCAGGGAGATGGGTATGTATCTATTTGAATTTTTCTACATGTAGACATACAGTTAGACCAGCACCATTTATTGAAGATGTTATCTCCCCCCCACCATTGGATATTTTTTTTGGCTTCTTTGTAAAAAAATATAAGGAGTCCATAGGTACGTGGGTTTATTTCTGGGTCCTCAATTCGATTCCATTGGTCTGCTAGTCTGTTTCTATTCCAGTACCATGCAGTTTTTTATTATGGTTGCTTTATAGTACAGCTTGAAACCAGGGGTGGAGATATCTCCAGAAGATTTTTTATTGTAGAGGATTGTTTCAGCTATTCTGGGTTTTTTGTTTTTCTGTATGAAGTCGATAATTGTTCTTTCAAGGTCTGTAGAAAATTGTGTTGGTATTTTGATGGGAATTGCATCTGTAGATTGCTTTTGGAACAGGAGACAACTTCCTGAACAGAACATCAACAGCACAGGCTCTAAGAGCAACAATCAATAAATGGGAACTGTTGAAACTGAAAAGCTTCTGTATGGCAAAGGACACTGTTAGAAGAACAAAAGTACAGTCTATAGACTGGGAAAAGATCTTTACCAACCTTACAGAGGGCTGATATCCAGAATATATAAAGAACTCAAGAAATTAAACACCAACAAACCACATAATCCAACTTAAAAATGTGGTACAGAGCTAAACAGAGAATTCTCAACAGAATATTGAATGGTGGATAAACACTAAAAGAAATGCTCAGTGTCCTTAGTCATCAGAGAAATGCAAATCAAAACGACTCTGAGATTCCAACTTACATCTGTCAAAATGGCTAAGATCAAAACCTCAAGTGACAACACATACTGGAGAGGTTGTGGAGAAAGGGGAACCATCCTCCATTGCTGGTGGGAATGTAAACTTGTACAACCACTTTGAAAATCAATCTGGCACTTTCTCAGACAACTAGGAATAGAGCTTCCTCAAGATCCAGCTATACCACTCCTAGGCATATATCCAAAGACGCTCAAGTACGCAACAAGGACATTTGCTTAACCATGTTTGTAGCAGCTCTATTTATAATACCCAGAACCTGGAAACAACCCAGATGTCTATCAACAGAGGAATGGATACAGAAATTGTGGTACTTTTACACAATGGAATACTACTCAGCAATTGAAAACAAGTAAATCACGAAATTTGCAGGCAAATTGATGGAACTAGAAAAGATCATCTTGAGTGAGGTAATCCAGAACCAGAAAGACAGGCATGGTATATACTCACTTATAAGCAGATATTAGTCATATAATATAGAATAAACATACAACAATCTATAACTTAAAGAAGCTAAAAAGGAGGACTCTATGGAGGATGCTTAGTTCTCATTCAGAATGGCAAACAGGATAGACACCGGAAGCAGTGGAAGAGAGGGAACAGGACAGGAGCTTACCATAGATATCCTCTGAAAGGCTCTATCCTACAGAGAGTTGAAGCAGACACAGAAACTCACAGGCAAACTTTGGACAGAGAGCAGGTAGTCTTATGGGAGAAGTAAGGGATAGAAGGACCTGGAGGGTACAAAAGTTCCACAAGGAGACTACCAAAGCCAAAAAATGTGGGCCCAGGGGGTCCTTCAGAGACTGATGGACCAACCAAGGACCATGCATGGAGAGGACCTATAACCCCTGCTCAGATGTAACCCATAGGCATCTCAGTCTCCATGTGGATTCCTGATTATGGGGAGCAGGCGCTGTCTCTGTCATGAACTCGGTTGCCTTCTCTTTGATCATCCCCTGCCCTGGCCTTGCCAGGTCATAAAGGAAGAGTATCTAGGCAGCCCTGATGGGACTTGATAGGCTAGGATCAGGTGGCGAGGGAGGAGGACTCCCCATCCCAGGGTCTAGGGGATGGTGATGGGGTTGGGCGTAAGAGAAATGGAGGGTGGGGCTAGGAGGAGATGAGCAAGGGGGCTACAATTGGGATAGAAAATGAATAATTTGTAAATAAAATTAAAACAAAGCAAAACACAAAACAAAAATCATTGGCAACATTGCACAACAGATGCTCTTTGAAGTTCCTTCCCACACTATTGCCTCTTTAGCCCAACCTCCATCCTTAACAGACTGAACTCTTGGTCTCCCCTGAACTTGTTTCCTGGCTTAGGGCACTGGACAGATGTATCCTCTCAGGAGTTTCCCAGTCTTCTGCTTTGTACTCCTTTCCTTATAGTCTCTCTGCCTACCGAGTGCAGACTTTGAGATGAATTGTCCTTAAAATTTATCTTTTACAATGTTGTCCCTTGCACTTCAGCTATGTAGGCTGCTTCTGTGTGGTCTACAAGAATTGTGAGGATGCCTTATTTGACAGTGTTTGCCTTATAGGCATGGAACCTGAGTTTAAGCTCCAGAATCTCTATCTTTCTATCATCTATCTATCTATCTATCTATCTATCTATCTATCTATCTATCTCAATATCTGCTTTTCTATCACCTATCTATCATCTGTCAATCATCTCTATCTCTCTTCTCTCTCTCTATCTATAATCTATCAATCATTTGTATCTATCTATCATCTATAAATACATCCATCCATCTATCTACATCTATCTATCTATCTATCTATCTATCTATCTATCTATCTATCTATCTATCTATCTATCTGTCTGTCTATAAATTACTGCAGCTGTCAGGTCTTATTACAGAAGTTTCTAAGTGTTATGAATAATAGTTGATGCAGAAACTCAAAACTGTTCAAAGTAAGGTGGATCCCTAGGGCTCATTGACCAACCAACTTAGTTCAATTACTAAACTCCAGGCTAGTGAGAGACCTGTAGCAAAATAAATGTGTACAGAACCTGAGAAACAACACTTAAGGGTGTCCTCCATCGTATACACACACACACACACACACACACACATATTTATATATACATACATAGACACATATGTGCACAAATGTATATACACATTTATCACATTTATTTATATTTATCTTATCTAATCTCTCCCCTGTCTACATATATATGGGGGGGTCTAGGGAAACTGGGTTCAGTCTTTGGGGATGCTGCCCTCTGAAGGGATTAGGAAGTGCTCTGGCAATGGCTAGTTCTGAAGAAAGCATGTTGTTCTACAAGGGAGAGTTTAGCCCTGAATCTCCTGCTGACTGCTTGTCCTCTCATGAGATCTCCTCCTTTAGCTCATGCCTGCCCCCAAGAATGTCATTCACCCTCAGCTCAGGCAGCCAAGAGACTGTCACTAAAGTTGTCACCATGTTAACAAGCCACTTTCCTTTATGTTACCCAGGCTTAGCTTTTATCAAACCGACAAGAGGATGAGAAGCGGATCAACACACAGCCTTACTCTCCACTTTTCTGTTTCCAGATGAACCCTCTGCTGGACCAGTGACATAGCACCTACCTTTAAGGTTGCTCTACTGTTGAAGAGAGAAGAGCGCGGGAGGAGACTAGCTCTTGCTCCAAAGAATCTATTCCCTAACTATGGTGTTAGGCTGACTCTGTGTGCCTAAGAGACATGGCTGTAGCGGATTCACTATAGCATCTGTGAATTCCACCATAGAAAACCTAACTCTTCAGCTTAATGGAGTCCAGGAATAATTTATTGTAACTCATGAATCCTAATGGGTTGACCAACAGCATTCCCTATCCCCCCTCCACCCTAACACCATATACACACTCAGGCTCAGCTCCCATCCTTGCTGTCTCCCATAATACTTTGCTCATGCTGCCTCAGGAGTGGATGAGAGAAGGCACAAAGAGGGGCTTGACAATCAGTGTGGCCATAGTAATGATACTTAACACTTAACTACAGAGTTCATCAGAACATGCCTAGTCCTTACTTCATTCCTGTGGGCACTTGGTATGCCAATACACACATGATACTTCTGGGATCCCCTCTTGAGATGGGTGATGACCCTGTCTAAAAGTCACACAGAATTGGGGGACCAGGGTCCAAACCTCTGGCTTCTACTCTACCTTGCTTCTCTAGTAGAGTTCCCAGCATTAGCCATGGTCTTGTCACTCTCAGACACTCTCTTGAGTCCTGAAATAAACTCAGTCCCTTTGCTCTTGGTGCTCTTGGTGACCTGGCCTTCCAGGTCAGTGCTCATGTTAGGGTATCTAGCAATTCCCAACTAGGGTTTTGTGTCACCCTTCTCCATGGAGTCATACAGGTCTGTTCCTTTGGGTTGTTAGGTCCACTGGAACATTGTCAAGAACTTCACCAGTGGCTGTGGAATTGCCACTCAGCGATCCGGGGTCTTAAGGTCCTTAATTGTGTCTCCTGCTTGGTATACTCAGTATGAATTCCAACTGGCCCCTGTCTTCAGGGAAGTCCCCCATTCCAATTTTGGTCTCCAAAGCCTTAAGCTGTTCTTGAGTCTACACCCTGCCATCAACAAGTCTTGCCTGGGACTGGATACATGGCTCCATGGAAGCAGTGATGATGACTAGGGCTGCGTGTGTAATGGTTTTTGTCAGATACAGAGAGACTGCCTGGCTACGGACCAGGATCCAGCATGTACACAGCCAAGGCTTACTGAAGTCCACGCTCTCACTGGGTCTCTATAAAACCAGCTGCAGCAGACACCACGGAGAACAGAGTCTTCCAGCTCTGGCACAGTGCTGACTGACTGCTCTCATCTTATGCTCCAACTCCTATGCCAGCCCTATCTTGAGGAGAGCCTCAGGTGTGTGCTGGGCATGGTTTGTCCACTTACAAGCCACCCCCCTGACAGACACTTTGACACATTACACCCTTCACATACGTGTTGTTAGCCAACTTTGTTGCAAGTTTCCAAGGTCTTCCTTGTTGTATCAGTTACTTTTTCTGTTGCAGTGATAAGCCCCATGGCCACGGAAACTTAGAGAAGGAAAAGTTTATTTAGGTTTATGATTGCAGGGGGATAAGAGTCCATCATGGTGGAAGGTACTGCTGCAAGCAAAGAGTACACTAAAATAGGGTGAGGCCATAAACACTCAAAGCCCACTCTCACTGATGTACTTCCTCCTGCAAAGCTCCTCAAACAGCACCCACCGGGGACCAAGCGTTCAAATGCCTGAGCTTATAAGGGACATTTCTCATTTAAACCACCACACTCATCAAAAGACAGGCCTGCTATACAAGCCAAGCCAGCTGGGCTCTTCCCTAGGAATGTGAATGATAAGAGTGGCTGGCAAAGCCTGGAGCTGGCTCAACCCCACAGGATATTAGGATAGATACACAAGGTCCCATAGCTCAAAGCCCCGAGGCTTCCTAATTCTCTTTCTCTGAGAGGCAATTCCCTCAACTTATCCGTGTCTTTCTCATTTTGCCCTGCATCAGATGCTGGGAAGCCAAGTATCCTGCGAAAGGAAGAGGCTCACATGCTCAGCTGTCTTATGTGCATGGCGGAGTATGGTATTCTACCTGAGAGGCTTTGAACTTGCCTCTGAGAGTGAGGCTGAAAGATACACAGAGAAAGTTCCATGGCTTGGCTTGGTGTCATGATTGCTTGTCCTGCACTGTTTGGTGGGCCTGGTGTTCTGTTTAAATGTTGTTTGGGGATCAAACTGATCCTTCCCTTTCTTGTCGAGCAAGCGTGAGCCAGGGCCAGGCATCTAAAGCTTGAAGATTTTGTATGTGATATCCCTCTTCCTGGTTGGTCAGCCTGTTCTTCTGCGGGGACTTGCAGAAATGAAGTTACTTAGGGTCTCAGTAGTGAATCAGGAGATGGGAATCAGGTGACTTAATGGGTGGTTTTATCACAAAATCCCAATGTGATATTAAGCATCTGAATCCTCCTGTGTGAGCCTAAGCCTCCCCTTAGATCAGCTTAGAGACTGTTCAGAGGATATACCTAGGGTCCTTCTGATTCCCCACTTTCTTTTCTTCATTCTGTTGTACTTTTGTGTAGATGTGTTTGTGCGTGTGTGTTCAGATGTGTGTGGAGGACAGAAGACAACCTTGGGTGTTATTCTTTATGTACCACCTACTTTTTTTGAGTCAGGGTCTCTCACTGGCCCAGAACTCATCTAGAGAAACCCAGGAACCCACTCATTTTGCCTCCCCACGGCTGGCCTTTAAATCATGTGACACCATGTCCAGCTTTCTAAGTGGATAGTAGATAGCAGCTGGGTATTGAACTCAGGTCCCCACGTTCCTGAATGAGGCCTCCCTCTCTGTGTGCATGTGTATGGTTATGTGCAGGAGCGTGTGTGCATTCCTGTGTGTGTGTGTGTGTGTGTGTGTTTTGCTGGGCAAGAAGCCTAAGGCTTTGTGCATGTTAGACAAGTACTCTACCACTGAACTATATCCCCAGATCCAATAAGAATTTTTAGAAAACATCCTCAAAGCCCCAGAGAAATGAGGGGGAAAAGCATCTTTTCTTTTGAGACTTGGACTCTGAATGGCATGAAAGGGTTAAGCACTGCCGTTCTTTGCGGCATCGATAAAAAAGTGTGTACTTTAATTTCTAATAAAAAAATCAAGCAGGTATGAATAGCAATAAAATTGCTCAAAAATTGTTCAAATTGAAGGGAAACAATTGAAAATGGATTTGGAAATATAATGTTTAGCTAAGCAAGCTATAATGTTCTGTTATTTTAATCAGCATTGTAAAGTAATTTAAATGATGCAGGAAGAGACTTTTATACTTTAATATATAATCACTTTCTTCAATGCATTCATCAAAAGGTATTTCGTGTTAATGATTCCGCAGATGATGACAAGCACCAGCAATAATGGTCTCTTGCCTGCTCTGGGCTTCTGTTTGGAACTTTTCAGTTTGACTTTTTTTTTTCCCCCTATTCTTTCTTGCTAGTCTTAAAGAAAAATTCCTGTAATTTTGAAAACTTAGTGTTGGTAAATGTTTCAAAGATTTGAAAAACTTTCAAAATTGTGATAGCTCATCTTCATTGGATGGATAGATGGAGAGATGAGTTGATGGATGGGTAGTTCAATAGATGGATGGTTGGATGGATGGATGATGGGGAGGGATGTGGGTGAATGACAGCTGTGGACGGATGGATGGACAAATAGTGAGATGGCTATGTGGGTGTGCAGGTGAATGGAGGAACAGTTGGTTGGATGGGTGGATGGAAAATGGGGGGGTAGGCTCATGGATGGATAAACAAGTGGTTAGATGATAGATCAGTGGTTGATTGATGGCTAGAAAGTTCATCTTCGCTGTCAACTTGATCAAATTTGGAAACAACTGGGGTTTTTGTGCCATAAACTGAATATGTTTATGTTGATGGTTTCAGGGAAGATTAATTGAGGAGGAAAACCTGACCTAAATGTAGAAATTGGGGACTGAGATGAGAAAAAAAAAAAAAAAAGAAGTCAAAGGAGAAAGCCAGCTGAGTGACAGCACCCTTCTCTCGGCATCCTGTTCCCCAGAAAGGAAGAGATGCCTAGGTTGCAAGTGACCTCTACAATGAGTCTCTGCCCAAGCGTACAGAGCAAGGGATCATCAACTGAGCCCTTTGAAATCCTGAGCCAAATAAATACTTCCTCACCTAAGTTGCTTCTGTTGGGGATTTGGTCACAGGGAAAGTAACCAACACGGAAATCTAGGGCATTCCCCAATCTGCTCTTCCCTGTATCATCAAAACGTTGTAATAGAACAGATGTGATCTGAGTGACTCATGCTTCCCCAGCCCTGACATCCACAGAAGATGAATATGTTTCTTGGATCCTTTCATTCTGCAGCCATTTTTGTCTGTGCTCCATGAATGCTTACTGAAAATTTAAAACGTTTTTGCATGGATAGAGACCAAAGAAATATCTCTTCTTATTTCTGAATTGCCACAAAGCATTACCATGTGGCTGTTTTAAAAGTGTTTTCTTTTTCCTTTCTTCTGCATTTCAGTGCTGTGTGTCAAACCTAGAGGCTTTCCAGTCCCAGAATGTTGTTCCTAAATGATACTGTAGTCCAATCTCTGTCATATTCTCATATAGGAGGAATGTCAGAAGATTAAAGGATATGGTGTTCTTAACAGAATAGTGGTGATGGATCCTCAAGGTCGTGAAGGCCTGCCTAAACCTTGCTTGACTTTCTGACAGTAAGCAAAGCAAAGTACCTCTTTGCTCTTCTTCTGCCTGTGTTAGTATTTGTATGAGTAAAGTCCATCAAGTCATCTATCCATTCATCTACGTATCAGTCAATACAACAAATCTATTCATCTATTTATCCACCAACTCATCTATCCATCCATCCATATATTTTCCTATCTATCCAACTATGTGTCATCCATCTATCCAACCACCTGTCCATTCATCCATCCATCCATCCACCTATCAGTTCAAATGACCTGTCCATAACTCCATCCATCAATCCAAATATCTTCTTACTTACCTATTTATACATTGAACTCTATGCCATCTACCCATCCATCCATTCATCTTTATCCATCCATATATTCACCTACCTATCTGTTAATCCATGCATGCATGCATGCATATTGTCAGATTCTTAACAAATTAAGAACACATGATAGTCCTTGATGAATCTTTGAAGGCATAATGGGTTTCCAAATTCATAAGTTTCCAAGACCATGGATCAGAAGTGTATTTGGAGAAGACAGCATGTATCCTCTGGTCTGTTTCTTTGTGTTCAGGAAACAAACAGATGATGGTATTCTAGTGAGACTGGGGAGGACAGAGCTCTCTTTCTGGGCTTGGTTTTCCTGGAATGGAGGGTCTGGTTGTTTTCCTTCTCTCTGGGCTTGGCAATGGCATGCTGAAGTCAACAGCATTCTCCAGTTTGGCCCCGTAGCTACTTGCTACATGTGAATGAAGCAGGCTCAGTCCATAGCCCAGTGAGAGGCTAAAAAGGAATGGAAGCTTTCCAGGCCTAACTTGTCATGAAAGGACCTTTCTGAGGCTCCCATCCTACATTTCAGGGGACTCAGGCCAGCATGTCAGTGTCCTTCAGAAGAAGGGAGATGTATCAAGGAATGGGGGTGGGGGGCAACTTGAAGCCAGCTCAGAGACACAGCATCTGTGTACAAGACAGAGTAAAGAGAGGGGCATGGAGAGGAAATTCCACACAGGCTGAGAGTCCCTAAGATCCTCTGAGTCCAGGCTTTCACACATGTAAAGGATCACTCATAATAATCTAGGCATCGTGGACTTATTGTGAGAGTTACACAGGGAGCAAGTGTGAGGCACTTAGCCCAAAGTGTGGTGAATAGTGGCTGCTATTCACTGTGAAAAGGCAATTGTATCCAGAAACAATGAGGGCAGAGTGCTCAGGAAAGGCTTTTGGCTGCCCACCACCTAGACCTCAGCAGGAAGCAGCTGCAGAGTCTAGGAGGATGGCAGTCCCTCAGAACAAGGAGAATCCAAACTCTGCTCTCAGAGGATCCTCAGGCTATTCCAAAGTCCAGGTTGGCTTTCTCAGCTGGGCTCACAGTATTCTGTGGTGAGGGAGAGCTACTGTCCCACCCTGGACCAGATTGTGATGCTGGAGACAGAAGCTACAGAGCATCTTGTAGAGCCCAGCATCTCCTGGGGTTCTGTCTCTGCAGCCTGCACCTGCTGGGGAGATGCATCAGGACAGAAGCACAGACAGCAGAGAATTTGGTTTAAAAATGCTCTTTTAGATATGTGGTCATATATGGCAAATTATAGCACTGAAGAGTTCATATTCTCCATAGTGCCTTCCCCAATATTAAAGCAAAGAAGGCCCTTGACAGCCTCCCTCCCTGGGATAAGTACAGAGAGCCCTGCAGGAGTGAAGACTGCCAGCACAGTGATGGAGTTGCCATTTGGAATTTACACAGTTTGAACTCTGTTTTCTCTCACACCCCACCCTGAGAGTACTAGGAATGGTGGGAGAAGAGGAAAAGGGCAGGGCGAGAAGTCTGTGGAAGACAGTCAGAAGAGAAGGAAAGGGAAGGGAGAATGTGGGAAAGAAGACTTCTGCTGAGGGAAGAAAGGAGTTGGATGTAGCAAAGGGAGAGAGGAAGAAGAGGAGTGAGGAAGAAGGAAAAAGAGAGATGGAGGAAGGAAA
Organism: Meriones unguiculatus; assembly: GCF_030254825.1. Taxonomy (NCBI): domain Eukaryota; kingdom Metazoa; phylum Chordata; class Mammalia; order Rodentia; family Muridae; genus Meriones; species Meriones unguiculatus. The sequence goes on from NC_083361.1 coordinate 8,655,893, forward strand.
GAAAGATAGAAGGGAATGAGTAAGGAAAGACAAAACGAAAGGAGAGGAAAAGAAAGAGGGAGAGTGAAAAGGGTGGGTGGAGAAAAGAAAGAATGGAAGAAGGGAGGGAGGGAGGGAGAAAGGAGGAAAGGAAGGAGAGATGAGAGGGAAGAAGAGGGAGAAGAGGAAGAGGGGAGGAAAAGGAGGGATCGAAGGACATGAAGGGAAAGAGGAAGAAAGGGAGGAAGAAAGGAATACAAATTTCAAAGACTTTTCTCCTGGTAGTTTCCATGGTGAGCGTCTTAAAACGTCTTGTTGCTCCATTCTTATTGGATATTCTTTTCTTTCTTTTCCTCATAATTTTTAAAATGAGATACTTTCAAGTCTGATACTCTTTTACTCACCATGCTATTTCCAAGCCTATCTTCAGTTCTCTTAGCACAGTGCTTCTCAACCTTCCTCATGCTATGGTCCATTAATATAGTTCCTCATGCTATGGTGACCTACAACCATAATTTATTTCGTTCCTACTTCATAACTATAATTTTGCCACTATTATAAATTGTAATGTAAATATCTTATCTGCAGGATATTTGTGAAAGAGTATTTGACTTCCAGAGAGGTCAACCCACAGGTTGAGAACCACTGTCAGGATGTGAAGTCTCGCCTTTCTTTTTCATTCTTCTGCAGAATTCCCACACTCTTCTTGCTCTGCTTACTTGTTCTTGCTGACTGTCCACTTTCTCTCCCTGACCCTGGACCCCAGAACATCACGTATGCAGATTTCTATCATAGTATATTTCTTGTCTGTCTCTCTGGCCTTAGAAGCAGAGGCTCTCCCTTTGACCTCTGTTCTTTGTTTTGGATCCCCCAAACATCATTTCTGCAGCATGCTTAGTTTTCACTTATCTTTAGGGTGGAGTCTCCCAGTGTTGTTAGATATCTGCTTCCCCTGGGCTAGGCATGACTGCTGCCCTTAATCAGAACATCTGTGATTCCATGAAAAAGACCTTCAGGAGAGGCCAGGCCTTTGGAACACACCCTCATGGAAGGAGTAGGAGAAAAACTCTGAACACTCACAAGGCTCAGCCCTCCTCAAGTTAGATAAGCAGTAAAGAGTGACCCGGGAGGGTACTCTTTGGTAGTGTATCTGGTGCAGATAAATGAGTTACAAGTGTAAAGACTTGACTCTTGAGTGGTGTAGCTGCCGAGACGTTACTCAGGGGACTTCCAGGTAGGCTGCCTTTGAGTCCTCTGTGTTTCTGTTAGTCAATATAAAGAACTTGTAGGTTTTCCAAGCTGGACTTGGACCTTTCTTCCTTCTATTGTTGCTTTCCCTTCTGGGGTCACTAAATATTTCTTTATGTTTCCTAAGAGAAAGTCCCGCAATCCACAGGTAATGTTTAGTCTTGGTCAACTTGACATAGGCTAGAGTCACCTGGGAACAGGGAACCTCAACTAAGGAATTTCCTCTTTCATATGGCCTTGACTGCTTAGTGATGTGAGCGTGCCTAGCCCACTGGGTGGGAGCATGCCTACCATCCCTAGGCAAGTAGTCCTGAGCCCTGTAAGTAGCCCAGAAAGCCACAGGAAGCCAGCCAGTAAGCGCCGCTCCTGCCCCGACTTCCCTCAGAGGTGGAGAATGACCCGAGATTGGAAGATGACAATAACCATTTCCTCCTGTGTTGCTGTCGGTTAGCGTTTTATCGCAGCAAAAGAAAAGCAAACGGGGTCCCCACATCCTCCAGAATCTCTGTTTGGTCCACATTCTTTATTCCAGCTATTGTAACCCCAGCCAAGGTCTTCCAAAGCTATAAACATGCATATTGCTGTTCAGCCCCAAACTCTAGAGGACCTTCTTGCAAGTTTTTTTTTTTTAGGATCCTTTACTGTGTGTTCCTCCACCTCTATTATACTGTCTGTTAAGTTCCTGCCGTTTCAGAATTTGTCCCCATTTTGAGACCCAGAAAAGGAACAAAGTATAACTCTATGTTGTTGTAAGAAAAACATTTGAAATATAAAGAGGCAGTTTAAAAGTATAAGAATGGGGAAATAAGCACAAAGTTGTCAATAAGCATAAAAAAAACTTATCATGGCCCTGTTATATCAGATGCTCAAATTTTAAGTAAAGGATAGAAGCTTTAAAAGATCACTTCATGATACCACAATGGTCATCCATGAAAAGAGATAGGAATAATAAAAGCATGTGGGTGCAATAGAGAAGATTTTAGATGTAAAAAGAAGTGTATAGAACCAGAAGGAGAAACAGAGAAATCTAGAATCGGAATAGGAAAGTTAAACAGCTTGCTTTCAGTAACAGAGAAAGGAGGTACAATGATTTGAAGAATGTTATCAATCAATGTGATGTAGTGGGATATCTGTAGAATATGATCCTGAACTATTCCGTAATATATAACAACATTTTAGTGCACACAGAAGACTCATTAGCATACAACTATCACTGGAGCACAAAAGAAGTTCACAAACTTTGATAAAGCTACAGAGTATGGAGATGCATGTAATTGTGTATAAATATGGATGAAGAATTGAACACATAGAAAAGTAAAACTACAGTTTGTTGGATGTAAGTGAACTTAGTGAGGTTATAAGAAATGACGTTATGTCTGAAAATTTGTCTACATTAAAGACAAATGGAAAATACAGATTTAAAACACTATACAAGTAACATTTAAAAATTGTGTGAGAGTGATACTGAAAATACAATGAATAACTCATAGAAATTAAAGAGATCTAAGCAAATGGAGAGGTGTACTATGCTCATGGACTGGGAAATGCATTATTGTCTTGGTGTTTTATTTCCCTATACTGGCACAATGTTATCCAAAACAAAGTCTCAGCAGACTGCTTTTTGATTGATAAGCAGATTCTTAAGTGTCAAATCACAGGAATTAGAATAATCAAAGAAATGTTAAATGAGAACAGTGTTAGGAGACTTATCCTATCCTATTTCAAGATTGTCTCCAAAACTGCAGTAGTCACAAAGGTGTGTGTGTGTGTGTGTGTGTATTTGTGTATACAAAATAGACAAGTGGCTCATGTGAACTGAATCCAGATGTAAGAAGTAGATGCCCAAAACTGATTTTTGTCAAAAAATTATGAGCTAATTTAATGAGAAAAGGGCAAGCTTTCAGTAATTGATGTTAAAAACAGAGTGGACAATTCTGGGTAGTCAACACCAACGTTTCTTCATGCATGCGTTGATGGATTCTGATCCTGGCTCTGAGTCCTGGCCATTGTGAATTAATCGTGCAGTAAGCAAAGGAAGATATAACTTTAACACAATTATTTCATTTTTCATATCGTACTCTACCCCACATATATGTCCAAATGTGTGCGGGTTTTAAGTAATGGTTATGTCAGACAGCATGACACTGATCTCTAGAGGTTATATGTAGGAGTCAGTGAGTTTATTAATGTGAAAACACTCTTCTACTTTGGTTACAGTTTTGATGGTGTTAATTGCTATGCGTGTTACTAGCGAACTTCAGGAAGTTAGTTAATAAAATTTAAAATAAAATAAAATATGGGGTTAAGAGCATTGGCTTCTCCTGCAGAGAAACTAGGTTTGGTTCATAGAACCAACAAACTTCTGTACTTGCAGTTACACAGTTTATCTGATGCCCTCTTTTGGTCTCTGTGGATACTGCACATATGCAGCGCACATACATACATGCAGGTACACAATCATGCACATAAAATAAAGACAAATTTTAAATTAGTTTACAATTGGAGATGGATAGAAAAATTCTACGTAGGGATAGATAATGGAAAAGGTGGTCTAAAAGTCATGAGTTTCCTAAAAAGATAATTCGTGGACAAAATAAGCAACACATCACAGAAGGAAGATGTTCGGATTTCAAAAATAAATTAGTTTTGTAGGACCATGCACATGGGCTACATTATAGCATTTTCATGCAGATATTTTATTGCGTGTTGCTTGTGTTGAAGCCCTTCCCCCATGATTCTTTGTCCACACCTTCCCATGGATCGCAGAAAAATCTAACGTATGCTTACATGTCACTTAGGAAGAGGGATATAAGCATGTTTTTATTTTGATCCCAGGTGTGGGATGTGGAACTGGTTCAGATTGTCCACACCAGCAAACAATTTGCCACCTGTAGGCTCTGAGAAGGACTCTTTGCCAGCTGCAGATAGTTTAAATCTGAGGCCTCTGAGAGGGAATAAAGGCCAGAACCCAGAGAAAGAAAGGTGCTCTAAGAGAGAAGAAGGCAGCTGGTGCTCCCCCCTGCTGTTTCTGGTTACTGTGGATACAGTTGGATGAGAAGGTGGAGATATCCTAAAATGAAAACTGGACTTGCTTCAAGGAACCTACTGACCCTAACCAGCAGGAAATAGCTTAGGAAAACCACACCCTTTCTCCCCACTAATCTTTCTCTCCTACCCAGTGTTGGGGTGTTGGAAGGGATTGGCGTGGAGAAGGGAGAAAGAGGTATAAGAAACTTAAATCAGATCATTTTAAAAAGGGCGGTACAGGAAAGGAAGGAAGAAAGAAAAACGAGGTAGAGTTACATCTAGACTATACAGAAAAAAAGATGTCTGAATGCCTAATAGCCACATCAAAAAGTGATCCATGTCTGTTAGTACCAGGAAGGTGGAAAGGAAAAATCACATCTGGGCATCTTCGTGTTCTCACGAGAATACTTAGAATGGAAAAGCCCGACAGTTCGATGTCAGCTGTGGACTGAGTGGATAGCAGAGATTGCTCACATAGTTGGGCAAGTCTAAACAAATGCAACCATTTTGGAAAACAGTTCGGCAACTTCGCCTAGAATGGAGCACACATCTTCCTCTAGTGTCGGCAAGTCCACTCAGGAGAAACTAGAACGCAAACCTCGGAATATATAAATGTATAAATGGACACAGCCACTTTATTAATTATCACTAAATCTAGAAGCAACCTCAGCTGGGCTTTGGTGGCCAACAACTACAGTTCCAGCGCCAGGCAGACACAGGTAAGGGGATCAGAAGCTTGAGGCCAGGCTGGGCTACATACTGAGAGCCAAAAATCCAAACACTAAACAAACAAATGCTTTGACTTGTCTAGAAACCAGTAGTGAGGGACTAAGGGCACAGCTAAATGATAGAGCACTTGGCTAGAATTTAGCTGTAACAGATAGGGGGCTGGGGAGTTCCCCAGCGACAGAGCACACTTGTCTAGTAAGTGTAGTATCTGGAGCTTGATCCCCAGCACTACAGAAGAAGACGCCTAATGGATAAAAATTATAATAAATTACACACAATATAATGTTATTAATATTTTAAAAAATCAAATGGAGTTATCCTGGGGCATGGTCTCACTATATATATAAAACCCACATTCGCCTTGACCTAACTGTATAGGCCAAGCTGGACTTGAACTCTGGATCTTTTTGCCTCTGCCTCTTGAGTGCTGTGATGCAACATTGGGTTCAGGGTTTCCATGATAGAGTTTTACCTTTGAACCTTACCCAGAGTCTGGAGAAGGTGACCCCCTGTCAGGAGAATACAGCCAGAGGCCTGTCCTGGGGCGGGAATAGAGAATAGCAGGGGGGAGCAGCATTCCTTAACTGATTAACTTTATTAAAACGCCAGTGAACACATGTTTTTCCTTTCCCCTCATTTGACCTTTTGCTTACTCTTTTTGACCTGTGGTTGGTCTTTGTGGACACTCAGGCTGACTTCTTTAGGGGACTGTGATAAACAGTTGTGATGCAGCCCTCTTCATCTATCCAAATGCTCCATCTCAAATGCCTCTGATGGTACCCGGAAATCAGCAGAGCTCTTGGCAACTCCCCTCCTTACTTCCATCACTGACTGGCGTATCCATTGGGTTTTTGGAAAGATGCAGTTTAATTATCAAAACAGAAGAACTTTCTTCACATCATCACACAAGTGAAAACACATGCATTGGCTGAAGACAAAAAATAAATTGTGGGGTTGGGGACTTAAGCGAATGAAGGGGTGGGAGGAGAAGGAGGCTGGACCCCGGGATCACTGGAGAGCAAGCCTCTGGGATTTCAACAAGGCCTCCTCAACTGTGCAGTCTTTGTTTCCTCTGGAAATACTCTATGCACACATGCACATGTGCTTACGCTCACATGGGCGTTCACATGCACACATATGCCTTTGTACACACTGAATACAAAGAACCGACTTTCAGGTCAAAAGGTGTTGTGTCATGTGTCATATCTTTTTCCATGTCACCTTGCATTTTCGTCACCTGAAGAGCTGAAGCTGTGGCTTTTAATAAAATTGCAGAAGTCTTCTAACAAGTTGCTTTTTAAAAGCAATCAGGATGGTAGTAACAATAAGCACAAATGTATTATTTTTTCTCTCAGCTTTAACTCCAGTCACCGCTACCCTTTTCCATATTCATAAAGTATACACAGAGCTAATTTTGAATGTGCCCTTTACGACTGTGTCACCGTCATAGCCTCATGTTCTGAAGGCGTGATTAAAGATTTACCTAGATTTATGAGACTTTATTATCATCAATAGGGTTAAGGAATGCCAGGGAGACACATTGTTGGAAGATTTTAGTCAGCAGTTTTGGGAGCAATGAGAGTCCTGGTATTACTTTAGTGCTGAGGGGGAAAAATGACTCTTCAGGACAAATATATGGTTCTTTATTAGAAGGGAGCATTGAAAGGCACTCCTGTCAAACCCTCCCTGCCTTCCTGTTTCTCCTTGCTGGGAGCAGAAAGCAGGAAGGGCCGCATGGTTCGATCCAGGGGCTGAGATCGCTCAGTAGGCATGGTGACCTCTTAGTCTCTCTTCAGGAAGCTTGGACTGGGCCAACATGCCTTTAAAACAACAGTCAGGGGCTTTCTGTGGGCTCATCCCCAGTCCTTTGGGAAGCAAGAGGTGGCTATCTCCTTCATCATCCACTGACTCAGCAGGGAAAAATCCTAGCACACCTTGCTCCCCCTGCAGCCCCGACATGGTCAGGCTTCTGAGCCAGGTGACTCTGTGGGGTCAGTGGCAACAAGCTTTCTTCCTCCTTCCTTCAAGCTGCAGTCAGAACAAGATAAGCCACAATGCTGCTTCTCATATATTTCTTGCAAAGTAAATGAGCAGTCTGGGGCCCATGGCTCATCACCATCTCTTTAGGCTGGGTGAAGGAAAGGCATGTGTTGATTAGCTGTCATCATGACAACAGGTTCTGTTACATGCTGTACTGGAAATTTTTATCTTCTACTGGCCCCTCTCAGACAGCGTGTTCTTCTGAGTTTCTACCTGGATTAATTAGGGATTTTTAGAGTCAGTAAGAAGAGGATGACAATGAGAGCTGTGAGAGGTAGGTAGGAAGACAGATGGGAATAGATAGAGAGATAGATGATAGATAGATAGATAGATAGATAGATAGATAGATAGATAATAGAAAGATGAAAGACAGAGACAGAAAGATAGATAAATAGATAGATAAATGAAAACATGTTATAGATAGATAAATGTAGGTATAGACAGACAGATGAGATTGATACCGGACAGATAAATAGAAAGCAGATATATAGATAAATAGATAAATAGAACAAATGATTGATAGATGATAGATAAATAAAATAGATAATAGACAATAGACCAATTATAGATGATAGATTATTGATTGAATAAATAGATAATGTAAACATAGATAACAAATGGATAATAGATTAGTAATAGAACAGACATATACATTGAAACAAAATAGATGGCAGATAAGAATAGATATATAGATAAGTGGTAAGCAGTAGATTATGACAGAGGTAGATATGTACATATGATAAATGATAAAATATACAACAGATAAACAGATAAATGATAAATAAATGATAGACACAGAAGATAGAATGATTGATAGAATGATAGGTGAATAATATATACATACACAAACAAATGGTAAAAATAGAATAAACAGATGATCTATACACAGATGGATGTTAAACAATAGGAGACAAATGATAAGTGGATAGATAAATGGATAGATAGATGATAGATGACATATTCTTAGAAAATAGATAGATAACTTAGTAATAGATAATTAGGTGATAGTTAATAGATGATTTGATGAAAGACAATAGACAGACAGACAGATAGATGGGCAGACTCATTTTAAGGAGCTAGCTTCTCAGATTGTGAAGGCTGCCAGGTTCAAAGTCCCCACAGCAGGCTGACAGGCTGGAGACTCAGGGAAAAACATCTGGAAGATTCCCTCTTGGGGAAACCTGTGTCATTCTTAAGGTCCTCAGTAGATTGGATAAGGCTAACCCATGCTCTATAGAGCACCTCTTGACTCTGAGCCTACAGATTTAGGTATTACTTTCATTGGAAACAGTGCCTTCTTAGCAGCAGCCATATGTGTTTACAGAAACACCTGGGCTCCACAGCCTCCTTGGTAACACCGGTTAGAAAATGGGAGTACCACACTATGCACTTTGCAGCCATGGATTTTACCCCACTCACTGTCTACGAATCAGATTCTTATTCCTACATTTTATTTTAAAAAGCAACCAACCCATTACCACCTTGGGTACCTTCTGCTTGGATGTAGTTTGGGTTAAAGAAAACTAAAGATTTCTATCAGGGCATGAAGGCCACTGTGAAGGGAAAGCACAGGTGTGGATGCCAAGCAGGAGAGGGCCTGCCACGGTATGAAAGCCCTGATGCTCCTTTTGTTCTGAGGACATCCGCTTTGCTTGGCTTTCCTCTGGTAGCGGGTGACTGGTGCATCTGAATAGGGCTAGCAAGCAGGTCAAGCTCATCCCCAAACCCTTCAGAGGCCTAAGATTTTCCATCAGCGGACAGCAGGCTTGGGCAACTCAGAAACACTGCGTAGACATTCACAAGATGAAAGGTTGGAGCAGCATGCTCTGCCACCCCATGGCAGATGTCTGCTGAGTCAGGAGGAGCTCAGCCATCATGGTCCCGTGGGAGCCAGGTCTCTCCCTCTGGACTTCAATTTGGCATATGCCCTGCACGCTGCAGGCTGGCTGGCTGGCTGGCAGTACAGAAGTGACCAGCTGAGAGTATGCTTACCCTGCCTGAACTCCAACCTGCTCCCAAGTCCTCTGGACAAGGCAGTTGCTTCTGACTGCAGATGACTCTGGGCAGAGACTGAAGTTATTCACCCTGCAGAGAGGCACACCGGCCTCTCCACCACACCGAGCGAGGGCTAAAAATTACTCTTTCTCTGGAGCCTGGAGCTCTTCAGTGACCTCTCATACTGCAGGAGCACAGTATGCAGGGCTCCTGACTGACTCGGGTTTGACAAGAATGTGAGCACAGCAAGGGACAGGACCCAGGTGGCTCTGGCCAGGTCTCCATCTCTGCGATGGATAGGTTTCATTGTCAAATTGACTAGATTTATTAAGTATATTAAGTATAGAGGCATAACACTATTGTGTATCATGTAAAGATTCAAATGTTGATTTCTGTGCCCCCATATCTGGTTGCAGTCCTTGTCCTGAGAATCTCCTGTCTCAATGTTGTGTAAAAATTGCTCTCCGATTGGCATAATAGCCAATGACTGAGCAGGGGAGAGAATAGTCCTGAACCCCCTCTCAGACGGGAGAGGGGAATATATAGAGAAAGGAAGAGGGGATTGCAACCAGATACTGGAGGCACAAAAATCAGCATTTGAATCTTTACACAATACCCAATAACATGACGCCTACAGAGATGTGAGTATGTCTGTCAGGGAAAGTCCCAAGAAGTTTTATTGAAAATGGAAGGCTTCATCTGAGTGTGGGTGACACCATCTTTTAGTCTGGAGTTTGGAATGAATATAAAAGAGAACGTGAGATGAACACCGGTATTTATGTCCCTCTCTCTGCTTCCTGATTGCAGCTGTGGTGCTTCATGCTGCATCCAGCTCCTGTTCCCATGATCCCTCTCACTGTTTTTGTCAACTTGTCACGAGTTAGAGTCACCTGTGAAAAGGGACCTCCAATTGCAAAATTGCTTACATTGGCATGTGAGTGGGAGGAACTTCTTAATTGCTAATTGATTAGGTCACAGCCCGCTGTGAGTCGTGCCGAAAGGCTGGTAGGCCTGAGCTGTTAAAGAAAAAAAAAAGTCTTAGAGCAAGCAAGTAAGCAGTGTTCCTCCAGTCTCTGCTTCAGTTTCTGCCTTCTGGAGTTCTTGCCCTGCCTTCCCTCAGTGATTGACTGGGACCAGTAAGCCAAATAAACCCTTTGCTCCCCAAGTTGACTTTAGTTATTTTAATCACATCAGCAGAAAACAAAACTTGGATGCCCACCATGATGGGGGACTGTAGCCCTTTTAATTGTGAGCCAAAGGCAACCCTTCTTACCTCAAAAGGATTTTGTCACAGTGAATAGAATACACTCCCTTTTTTGCTTCACTTTGGTGTCCAGCAAATGGTCTGTCTGCTTAAGATTCTGCTAGCCAGTCAGCTTCCATCACAAGGTGGCCATTTTTCACTTGCTGAAATAGCTCTAAGAAAAAAAAAAGAAAAGGCGAATCCACCTGTAATGGCTTGGCTAAGTCTTTCACAAAAGCGTCATGTTTGTTAAAGACATGTCCCCAGTGCATGGTATTTGTGGAATGATGGAAACCTGAGAGGTGGGTCCTAATGGGAAGAAGTTAGATCATAGAGGTGTGCTTTTGAAGGGGATGATGAAATTCTGGTCTCTTGCTCTGTCTCTTTTGTCTTTGGTTCTATAGCCCAGGCTACCTCAAAATTGTAGTCAATTATCCTCAGCTTCCCAAGCAGTTGCATTATGGGTGCAGGTTGTCACACCAGGCTCTCTCTTCTCTTTTTACTTTCTGGCCACCAGGAAGTGGGCAGCTTCCTCTACCTGCTCTAGCATGATGCCCTGCCTGCCTCACCATTAGCTCACAAGCAAATGTCTCAACTGCAAAACCTCTGAAGCTATGAGTGAAAGTAAACCTTTCTTCTTGCTTACTGAGGCAGGTACTTGTTACAGTAAGGGAAATTGCACCAGTACTCCACTGTAAAAGTTCCCTGGCCTGAGCCACACCTGTTGGTGCAGGTTTCTAATCTAGCTAATCGGAAAGCTGAGACAAGAGGATTACATGTTCAAAGCCAGCCTGGGCAACTATGGCTACTATCTCAAAACAAGAAGTGTGATTTTGAAAAGGGCTGTGTATGTAGCAGGTACATGGCCAAATACTCACCTTGGATGCCCCAGGCTCAGGATCCATTCCCTAGGATAGTCTATGTTCTCCTCCCCTGTTCTCTTCCTGTTTGTTTGGCGCCTGTGGCTCTGTAGGTCTGTCAGCACAACACAAGTTCTGCCATATGCCCTTTGCTTCTGACTGTACTCAGCTTGGTGTTTCCGGCATTAATCCAGTTCAGTGGTTCTCAACCTTCCTCATGCTGTGACCCTTTAAAACTGTTCCTTATGTTGTGGTGACCCTCAACCATAAAATTGTTTCATTGCTACTCCATCCATCATCCACCCATTCATCTATACATCCGTCATCCATCCCTCCATCTATCATCCAGCCCATGTATCTATGCAGGCATCCATATGTCTATGTGTCTGATCATTCACCCATTTATTTGTCCATGTACCCATTAAGCTATGCAGCCATTTGTTTATCTATCCAACTGTAATTATGCTACTGTTATTAATTGTAACGTAAAAATCTGATATACAGGATATGCAACCCCTGTGGGATCAAGACCCACAGGTTTAGAAAGGTCTTCTAGTTTCTTGGTGCTTCACTGGGTCCCAGCTCTAACCCCCAGCCTCCAAAAAGTCTCTCCCTCTCCTTCCTTCTGCTTTTCTCTCCCTCTCTTTCTCTCTCTCTCTCCTTCATCATTCCCCTCTCTTATCTTTGAAATAGCCGCTGTAGAGAGATTTTTAACTGCAAACCAGCACAGGAGGAAATACTCTCCCCACCAGAGACCACAAATGACCTGATGGAGTGCTGTTCCTAGGGCCTAAGACACACAGCCCCTCTTCCCCTTTTGCTGATGGTCAAACCAACCTACCGCTTGCATGGCAAGGAGAGGATCTCAATGCCAGGAAGAACTGGGTAGGATTCTTCCCTGTAACCCTCTGAACCTCACATTTCTAGCCTTAAAAATGGCCACCATGGTGGATAAAATGGAATAAGACATGACCTTGGTGATGTGCTGTTTTTGTTGTTGTTTGTTTGCTTTGTTTTGTTTTTAATTACTACTTTGTCTAGTTTGGCTTTTAAGAAAGTGTCTCACTATGGAACCTTGCTATGATCAGGTGCCTTCTTACTCACAGAGATCCATCTACCTTCCTCTGCCTCCTAAATGTTGGAATTACAGGCATGTGCCACCACACCTGACTGCTGCTTTTTTTTTTTAAGCTGGTAAGTGGCTCTAGACTTTACCTACCTGGATAGGATAAGACTTCAGTCACAAAATGAAGACCTGCAGTTTTTATGATGCACCCTTGTCTCCTGCAAAGAGCTCTGGGAAAGAAAAACTCAGTCTTCTACGTGATGCTCCACCAGCAGGTTATTTTGAACACTGAGGACAGAGAAATTCACTGCCAAGTTGATGAAGTGGCATATCTCTGCTTGGTGCTTATATTTATCACCTTACCAGCAGGCAGGGGTAGGGTGTACAGAATTACACTTTAGCCCCAGTACGAACCGCCCCACTGGGGATGGCCAGATAACTGACAGGTCCAAGTGCTGGGAGAATGGCTTGGCTGTAGTTATCACCCAAGCAACAGGAAGTCTGTCAAGCCGTCCAGCTCCTGCTTTCCAGTGTCTTTCACGTTAGAGAGAAGGAACATCTGTGGTGGGCCAACACTGTTTTAGAACATTTTTAGGGGCGGAATTAACATTAGTGGGAAAACAGGTTGGTGTTGCTCTGTGTCTTCACTTACTAACACAACAATTCTGAGGTGGCTAGCAATTCTGAGCTGTGTTGGGCTGTGTGGAGACCCAGCGCAGGCAGCTGTCCTGGTTACTTCAGAGTCAGGGCTTGGAAGTTTCTGGAAACTAAATCGCTTTGAAAAGCTTGGATGTTTTTCAGCCCATGTTTAGACATGAGGAAATGTGCACCAGAGGAAAGAGAAATGTCACCGTGCTACTGTGCTGGCCCTTCACCAACACTGACTAAATGTGTGTGATGAGGCAGGCTCTGAGAAGCGTGGGTATGCGATCTGGCCCTTGCTATCTAGGACAGGGTATTATCCATCCATCTGTCTATCTATCTGTCTATTCATGAATCCATTCATCCAGGAATCCATCTGTTCATCTGCCTGTCCATCCATCCATCCATTCATCTATCCATCCACCAGCCCATGTATCTATGCAGACATCCATATGTCTATGTGTCTGTTCATTCATCCATTCATTTATTTGTCCATGTACCCATTCAGCCATGCAGCCATTTGTCCATCCATCCATCTGTCCATAAGTCCATGTATTCATGTATGCATTCGTTCATGTATCATCCATCCATCCATCCATCCATCTATACATCCATCATCTATCCACATATCCATCATCCATACATCCACCCATCCATCCATCCATCCATCCATCCATCCATCCACGTATTTCATCAATTAGCAATCCTTGAGTGGCCAGTACTATGCCAGACAGACATTGCCAAGCCCATCACTACAACATCAGAGGTCAACAACTATCAGAGGTCAACTCACCTAAAGGCATTCACAGGGTGATAGGGAAGACAGACATATTTGAAACGTGTATCTCAGGAAACAGGTGCTTTGCCACACTACACGCTTTAGGAAATCCAAGAAAGTGGCAAGTGACTCTGCATTTGATTCACATGTAGATCTCACACATCTCGACAGTCTGTATTGTTCCATCTTATGGAACTGTGGAGAAAATTAAAGTCCTTTAGAACATGGAATAGCCACACAGGGGTTCAAGAGATGATAGCCATATTCACACCACCACCACCACCACCACCATCACCACCTTAATCATCATCATCATCAACAAGCTAGATTTACTCCCTTTCCTTTCATATGGGTTCTCCTGTCATGAAGCTGGCATTATAAGGAAACTAAGGCTGGAGCCTCCGTTTTAGGCTCCAAGATCTACACTCCCATCCACCAAGGGCGGTCCATAGTTTGATCACAAAAGTAAATGAGGAAGAAGCCAGAATGTGGATGATTGGTGCCTATAAATGTTTGTGTTTTCATCATTTCAATGTGACTGTTGTCTCTCCTTGCTTACTGTTGTAAAGTGGCCCTGGGTTTGCTATAAGCACCAAATGATAATATCCTTGTCTTACAGTCCCAAGTGATTACATGATGTTATTCTATCTATCTGTCTGTCTGTCCATCTATCTATCCGTCTACAAATATATGTCTATTTTTGAGAGAGATTTCCACCCTGTAGCTCAGGTTAGCCTGGAACTCACTAGATAGTCCAGGCTGGCCTGGGACTCACCATGTACTACATAGGTCATTCTTATGTTCACCATCCTCCCACACTGGCTTCCTGAATACTAGAACTGTGGAAGTGTGCCCCCACATGCAGCAGAAAAATCAATGGGTAAGATAAAAAAAAAACAACAACAAAGTGTCAGCCCCCAAAGTCATATCAGTTCTCCAACACCCAGAACTTCCTTACGTGGCAATAAGAATGAATTTTACACTCTTTGGAAAACACAGTTCTAGAATCTTGAGAGAATTTATCTTGGATAATCTGCATAAAGCCCCCAAATATTATCAGACACATCCTCGTAAGGGAGAAACTAAGGGATAGTAACCCCAAAGAAACATATAGATGATGGCAGTGTGAAAATGGAGTAGGGAGAAGTGTGGCACAGTATGCCAGCTCACATTGTCTTACTGCGACGAAAGGCCCGAGGCTGGGTAACATCATTTCAAAAAGAGAGGTAGGTTAATTTTAGCCCCTAGCCCTGGAGAGCCAAGGTCAAATGTGTAGTGATGAAATTTTTGCTGATAAATTCTAAAAGTGGCAGAGAGTATTATACTGTAAAATACAGGGAAGGCATAAATGTACCTACCTATGTTCTTTTTATTATCTTTCCGTAAAGCCACTACTATTCAGTTACAGAGCATGTTCTTAATTCTTTCACAAAGATTACCACCCATGAGCAACTAGTCAGCCCTTGAGTCGCTAGCCACTTAGCACCTCACAGCGGGGAGTCTGGGCTCAGCTGCCGATCATCTGCTCAACTGCGCTAGGCAGCTTTCTGCCTCCCGAACCTCAACAGTTATGTCATGCGAAGCTGTAGGGTGGTACACTTCTCAGCGGAATCTCACTCCCCATTGTCAGGAGGCCCTGGGAACTTGGGAGGCACAGGCGAAACACTCCAGTGGGGCCCCGCCAAGAGAGCAGCTCTATTTAAACTTAGACTTTTGATTCCCCAAACGCTGAGCATGACCGTTTCTCTTTCCCACCTCAATGAGTGTCTGTGGCCCTTTGCAACCCCAGGAAAGGGCACAATTTCTCTCATTGCCCACTGAACAGCCCAGAATTATGGTCCATCAGCCTGTTGGAATGGCTCGGCCCAGCGCAGGGATCACACAGGCAAATGCGCCAAGAGACACACAGACCTGCACCCTGGGGAGATGTGTGTTCCCTTTGGCAGCCTTTGAGGAAGCTGATGATGATTCATGCCCTCCCTGGGCTCCTACTGAGAACAAGGGCTTGTGGCACAGAGCGTACAGAGCCTTGTAATGTCTCCATTAGAGGCTGGAGTAAGGTGGGTGGGCTCTTTATTCTCCATATTATTTCAATGCAGGCCACATTTTGAGATCACAGAGTAGACCAATCTTGTTGGCCCTGAATCCCAGTGGGCTGATATCCCTGGCTCCTGGAAACACGTGAGAATTATCTCTCCCTCCTTCCAGGGCTAACAAGGCCCTCCTACCTCTAGAGAGGGCCTGTCCCCATCTCAGCCATATATACTGAGTCTACACCCCCTTGCTGCACAATGCTAAACCCAGGATACCTGCAAAGTTGGCAGGGGAATGGGTGATTATAAGACTGTCTGGTTTATACAGTCTGACCATTACCACACTGTGGAACTGGCCCCAGATGAATAGCCCAGGTCTCTCCAGGGCAAAATGCTTTGTACATTTGCTACTGTGGCTCTTCCAGAAGTGTGAACTAGACACCAAGAGTGCACAAGGCATGGCGGGAAGAAGTGCCCATGAAGAAGAGAGAGCTTTAGTTTCCGGCTAGTGAGGAACGTTTTCCTCCTTCCCAGGGCAGGTATCTTAGATGTGGGCCTGATGCCCTGGCTCCAGGGCAGCTGGGAAAAGAAATGGCCTCAAAAGTGCCCCTGGAAGTCTAGCCCAAGAGTATCAGTTGAGTTAGTTGGTGCCTGTCAGGCACTGAAACTTCAGATTTGATCTGGTTGGTGTGGCCAGCCATTGCCAGGGTGGCTTGAAACTGGCTCTGGGCTACCTTGGGAACTGTCTCCATCAGTGAAGCAGCTCTGAGTGTAGTGAGCTGTGGCAGCCAGTAGCATAGCTCTAGGAAGGGCTGACCTTGCTGGGGGTCTCTCTGGCTCCTCCTTTTTGCCTTCATGTTTGCATTGCAAAAGAAGGTGCTGATCCTCTGCCTTTGAACTGAGCCCAGGGAAGGGCAATATCTGGAGCTTATATCTTGGTTGTCACATGTACATGTGGGTATGGCTTCACTCCTCTCCAAGACTCAGTTTCCCAAGCTGCAAGTTGCATATAATAAAATCTTCCCAGCAGCCCATGGTGGGTTATTTTTGGTCTTTGCAGTCTCAGTTTGGGAGCTCTTGTAGCCAAGATCACTTGCTACTTATTCACTTCCTTGTTCAGCCCAAGACTCATTAGCACTTGTCTTGGTTCAGACATTGGGGGCTAGTGCTAGAAAGCAGAATGACATGGCTTTTGCCCCATAAAGAATGTATGTTCTTTGATGAGAACATAGGTTCTAAGACAAACCAGGGCTGGAGAGACGGTTGTGCAGTTAAGAGTTCTTGCTGCTCTTCCATACGTCCTGAGTTCTGTTCCCAGCACCCACATCAGGCTCACAACTGCTTATAACTCCAGCAACAGGAGATCTGGCATTTCCTTCTGGCCTCTTAGGGCACAGCATACACATGTGGTGTTTGCACACATGCAATTGGGTGCACAAACACACACATACACACACACTCTGAAAATAAATCTTAAAAAAAAAAAAGAAAAAGAAACCGATAACTAGAGATCATTAGACCCTGCTGTAGCTTTGGGATAGACTGTAAAGAGAATAGAACATAGACATTTCCATAACTAAATAGGGTTTCTATGGTTTGAATAGATAGTACTGACCCGAGAAGGACATTGTGGCATAGGATGGCACAGTCACATATGGACATTCCAGGAGTAACCAGCAAACCTTTGTCTAGACTTCCTGGGCTGGTATTCACCTTCCCCAGGGCAATGTAGGCTGACAGAGCAATGGAGGCAGGGTGGGGTCTGAAGGGGTAGAAAGGTTGAATGTGAGGCCTTGGGAGCTGTGTGGAGAGTTCTTCTCTTGATCAGTAATGCACCCCAAAAGTACTACTTCCCAGCCCTACACCCTAAGCTGGAGAGTGGCAGGCAGGTCTGCCGCATGCTGTCAAAGCCACCTCTCATTACTGACACCGGCAGTACCATCCCCAGCAGCGGGGAGCAGAAGGGCTGCATGCCTCCTACTTTCCCCAAACCAAGTCATTTTTAGAAATGTTTAAATCAAGGCATAGCACGCCTACAGCGATCTGTCACGTGAAGTGCTCCATGGTCCATTTATCCATTCTCGTGGTGACGGACGTTGGGATGGCTCCCAGATTGGGGCAATTATATACGGTGCTGCTGGTGGCATGTGCACTTGCTTTTTGCTGGGTTTATTTCTGAAGGGTGGAGGGGGCTCAATGTAGACACTGTCAAATGCATTCACAAATTGATTGCTCTAGTCCCTACTGTCACCAGCAGCGCCCAGGAGAGCCTGTGATCCAGGGCCTCAGCCTTCATGCTGCATTCCGCTTTT
This sequence comes from Meriones unguiculatus, assembly GCF_030254825.1. Classification (NCBI taxonomy): domain Eukaryota; kingdom Metazoa; phylum Chordata; class Mammalia; order Rodentia; family Muridae; genus Meriones; species Meriones unguiculatus. The sequence continues at coordinate 8,673,845 of NC_083361.1, forward strand.
GTCATTTCGTATGGTGCTATCTGGTCTGGGTCTCAATGGCACCTCACTGGTTATTAACTGATTATCACGAGGATGGAGCTGCTGCCCATTTGCTCACTGAGGTAGCTTGGAATGCACTTTTGTGAAGTGTCCCTCTGTACCTCCTATTAAAAACTGTTTCGTTTGCTTTTTAAAAATTATGTATATATGTGTGTCTAAATGTGGACTTGCATAATGCCAGTGAGTGCAGCTACCTGGAAAAGGCCGGAAGGGGGCATTGGATGCCCTGGAGCTTAACCGCCAACTTAAAGGCGGTTGGGCGCTTCTTAGTGTGGGTGCTGAGACCTGAACTTGAATCCTTCGCTTGAGCGGTCCACACTCTCAACTATTGACCCATCTCTCCAGCTCCTACACCTTCCGCTTTGCCGTGCTGTTTCTCACTGACTCCTGTAAGTTCTTCCCCGAGCCCACCTTCCATGTTCTTATTCCTGCGGAAATTTGAGAATTTCCAGTGGGAGGTGCAAGCAGGCCTCTCTTCTACCTATTCCCTAGGTTGGGGTTATTGTCACCTCCGGGGTTCACCTGCCTGTGTGTCAACTGCCTGGAGAGCCAGCTCTTGCTCCAGCCTGTATGAGCAGATGAATGGTTCAGTGAGCCAGGGGGCTGCCTCTACAGCTTCCAGGCCTCACAGAACTTCTCCAGCCCCTCTCGTAGCCATCCCCGCCCTTGCCCCCAAGTTGGCCCTCATTCATGTTTTAGAGGACTCAGAGCACCTGCGTCTACCCTCCAGACCCTCAGGTTGAAGCTTTCTGGAGTGTGAGTGTGGACTATGAGTCCCATAGGGGTTCATTCCCTCAGTGTCTAGGGAAAAAGAAGGTGCTAACTACTGTCCTGCTGCTCCCAGTGTGGGGCCCGCGGGCATCTGACCAGCCACCCTGATGCAGAAGCACAGAGAGCAGATACATGGCAGTGTTTGCCAATGCTCGGAGTCCCCACCTCACCCTCCCAGGCATCCAGGCTCCTCTTTGAATGTGTTCTCTTTCTTGATGACCCTGTCAGAGAGGGACATGGTTCATGGGCTCTGAGGTACCAAGTCAACCTTGACCACCTAGCTCAACTTGTGCGACCTGCTTCTCAGAGGAATGCAGTGCAAAAGGAACCTCCAAAAGCAGAGGCTCTGTCTAACTTGTTTGACCCCTTGTGACAATTGAGAAGAGGTGATATATATATATATATATATATATATATATATATATATATATATCATGCACCATTGAGATAGTTTTTTTCCCCAGCGTTTGTGACACTTATAGACAGCACCCCTCCCCCCCAACCAAAGTTCATTAACAAGACACTTATATACCAATGCAAATGAGGAATAAAAGGATTCAGGGCTGAAGTGGTGTTGAGGTTAGGACTGTGTCAAACAGGATCTGGCTCTCTTGGGGCCACCTGGCCAATTGTGATGGCTGGTATCCACTGCCAGGGCCAGAAGCTAATTTGTACTCCTGCTGTTCCTCATATCCATAGAGAAGCCAGGATGGGGACCTACCCTGCTTTGAGTTTCGATTTGTTACCTTGATCCATAGTCAGATGAGTCAGGCCAGGCTTCTCCTGCTCCAGATTAAAAACATAAGCCAATATGCATGCAGACATGTTGGGTTTCCGAGGTGGATTCCAGCTTCTCCCTGTAAGGTCTGAACTCATCCTGTCCACTTGTACCCCCAGTCCTTCCCAGCCCCTTTCTTATTTCTTCCCTTGACTGTCTCCTCAGACACCTTTAGGTTATTTCCTGTGTATTAGTTTTCTATTCCTGTGAACAAATGCCTGACAAAGCAACTTAAAAGGCAAAAAGATTCTTTTGCCTCATGGGTCCAGAGGCTTTGGCCCATGGTCTCCAGGCTCCACTGCCTTTAGGCCTGTTGTGTGGCAGAAAGTTCATGGTGCTAGGATGTGGAAGAGGAAATCTGCTTACCTCAGGGCAGCCAGGAAGCAAAGGAGACAGGAAGAGGTAGGACAAGATATACTCTTCAAAAGCATTCTCTCCGTGACCTTCAACCTCTGCACAGGCACCATCTTCTAATAGCAGATTCAATCATTCACTCATAGGTATTGAGGGAGTTAGGGACCTCATGATCCAATCACCTATCAGAAGCACTGCCAGGTGACACCAGAGCCTGCAACACACGGGACTTTTGTGGGAATACTCCGTCTACAGATCGTAACATCTCATTCATATCACCTTACCCTAGGGATGCATCACTCCTTTCCTGCTGCCTCTGCTACCTTCATCAACTGAGTGCTCACTATGTATCTGTATTGCCCTAAATCAAGGTCTAAATTTTCTTTATAAGCTCCAACACAGTCTGCAAGGGAAGAGTGCTATCAGCTCCTTCTTAGAGATGAAGAAACTGAGGCACAGAGGGCAAACATAGGCAACTCACCTGTGAGTGTTAAGTTGGCATTCTCTGTAGCCAAGATCATCCCTAAACCTTCCTCTGGAATTCCTCTGGGGGGTACCATGGTTCTCAAGTAACTGAGAGTTCAACAAGCTCACTGGATGTGTGTGCCTTTTAGATATGATCCCAAACCTCTCTTCCTGGGACTTTGACCACTGGGGATCCAGAGCTTCCATTGGTAGACACAGTGTCCCGTGTGAGATGACATAACAGCAGGTCCCAACCAGTTTAGAACTGAGCAGATGGGTCTTCACTCAACAGTACTGGACAAAGGTCCTCTGGTGTCTAATCTTGCAAAGGGAAACTTTTGACAAATGAGAAACTGAGCTAGAAATAATTAAGACCTGGGGAAGAATGGCCATGGAAAATCTACTAAATAAGTGAACCACAATAATTTCAGCTTCAATGTATGTAGACTCTGCCCATCAGATCCAGGCCTTCCTTGTAAAGCAGCATGTAATTGCAATAAACACCTGTGACAGAGGACTCCATTTTTTTTTTAAGTAATGTTGAGGATGGAACCATGGACCTTAGAATTCTAGGCAGGGGCTCTACCACTGAGCCACACTCCAGCCCCTACCTGGGGAATTCTAGACAGGGGCTCCACCACTGAGCCACACCCCAGCCCCTCACTGGGGAATTCTAGGCAAGGGTACTACCATAAAGCCACACCCTTATCTACTCATCGGGGGATTTAGGCAAGGGCTCTACTGCTTAGTTAAATCTCAAGTGTCCCTGAGTTTTAGACAATAAAAATGCTAGATAGACAGACTGAGTCTCAGCCCTAAACAGAGCTTCTGAGATGGGTATCGGCAGCCCTGGCTCTTCTCCTCACCTCCCTAGCTTTACATAGACAATTTTTACAGGAACTTTCTTTTCATTAATTAATTAACATCCCAATTGAAGATTCCCTTCCCTTTTCTCCTCCCAATCCCTCCTTCTCACCTCCCTCCTGCCATGCCCTTCTCCTTTTCTCCTCAGAAAAGAGGAGGCCTCCCATGGGTATCAACCACCCTTGGCATATCGATTTTCAACAGGACTAAGCACATCTTTTCCTATTGAGGCTAGAAAAGGCAGGCAACAGAGTTAGAGAGAGCCCCTACTCCAATTGATAGGGGACCACATAAAGACTAAGATGAACATCTGTCACATAGATGTAGGGGCCTAGCTCCATCCCATTCATGCTCTTTGGTTGGTGAGTTATTTTCTGTGAGCCCCATTTGGTCCAGATTAGTTGACTCTATAGTTTTTTTGGGGGTTCCCTTGGCCTTTTTGGCTCCCTAAATCCTTCTTTCCACCACTTCGGCAAGATTCCCTAAGCTCCGCTTAATGTTTGGCTGTGGGTCTCTGCATCTGTGTCCATCAGCTGCTGGGTGAAATCTCTGAGGAGCAATGCTAGGTTCCTGTCTGCACATATAGCAGAATAGGGTTAATAATATCAGGGGCCGGCTTTCTCTCATGGGATGGGTCTCAAGTCGGGCCAGTCATTGGTTGGCCATTCTCTCAATTTCTCTTCCATCTTGTAGGTGCCACAAGTTTGGGGTCAAAGGTTTTGTGGGTAGGTTGGTGTTCCCATCCCTCTATTGGAAATCTTGCCTGTTGCAGAAGGTGGCTATTTCAAGTTCCATAGCCTCTGTTGCTAAGAGTCTTAGCTAGAGTCACCCACATAGATTCCTGGGAGTTTCCCTTGTCCTAGGTTTCTGGCTCATCCCAGAGCTCCAACCTCCCCCCCCCACCGGCCCCCAACACACACCAATTTCAGAACTGGAAAAGAGAATGGGCACTTTTTCTTACCAAGTGCAAATTTTCTAATTTTGATGTGTTATACCTAAATTTCATTTCTAAAGATTCTACTCAGAGAAACAAGTTGATTTCTCCATTGAAGGGCTTCACTGTAATTAAACTGATTGCCGAAAAAGACATCATTCTTCTTTTAATAAGGCAATTTGCATATTCAATAACTTTAGCCTCACTTGCTGAAAGACAGTTTGGAAGTTTGTTTGTATATTCTCTCACTTGAATGTTTTCAGATGGGCTTACCTTATTTCCATTCATACAGAGATAATTGACAGAAAATACCTTTTGATAAAAATTATTTATTTTGTTTCCAAACACACTACAATTAATGGGCAACAGAGCTCCCATAGAGGAATGTTGCAAAATCAGTTAACCTGTAGGTTAGCTTCAATGTCCCATGCACAAACCCATCGTTGAAGTCTAGTTAGGAAGAGGGCTTTATGAGCCACACTTTTCATGGCTGTGATAAGGCACTCAACACGAGCAGTTTCGAAGAGGAAGGATGCATTTTGGTCCTTTTTTCAGAAATGTTGGTCCATCTTGGTGGAGCGAAGTTTCTCAAATACATGATGGGTAGAATGAAGAGGCAAACAGACAGATGGGGGGAGGATGTTTAAAGGAAATACCTAAAAAGCCGGAAGGATTGAGAACAGAGAAGGCATGGTGTCATAGCATAATACCCCCAGCCACAGGAGGAAGGGTTCTGAGAAGATAAACATCACAGTCCCTACAGACTGAGTAAATATGTCCCACCCCCAAACTCCTAGGTCAGTGCACTACCTGCAGTGTGTGATAGTATCTGGAAATATCGCCTCCACGGGCTGATTAAAGGTAGATGCAGAGCCCCCATGATGGAATTAGTGGCTTTGTAAGAAAGGATAGAACCATAGAACTCTCTCTTTCTCTCTCTCTCTCTCTTTGTATCAGTATGAGGATAAAAAGACAGCTGTCTGAAACATGAGACATGAGGCCCCACCAGAACCAAGCAAAACAACTTCTGTGATCTTGACTCTGATGGAATAAGGTAGTGTTCTTCCAGCCGCTTCTATGGAAGCTCAAGGGGTCAATAAGAGCACTGTCACATCACAACCCCCCCACCAGTCACCTCCATGATTTCTCTGTTCTGAAACCCAAAGGGCTCGTGTTGCGTAGCGCCTGTGCCCCTCTGCTCTCTCTCTCTCTCTCTCTCTCTCTCTCTCTCTCTCTCTCTCTCTCTCTCCTCTCTCTCTCTTTTACTTGCCATTGAATTAGACAGCATTAGGACTGTAGATGAGAAAATGGCTGGCTTTTATCAGCGGCTCGCAAAGATTAGGGGTGATGTTGGTATCAGCAGATTTCTCCCCAGAGATGGTATCTGTCATGATTGCTTAAGAAGCTCCCCACATGGCGTGGAAACTCAAGATGATTCTGAGCCAGCAGGCATCATCATGGCTGCATGGTAGGTATTACCTCTGACTTTGCAACTTCGTGTGGGTTTTAAAGACCTCACATCTATGGCAGCATGGAGTAATATAGCATGGCCTGATGTAGCTGGGAGATGCACCAGGCTGTGTGCCCAGGAAGAATCATCAACCCAGTGTTCTAACTATAGTGAAATACATATGAAATTAAAGTTACCATATTTAAAAGATTCATTTTCATAAACTTATTTGCTTAGTGTGTGTGTGTGTGTGTGTGTGTGTGCCTGCAGAGGTTCCTGTGCTCCACATGTGTGTAGATATCCTCAGAGGCCAGAAGAGGGCATTGAAATCCCCAGAACTAGAAGTATAGGTGGTTCATGAGCCATAATGTGGTGGTGGGAACTGAACCAGGTCCTCTGCAACAGCAGTTTGCAGCCACTGAGCCATCTCTCCATCCTCCACAGTTACCATTTTAATTGTACATCTCAGAGATATTGAGAGAATCTACAGTGGTGCAGCCATCAACACCCACTGCCCTCAGAGAGCTTCCAATCAAATTGGATTTTCCTGTATATTTAGCTATTTCACTATACAATAAAGCATCAAACAGCATCTATCTATCTATCTATCTATCTATCTATCTATCTATCTATCTATCTATCTATCTCTTGTTTGTTTTCTGGCTTGTTTGTTTTGGTGGGGATGCCGGGTATGAATCCAGGGCTTTTCACACGTTAAGCAAGTGCTCTGCTATTGAGTTGAATCTCTGGGGATGCCTCCATTCTTTTTTTCTTATCCATTCATCTATGGACACACTCTTGAGGTGGGTGTTTCTAGCTTCTGTCCTTGTCAGGAATGCTGCTGATGCAAACATGAGTATGCAAATATCTCTCGGGGGCCTTCTGGACTTTGAGATACACATTCTGCATGGAAATTTTCAGACCATAGGGTTATCCTATGCTCAAGATTTTCAAGATCTGAGGGACAATTTCTGTCAAATGTCCATCACAATCTTCCATCATGACTAGTAGGAGAGTCATTTCTCTTTCTCCTTAGTTTTCAATGTCTGCTAACACTCTCAGTTACTTTCCTGAGTGGAAGGCAGCCCTGCCCAGCCCAAGCCCACCTCCAATCTCCAATCATCCCAGACAATGGATTTTGTGCTTATGTCTTTGGGAGTCTCATTTTCTAGTCTGTAGTTGTCACATGTTCAGATAAAGAATTGGATTTTTAAAATAGCTGTTGTGTGGAGACAGATTTACAGCAGTTGACTTACTTCGTCCTTTAAGGGTTTTATATCACTTATATTACGTAATGGTACTTTGGGCTCCAGAGAACTTCCCCGTGGGGTTCAAGTTTATGTGACCCAGAGCAAGGCCCGGGGACAGCATTCGGGAAGCCCCTGTGTACTGACAGTCCTATCTCAGAAGGGAAGCTTGGCTTTTTCTTTGTTAAGGAGCGTCAAAATCTGGGCTGAGGATACCTGCCTTCTCTAAGATGTGGTGCAGAGCTCCGGGGCTGCTGGGAGAGGCAGTGTCACCCCATCCTTCGAAGTGATCTTCATAATGAGCCCCAATCTCAGCAGCTCCTGGTGTTTATCATTTTCCAAATGGAATTCAGGTGCTCTGCTCATTCTCCTTCCAATCTTGAGCTCCGGCTGTGGAGTTAACGCAATCCTGAAAGGGTGAATTTGGACAATCGCAGCTTGGCCATTTTGAGCACATATGCTAGAACTAAGTCTTTTTGGCTCAGCTGTAGCTTGAATCTAATGAAAATGACAGATAATGCAGCGCTCTGTGTGTCTGCCAAAAAAGAGGATATTTCCCATGAGATAGCACCTGGTGATGCAGAAATAGACACTATAGATTTGTGATTGGCTGCTGCATACGCGCATTCATATCTAGTCCGTATTATCAACCACACAAGATCAGATCCTGGATAATAACAGCAACAATGACATGCATAAAAATTACTGCAGTGAGAGGAGGAGGAAAAAAGAAAAAACCCTGGATCAATTATATCAATTATGTCCTCATCCTTTCTCACCCCTCCCGGTTTTACCCCAGTGAAAAGGTGGCACCTAGTTCTAATTATTCACATGCTCATTCGTGGGTCCCCACCACCCCCTCCCACTCTTGTCTTCTCCACTCGGATATAAAAGGGCTCTTTAAGAAACACACTGCGGACTCCAATGTGCCTACATACATATGGGACTTACATTTTAGTGACTTAAATTCAGTTACTTGAAAATAGAGGGGAAACGCCCGTGTGTTCCAAAGAGAAATGATGAGGAGTTGGGGAGGGGGGTTGCAGGGATGACCTTATCTTGGAACAAAAACGCCATTGGTCTTGAAAAGTGTCATAAATTAAGTTGCAATTTCAGCCCTGACTCTAGCAAAGCACCCAGATTTCCGAGGTGTCTTTGCTGACTCTGCTTCGTTACAGTGAGGTATCAGGTTAACAGGCTGCCTCTGAGCAAATGCAGGCATGGAGGATGTGGGATTGCTGGTTCCCCTTTCTTGCCCACCCCTTTTCACTGATTTTTGCTTTGTTTCTAAGTTCTCTTTCTTAACACCCCTTCTGGAGGCACCTTCTTGCTCCTTTCTGTAAAAAGTGGACCTGCAGGCTAGTGGCATACATGCTCTTAGACCAGACCTGCATTCCAGTTCTACTAGAATATCTGTATGGTCCGGAGACAAATCTGGTCCCCATCCCCAGACCTCCATCACACCATCTTTACAAGGGTGCTCAGGGGAGAGAGATCCTGTCTAGGTCCCCTCAAACTCTCATATTTGAAGAGAATTTTCTCTAGGCTAGCTAAAGCAGAAGGTGATTTTTTGAGAGAGGAATACAAAACCATTTGACCAGATCAGTAAATCCGATAATGAATTGTTTCAATTAGATTCATGTGGCAGCAGATGTTAAATCAGCAGAACCAAGCTTACAGGTCTGTGGTTTACTCTTCTCATTTAAATACATAGATACAAAGTGCTAAGTCCCCCTTCCAGAGCAACTTCTCAAGAGGCTGTGACTGTGCTGAGCCCTGTAGGCCTCCCTTCCGCGGGCGAGACCTAGAGGCACGGCACTCTGCTCCCAGCTCCGCCGCAGAGCACACAGTTTGCCTTGGCAGAGCCTGCCCCCCTTTGTCGATACATGACACAGTGACCTGACTCCGGCCCTAAAATGTGTCCTGATTCTTTGAATCCCCACTTACTATTCCATGACTTTAGAATATGGGTTTCAATAGTATTGAAGTTGGGAAAATGCAGCTGGCCTCACTCACATATGTGGTTTGCATATAGAAATGTATATAACTGCAGATCAGAAATATTAAAAGACAAAACATGGGTCCAGACGATGGCTTAACAGACACAGGTGCCTGCAACCAGCAGCCTGGTGAACCTGCACTCAACTCCAGAGTGTTCGTGATTACACAGGAATAACCCACTCCTGAGCACAGGTGCCCACATGCACAAAATAAATGAAGAAAATGTATTAAGAAACAGTCAAAGGTAACATGCGTGCCTTATTTGAACATGTCCACACATCTTTTCCTTGTCATGGTTCCATCAACAACACAGTGTAACAACCGTTTGCCAGGAGTTCGCATTGCGTTAGATGTGAGACATCCTCTGGTGAGGGTTTAAGCTCCATGGGAGGGTGTGCATGGGTTACTCATAAACATTCTGCCATTCAGCATAAGAAACTTGAGCCTCAGGGGATTTGGGCATGGCGGGGACCCTGAACCTGATCCCTAGGGACACTGTAGGACAGCTTTGGCGTTTTTCCTGTTCTTTTGATTTTGCAGTGGAGAGAGAGAGAGAGAGAGAGAGAGAGAGAGAGAGAGAGAGAGAGAGAGACACCAGGGTCCTTGTGCATGCTACGCAAACACCTTGAACTACATCCTGGCCGCCAAAGTGCATCTTTCTTTGTTTGTTGAGGAAAAAAAAATCCCTCTGAACAACCCAGGCTAGTCCCAAATCCACCATCTTTCTGCCTGTGCCTCTCTAGTGCTGGCATTACAGGTGTGCCTGGTTTTGTATTGCATTGTTTGCAGTGTGGCCTTCTAATAAACCCCAGGTTGCCAGCCTCAGTGGGCCTGGATTCCTGTGTGCAGTTAGGGCCTATTGTCTTCTGAGAGGGCTTATAAAGAGCCTTGTACGAAGGTTGGAGGCTGTGGGAGGGATGTGAGTTAGCAAGTGCGTTCAGGATCCTCAGGCCGATCCAGACAGGCCTCCAAGAGACCACAAACTTGACAGTCTTCCAACAGCTGTGCTATCCTCCCCACTGTCCCCAGGTGATGCTGGATGCACAGGATGGAGAAAAGACGTCTAGGTCCTCAGGATCTATCTCTCCCATCCTCGCCCCTCCAGCCATAAGGTCCGGCTGGAGTGTATTCCTCACAATGCCCACCTCCTTTGGGGGCACAGCACAGCCCCTGCTCATTCGAACTCCCCCCGTCTTTCCCACAGCCAGCCACACCAAAGCGCACAGAGCTCCTGACACAACCGCCTCTTTAAGAACTTATCTCATATTTTCAGAAATTGACTGTGAAAATTCTAAGTGATGGTCCGACATGATCACACTCACTTCCTGTAGTTAATCCTTCACGAGGGTCAGGCGGCCCTCTCTTCTCGGTGGCTCATTTGATTGTCACCTACCTTGCACAAAAACCTCCCAGCCCCGAGCACTGTCTGCCGGGTTGACAGGCAGGCAGTGTGCTGAACGCGGTGCAGGAATAACTGAATTAGAGAGAAGCTGCTGGCACTGTAATAAAGCGTTTAATGGACAGACAGCCTCTCTTGCCTTCCTTGGGGTAACACTAAATCCCTTTTTATTGTAGTTTGCACAGATGTTAGTGAGTTATCCATTTCTCTAATCATACTAGAAGTTGGCACATCCATCTTAAGTAAGAAGACCAGCCCACTCGCTTTTACCGAGTCCCTTTTTCTAATAAACTTGTGTCAGTTCCAGGTCAGTTTTACCAATACAAATAAAATTCAAACAAATAAAAAGTATATTGTCTCATGATGAGATTTATATAATGATGTCCCTTAGCTCACTTTAAATTTACACAGGGACTTACACCCCACAGAGCCCTTCTTAACAGGGCCTGGATATTCTTCCCACTTGGGGACACACACTCTCAGAATTTAGGACATTGCGTTACACAAGGTCACAGTGGACCCTCTGGCCCAGAGCAACCCTTGTTGGCATTCATATGTGAGCTGGGCTGTCTGGGGTCTTCTCTGACCCATCTCTGGGGAGGTCACAGGGTCACAAGTGACAGGTGACAGGAGACAGGCATGTGATTTTTTTTTTCTTTCTTTCTTGCCAGGGTAGTGGTGGTGAGCCCTACTTTCTTGCCAAGTCAGCTCTGTACTCTTGTCTCAATGTATGGACCACCCAAAGATCATTCTGGAAAAGAAAAATTTTGCATGTGCCCATGTGTTTGTGAAAAGGAGCTGGGGGGGGGGGGAGTGTTGAAAAGAATCCTACCCACCAAGGTGTTCCCAACTGCAACTTCTGTGGAGCTGGAAAGGTCACCTGAAGTTCAGCCAGGATAAATAATTGCTGTGGTGAGGGGTTCCTTTTTTCCTTTCTATGGAGCTGATGGGTTCGCAGCGGTAGCTGAATCTTGATAGATTGGCAGCCGCTGAAAGGAAACGCTTAGCGGTGACCGGGGCAGGGCTGCACTTCAGCTCTGGGGGCAAAGGGTGGGAAGCTGAGGTCCCAGGGCTGAGTGGACCACAGAGGCCAGATGACAAAGCTGCCTCTGTCCCTTCACAGAAGGAGAGTAAACGCAGGCCAGCATGGCCTCCTGGATGAGCTCTGCAGGGTGGACTCTCCAATGCCACTGAGGCCCCATGGCTCTGCCTCACATTAGTGCAATAAAATGACTGCTCTCTGGGGTCTCCCTCTGCCAGGGAGAAAGGCTGTCTCTGTTGTGTTTCCTGGTCCAACTGGCCACTTCATAAATCAAAGAGAAAGGCTGTATGTTAACTATTTGATGCCCTGTTGCAAAGGGGGAAGTCAGATTAGCAATCCCTTGGGCGGGGCATGCAGAAAGTTCAGGAGCAATGAGAGCAGCACCTCACACTGGGACAGTTTCCAGGACTATTACCTATATCCACACTGGGTCCTAAGATCTCTGAATTTACTCACTCACATGTCCATCACTGTGAAGCTGAGGCCCAGAGTGACTTGATGAAGCTCCATGTAAAAAAGGGCTGGATGCCCCACCCCCTTTTTAATGGTTGACAATGTCATATGTTTCTATGATGGATTTTGGTCATTTTCATGCCTAAGCTTCTGGACCCTTCTTTTGGAGGCCCCTCCCACTTTCACATCTTGTGAATGCATGCATACTTGTTCATGTGTGCTTGAGAGAGAGAAAAAAAGAGAGAGACTAAGTTTAACAAGAATTACTTGCTCCAGTGTGGGTAGCCACTTATTTAGAGGAGCAGTAGCAACTTACCTGTGCCTACACCAGTAAAGAAAACCCAGTAGCAAGTATGGGACTCCTCCCTATGAGCTATTAGGCAAGGAGTCTCTAGAGGGCTCCAAAACAATGTAGGCTTTTGCCACAGTCCACCAGAACTCAGTGATGAAACTATATTGCTGGAAACGTTGCAGACTTTGGTCATAGGAGATGAACTCTTGCGCTATCTCAAGAGGCCCTGACTCTAGGCTGATGCCTCTTCCTCCAGCTTGTCATTAATGACTAGGCACAGGACCCTTTCTATGCTGAGCCTGGAGCAGCAGGAAGCACAGACAAACATTTTGGGCTTGATGCTCATGATCGTTATCCTTTATTCATTGGGTTAGTGATTAATATTCAGTCTTACCTACCTAGAATCTTCACCTTTTCCTTTTCTGTTGTTCTTGCTGGCTGCCTTCTAGACAGCTAGTGGAGCAGTGGTTTCACAATAGTTAGTAGATGCAAATTATGGTGGCCTCCAGTCTCTATGCACGGCAGTGTTGATATTCTGGGTTAATCATTGGGTTGGCTACTCTACATTGCCATGACAAAACACCCGAGGATAGAAGTTAAAGGATCAGAGGTTTGCTCTGGCTCTATTTCAGGGGTCTCAAACTGTGGCCACTTGGCTCCATTACTCCTGAGCCCATGTATGATAAGAAAGAGGATCATGGTGAAGAGAAAGCTCCAAGAACAGGAGGCTACAGCCCTCAAGGCCATGCCTGCAGTGATCTCCTGCCTCCAATCTTTAAGCTATGGACTTATTGAGGCATTAATCCACTGATGTAGTTAGAACCTCATGATCCAACCACTTAACAGCACCCCATCTGGTGCTTAAAATCAGAATTCCAGACCTTTCATAGCAAAACTGTCTTATCTCTCTTGGGGCTATCAATTCAGTGTCATCTCTCGTCTTCTGCTGCTGCAATATGACCTCTATCTGCTAATGACCTACTGACCTGCCATTCGTCTCCACATCACTCACCTACCTACTCGTTCAAGCACCATCACCCCAAGTCCCCTCAGGCACCTGCTCGCCTACCCGTCCATTCTCACATCACTCATCTGATCATCCATTCAGGCATTCATTCATCCACCGAATCCACTCAGGCACCACTAACCCATCCATCCATCCAAGCACCCCTCCCTCATTTACCATGCACCACCCACTCCCCCACCCCTCCTCTCCTCCATTCATGTACCACTCGCTCGCCCCTCCAGTCAGTCACCCTCCTGCCTACCCAGGTCATGCTCCCTCAAACTGATCCTAGTAAGCCTCTGGAGTCCTTTGTTCTCAGTGAAGTTCTTGGCGAATGAGAAAGATTGTACAGTACAGGTCCCTGGGTCTTACAGAAGATAAAGGCACAGCGACTACACCAGGATCATGAATACAGTGTAATCCAGGTGTGCAGGCACCTCAGTCCCTCAGGGGCTTCTGATCGAATATACTGATGTCAGTGAGTTCCCCACACCCGTGCACCAAAGGACCAGGGGCTTATTTAAAATAAACAGGATGACGGAAGTTCAGAGGTGGACATGTGGAGTGCTGCCTTGTGGGAATTGGAGGGGTGATGCTGGGTGGATATGACTGTGTTTTGATGTATGTATGCATGGGGTCATTAAAAGAACAAAACGAATGTAAAAACTTCCCTTTGGTGGCATACTTTGGTATACTTGTAGGTAGGTATGGGCACATGGCCACATGTGTGAAGATGAGGGTTTTTGTACATCAGAAACATATATACACACAAGCACACAGATCTCTAAGTGACTTATTAACATTGTTGCTTTTGCCTTTTAAAGAGTTTTAAGTTTTTATTTATATGTGGTGAGAGAGAAAGAGAGAGAGTTTATGTGTACCACATTTGTGCTGGTGCCCAAAGAGACCAGAAGAGGCCTTCAGATCACCTAGAGATGGAGTCAAAGGCTGTTGTGACCCACCTGATGTGGGTGCTGGGAACTGAACTCAGGTCCTCTGCAAGGGCTGTAAGTGCTCTGAGCTGCTGAGACTTCTCTCCAGCCCCTTTTAATATTTTAAAAAGACTAGTGATCCATATCCATACCTCACCTTGAACTCTCGAACCTACTGCTTCAACCTCTTGAGTGTTAGGCTTACAGGGGCATGCCACCACACGTGGCTTATGAAAGAATGGACGTTAAACAAAACGTCACTTACTTTAGAGGAATGCGAGGACATCTCAAGCTGTACAGGTGTTACTGGAGCAGCTGGACATGGAGTCTTAGGTACAGGCAGCAGAAACAGGATGGTCACTGGAGACCAGGAGCTTGAGATCAGCCTAGGCTTCTCAATAAGATGCCGGCTCCCCCATTTCTTCTCTTCTCAAGAATGACAATAAAAAGAGACCATTTGAAGGAGTAAGAGAATTGTCTAAGGTGAAAGAGAAAGGGAAGCACGTGTGTGAAAAACTTACACACATCAGCATATATAAAAAGATGTTTAAAGTATGCATTTGCAGCTGAACAAATGCACATATTTTAAGCATGGAAAGGTTTTGGGATTTCAAGTCTATAGTGTGTGTATGTGTGTGTGTGTGGTTGTATACAGAGTGTGTGTATGTAACCAAATTGTCCTTTCCTTCAAGACCTTGGCAGATGAGGCCTTTTCTATATCTCTTGGCCTTCTAATGTCTGTCTGAGGGAAATCATGCATGGGTGGGCCCTAAATCCTCTCCATAGATGTACCCCTAGAGTGGGGAGGTAGTGATGGCAGAGCCCAGCATGAGGCATCCTGTGAAACTCACTTTACTATCAGTACTTAGATACCTAGTTATTACTCTGCAAGGCAGAAGTAGGGCCACTTGAAGTTTTCTAACACAGCGCCTGGTGGGTCTGAGATCACCAGCTAGCTCTATGGAGGACCTGTCTAGTTTGTGTAGCCTAAAGAACAAACATCTGATATAGAATTTAAGTTCAGTTCTTAAATGGATACTTCTCTTCGTTGGCTATATGGCTTTCAACAAGTTGCTAACCCTCTCTGTTCTTCAGCAACCTTTCTCATGAAACACAAATAACAACAGTTTCTTTCTCAGACTTTTTATGAACTTGAAAGAAATTAACACAGTATTTCAGAGCTTGGCCCAGCATAAGCCTCTTGGTAGGTGTGAGCTACTGTTGTATTGTTCATGTCTGTGGGCTCAAGGGTGATCCTTCTTACTTCAAATGTGACTTATAAGACCCCCTTCATCCTCAAAGCCATTTATGGTGGGCAAAGCAGGCCTATATGATGCCAGCCTGCCTAGTGGAGATGCCAGGGAAGCCTTCTAAGTCCACAGCAATATTCTTTTTAAAGAATGTAGAACCAGACAACAGGTAGTCATGCTTGTCATCCCATTAGTCAGGAAGCTGAGGCAGGAGATTATATATTCAAGACTAGCCCTGGTTACACAGTGACTTACTGGTCAGTCTAAGAACATAATAACATAGTGAGACCTTTCTTGCCTTGGAAAACAAAAGGATAAATGGCTTTGATCAGTGCTACGGTACTTATGTAGCATCCTCCAGTGAGAGGCTGGGGTGTGGCTCAGTGGTAGAACACCTGCCTAGAATTCCTCAGCGAGGGGCTGGGGTATGGCTCAGTGGTAGAGCCCATGCCTAGAATCCCCCAGTGAACGGCTAGGGTGTGGCTCAGTGTAGAGGCCCTGCCTAGAATCCTCTAGTGAGGGGCTGGGGTATGGTTCAGTAGTAGAGCCCCTGCCCAGAATCCCCCAGTGCAGAGCTGGGGGTGTGGCTCAGTGGTAGAGCACCTGCCTAGAGTCTCCCAGTGAGGAGCTAGGGGCATCCCTACTAACTTTCATTACTAGTATGCAAAATGAATTAACCAAGAACAAAAATAATTTATTTAGGTCAATCGTGAGGTGCAAAATAAAGACCTATGGTAATCCTATTCAGGGCTGTGGAATTAAGCTAGGCTGCTCTTGGCAGTGATTCTGTTGCTGTTTATTTTTGAGGGGGCCTTGTTTGCTTTTGAGAACTGGCTGGCCTAGAACTGCCTATGTATGTGAGGCTGGCCTGGAACTCCCAGAGATCCACCTGCCTCTACCTCCTGAGTTCTGGTATTAAAAGTATGTGCTACAATGCCCTGTTTAGGCGTTGGTTTAGAGATAGACAAAATCCGGGGCATTTGGTAACCCACTGTGATTATGGGGGCTCGTAGCCATAAAAAGGGAGGTGTAGACTTCTTTTTCTGTGTTAAGAAGCCAAGAGGAAAGATACATATGGACTTGTTCTCATTGACTTTGAAACTGTTTGTTTGGGTGACCAGATAAGCAGTTCTGGGATATCCTGAGCCTCAAAAATTCACAAAGAGACTGTCCTGGAGCACACTAATCCCCTCTCCCCCCCAAACTCCTGGTACACTGACCTTGCCCTGAGGCATTAGTTACATTTGAATCAGTGTGATCCAAACACCCAACCAGCATAAACAGCTTAAGGGAGGAAAGGCTCATTTTATCTCATGGTTTCAGAAGGCTCAGTCTATCTTCCAGCGGAGAGAACAGAAGAAAGCAGGGTGGGTTTAGGTTTATGATCTCCAAAGACCTAGTCAGCCATTTCCCCCAGCCAGACTCCACCTTCTGAAGCTCCTCCCTCAACCAGCCACCACCGCCCAAGGACCAAGCATTCAAACACACATACCTATGAGACCTCGACACCCAGTAAGGCCTGCGTTGGCATTCTGGCCCTCAAAGCGGTGCAATAATAAATGAGTGCTGTTTAAGGCCACCTAGTTGGCAGTAATTTTTTTATAGTCAGGGTAGGAAATGAGTACACCAATATACCAAATATTATCATTTCAACGTGCAATCAATATGGCAAATTATTAATGGGATCTATGGCATTTTTTTTTCTTTAAGTGCATTAAGCCTTTGAAATCCTGTATTTGTTTTCCATTGACAATCTGTTTCATTTTGGCCTAGTCACATTGCAAGTGCTTAATGGCCACATGTGTCTGGGCTGTTTGGATGGTGCCTCTCTGACAAGCCCCAGCTGAGTGAGGACGTCAGCAGTGGTGATGGAGAATTGAGCAGATCAAATTCTACACTTCCCTTGTAAACCCCAAGTTGTTCATCCATCTGGAATTGCTTGTCTGTTTTTAGCTCTAGTCCACATATCTGCCACTGACAGGTGGTTCAACACACCCGGACAGTAACCAGGGAATGAAGAGGACCGGGAATACAAAATTAGTACACGATTTGTTCATGCCTTTAATCAGGGTACTCAGGAGGCAGAGGCAAGTGGATCTCTGTGAGTTCAAGGCCAGCCTGGCATACGTAGTGAGACCCCATCACACTAGCCAAACAAAAACTAGCCCATGCCTCATCCACTGCAACCTGTATCTTGGGTTCTTTACCAGCCCTAGAAGGAGCATAGTTTTGACATATGTGTCATTTTGAATCTGCACAATGGAAGGGGTAAAGGACTGCCACAAACCCAAGTCCATTTCTCAACAGTTCCCCCAAGCAGAATGATGAATTAGGTTGGCCATCTTCCCATATTTTTCCCACATATGCTTTCATGTTTTGTTCACTTAATTCTATGGAACATCATGTAGTAGTCGGCCTCCTGTCTGTAATACCATTTTTACTACCTCACTTTAAAATAAATTTGTGTACTTTTCCTATGCCACTCTAGAGAGGCCATATTTTAGGGTCTTGAAAGTATTTTGGGGCCATTTACTTTCTATCACAACCCCTTAATTCTTTCCTCCTGGAATAAAAGTCATAATAGGTTTGGCATGCATGAGTCCACACAGATGCTTACCAATAAAACTTTATTTACAAAATCAAGAGGACATGATCTGCTCCTCCAACCTCATTTTTTTGGACCTCTATTCTAGCTGCTACATGGGACTCAACTCTTTAAATATAGCAAGAACTCTTTTTTAAAGCGATATTTTTATTAATTGTTTGAAATTTTATATTATAAAATTTCATATTCTATTTTGAGCATACCGCCTTACTCTTCCCATCCTTTCCCACCCAACTTTGATATTTCTCCTGTTTTGTTTCCCCATGGAGTTCAGTTTGTGTCACCCAGCTAGTCCTGAGACTGGTAGTTTGTCCAGCACAAGCCTAGCAAGAACGTTTAGTCCACCATGCCAGGGAAGATGAGATAGCTTTGAAGCCATTACCCAGAATTAAAAGCACCAGTGTATACTTCTCAACAGAGCAATCTTCATATCCACCTGCACTAGTTTTCTGAAGTTAAATTCCTCTAAAAAGTTGCGGGGGAGTCAGCATGCTTTCAGCTCGATTGCTCCCTCATCTGCTCCTCCCAATCGACCCTCTGCCCAAAGCAGAACAATGCCCATTATCCATTATTATCCCTTTGTACCCAGACTCCTGGGCCTGGTAACACCTGAAAGCAGGTGGTATCTGCCAATCCTGTTCTCACCATCACATCCTCCTTCTGCTGGTCCTTGGCTCTTTGTTTGCTGGAGGTCGATGCTTCAGGCCATAGTTTAAGGAGAGGGCCAGTCAGTCTGCTGTGTGTGTTAAGCCATGGCATGTAGGGAAGGATGACCTTGCATTTCATAGTTCCTTCTTAGGTTCAACATAAAAACAGACTGCACTTTATCTTTAAAGAAAAAAAAGAAGAAAGAAAGAAATCCATGAAGTGCTTGGCTTTGACACTGATGACCTGGGAATGATTTTGCAACACGGGAAATCAATTTCTTAGCCTTATAACATTGTTTCAGAGGTGTGATCCCTAGAAAAGATGGTGCTCCCATCAAGATTTCTGAACCTGTGCAGGTGGATAATGATCCAGGAGTCAACCTTCTTGCCGCAGAAGATCAGACAGACACCTGATCTTCTGGCTTCAGCTTAAGCTTGATGCACACCAGGTCTGCTGGAGGAGCATGAACAACCTCCCGGAAATGTCTAGTTTGCCTTCACAGTAGGCATAATAAGGTAGAAAAATGCACTTGGTCCAGAATTGTTGCTAACTTCTGCAATTTTCCTCTCTCCCTTTCTCCCCACTCCCCAGCCATTCAACCATTTAACACATTTATTGGAGGCCTGTTGTATTAGTTCCTTTTCTTGGTGCTGTGACCGAATTCCCAGAATACAACAGCTTAGGGAAGGAAAGGTTTGTTTTGGGTCAGTGTTCAAAGGTACAGCCCCATCCATCACAACGGGGCAGTCATGGCAGCAGGGGCATCAGGTTCCTGGTTGCATTGCATCCCCTAGAAGGAAGCAAGGGAAGATAAACCATGTGCTCAGCTCACTCCCTCCTCTTTCTTTATCAAGTCTGGTACTCGAGCCCATGCCTTGGGCCCACTTATATTCAGGATGGGTTATCCCTGTTTTATGGCATCCAGTAGCATGTCTCCTAGGTGATTCCTAGTCAAATAAGAGGGACAGTGGAGATTAACCAGCAAATCTGTTGTGTCCGAGGTGCCTGGGGAAACGTATAATACCTTCCTAATTACAACTGATAAAAGACCGGTCCTGAAGCACACATTCATATTAGAGGAAGTCACGGTAGGCAGTAGGCAGAACACATAACTGAAAACATCTGTAGTTTAATTTTTCAAACTTTCACTTGCATTTATTTTATGCTAAATTTCTCCAGTGCCCAAAGGTCTTGTTTCTTTGGTTTCTTAGAGAGTGTCTCTTTCTTCTTCGCACACTCCTTCCCTAACATAGGAACAGCTTGTTCCTTTTCAGTGAGGATCAGCTGGGTTACATGAGTTCAGCCATGAGTTCTGAGTTTGGCAGTACATTTTGGTACTTTGTTCATTCAGCACTCTTTTTGGGCACTGACCCTGTGACCAGCACTACTGTGTATCTTGGGTACACCTTCCTGGCTTCACCTTTAACCTTACTAGAATGACACACTTGCTTCTTTGAAGTGACATTTTTCAGATACTTTGTGGGTTTTGGATATTTGAACTTGACTTGGTTTGCCGTCTAATGCTGTGATTAACAATATGACCAAAAACAATTTGGGGAGTGTCTTAGTTAGGTTTTCCAATGCTGTGGCAAAACACCATAACCAAAGTGACTTATACTGTTGTTCATTAAAGGAAGTCAGGATGGGAACTCTAACAGGGCAGGAACCTGGAGGCAGGCGCTGATACAGAAGCCATGGAGAGGTGCTGCTTACTGGCTTTCTCCCTGTGGCTTGCTCAGTGTGCTTTCTTCTAGAACCCAGGACCACCAGCCCAAGAATGACACCACCACCAACGGGCTGGGCCCTCTTCCATTGATCACTAATAAAAAGCCTTACAGCTGGGTGTTATGGAGGCAATTTCTCAATTGAGGTGCTTTCCTTTTCAGATAACTTTACCCTGTCTCAGGTTGACATATAAGACTACCCAACACAGGGAGAAAGAGATTTATTTGATTTATGCTTTGGCTCACAGTTGATAATTGGGGGAAATCAGAACACAAACTGAAGGCAGGAACTGGGAGACAGGAACTGAAGCAGAGACCACAAACAAATACTGCTTACTGGCTTGCTACCCATGGCTTTTTAAAACTGCTTTCTTATACAACCAGGACAGACTGTCAGCCCAGGGTGGTATCACCCACAGTGGTATGGACAACCCCACATCAATCACTGATTAGGAAAATGCCCCACAGAATTACTTATAAGCCAGTAAGTTCCAATATGACTCCAACTTGTGTCAAGTTGACAAAAAGCTAACCAGAATAGTACTCTTGATGTTCTTGGAAATTTCCTGGGCATTCTCAAGGTGAATATGAAGATTTGGGACTTTGTGTGCATGTGTGTGCATGTATGTACGTATATATATATATATATATATATATATATATATATACATATATATATATATACGTATATATATAATATATACGTATATATATATATATCCTGTATATATATAATATATATATATATGTGTGTGTGTGTGTGTGTGTATGTGTATGTATGTGTGTGTATGTATGTATTTGAGACAGGGACTTACTGTATCCCTGGCTGGCCAGAAACTCACTATTAAGACCACAGATTACAAAGATCTCTTGCCTCTGCCCTTTGAGTGCTGGAATGAAAGGTATGCACCACCATTCGAGTGTGAAGCTTTTGATTTGTGTGATTTTGTAGGGTCTGCTTGGTCAAGAAGCTAGGTAACCATGTTCATGAGTCACCCCAGTCCACCTACAGGAAGAAGAAGCTGTCAGTTATCTTTATTACTTACTTACTATGTTTACCTTATTAGTTACTTTATTTCTTACTGTATTACTTTATTACTTACTTACTATGCTTACTATGTTGCAGGAACTGAGGTCTTCACTCTGTGGCCTCATCTTCAATAGTTTCACAGCGAGACTATAATAGGCGAGACTGATGGGTGAAAGAGGTACAAAGCAATGTGACTACTAGACTGTCACTAACTGTATCTTCCTCCTGTGTATATGTGTGTGCTTATTCACAATGACGTTAACAGGACTGTGATGGGATCTGCTCCAGGGAGCTGGAGGAAGCCGCTTGGGTTCTAAGCCATTGGGATGTAGTGATAGATATATTTTCTAAAAGTTTTATTTTTTTAATTATATCCCTGTGTGTGTATGTGTGTGTTCCCACATGAGTGCAGTGTCATGGAGACCAGAAGAGAGCATAGGATACCCTGGAGCTGGAGTTATAGGCAGTTAGGAGCCACCTGCAGTGGATGCTGAGAACCAAACTTAAGTCCTCTGGAAGAGCAGCAAGCGTTCCTGACTGTTGATCCCTCTCCCAGCCAAACTTGACTTGTGACTTGACTGGATTGAAAGTTGCCTAGGTTATTATTAAAACACTCTTCTGGGTATGTCTGTGATGGTATATATAGACATGATGAGATCATGAGGGCTCTCACCTAATGATTCTTTGTTCTTGTGATGGATTAAAAAACAGAATTGATGATTGGGAGGGTATAGGATTGTGGAATTTGGTGCCTGGTTGGAGTATGTAGGTCACTGGACTGTGACTTTGAAAGGTATATCTTGTATGTGGCCTCTCCCTGTTTCCCTTCCTCTCTCTTCCTCCAAACTGATATGATATGAGTATTTCTCTCCACCCTATCTTTCTGCCATGATATCTGCCTTAGGAGAGGTCCAAAAAAAGTTTGAGTCAGCCAGCCATGTATTGTATACTCTGAGGCCATGAGCCAAATGAGTCTTCCTCCCTTCAAATAGTTTCTTTCTGATACTTGTCATATAACTGATGGCTCAGAAAATGACTGGAAGGATGGGGCTAGTGAGGGACGGCTCACTGCAAGACTGAAACAGATGTCAAGTCATGAAGGACATACAAAAGTAAAGAGTGAACTTATGTCTGACTGCTATCCAGTGCCCTTCTGTAAACAGTGATAGCAAAGGACATGCACTCTAGGTGCACTGAAGGCACAGCTATTTGAAAGAGCAGCTCTGGACTGTTCAGTCCATGCTGGTGATGATAGTGGATTCTCTGTAAACTGCCCCACAAATGCGTGAATGAATAAGGTTCCACGATTCAGAAATGGTGTCCTCAAACACACGTCACCAAAAAGATGGTCATTTTGAGCCAGCAAGCTATGTTGGAAAATCCTTGCAAAGGAACAAACCCAAGCTGTGTTTTTCTATGGTTGAAAACTGCCTTTCCTGATGGAATGCATGTCCTCAGAGGACAAAGGCCAGAATGTCTGAAACTGGACATATCTGTGTCTCTTGGTTGTTTGGATCAAATTGGTGTTTGGAGTACACAATCAACCATTCGAGGTTAGACTGCTGTGTGAATGAGACCAGTTTGCCCTAAACTTTAATGGAGGAGCCACAGACAGATTGTCCAAAGAAGAATTAAGGGAGATTTAAGTAAGAATTAAGTAAGGCTGAATAGAGGTCATTACCTTAGTCTACACTGTAGTGGAAGTTTTGGCTGTGTTGTGTGGATATGTTTTTGTTGTAGTCCCAAGTGTGGGATGTAGGAATGTTTTGTCCATATCTGATAGCAGCTCAGGCTCAAAATCTTGTTAGCTGATCCAGCCTTGTGAGAGGGTACATGATCCTTGTCAGCAGGAAACTGCCTCGTGCAGGGGGTGTGATTCTTGCCAGCTGAAAAAATGTGCTCATTTGGACTCTGAGAAGGTATAAATAGAAGGAGAGAGAGAGAGAGAGAGAGAGAGAGAGAGAGAGAGAGAGAGAGAGAGAGAGAGAGAATGCATAGCTTTACTTCCAGAGGGAACGCTTTGGAGAACAATTCAATAAGGCTGCTATTGTTTCTGCTGGTCCTTGTTGCTGCTTTTGCTATCGCTGGATTGTCAGATTACTGGATTGCTGGATTGTTGGATTTCTGGGTTGTTGATTCATTCTGCTGTGCATTTGCAGCTGCTGCTGGTTTGCTGGGTGTACATCCTCTGTACTCTGTACCTACTAACATTCATTCTCTCCTACCTAGGGTTGGAGGGTTGGAAGTAGGTAGAGGCTTAAGGAACCCCAAATAAAGTAGATTAAAAAATGTAATCCTACACTACACAGGGTAGGTTGTAAGCTCCCCATTAGTTCAATTGTGTTATCATACCTACTAAATGAAGAAAGGAAAAACTATAGTCACATGTCAGTTGATGATAATTCAGAGACATGTGTGACTCAGTAGTTTCAACCATGTGCAAACACAGTGTACCTGCATAAACTTATATGGTATGTTCTGGGCCATGTAAGTTATATATAAGCATAAATATATCTTATATAAATTATATTCTAGTAACTGCAGCAATAAACAACATATAAATGTATATTATATACAAAATATATAATAATTATAAGAATACATTATGTAAAGATATTAACATCTATATGACATAATCCATTGCTTCTAAGGCTATGAAGGGGAAAAAGCATGAGCTTAAATCAAACAAAGGATGAAAGATATAATCAAGAGATATGGTAAACTCAATATGTAAGCAGCGTAGTGGATTATACTGGGTTTTGTTTGTTGCTATGATTTTTTGGTGGTGATGAGATTGATCCTAGCACCTTTTACATGGTAGGCAAGTGCTCTACCACTGAGCCACTTAGGAAAAACAATCAAGGAAGAATGCTGTACCACTCTTTTATGTCATCAATATCACTAAGCTTTGCGACACAGATTGTAGTAAGTAGAAGAACCCCCAAAGTCAGTATTGTTATGACTTTGACCCAAGAGCTCCTGATCTATAAAACCAGCCTATGAGGAAACACACTGAGGAGTGAGTTACCCACGGCACACACAGGCTAAGAAGCTGCTGCATTTGCTCACCTAGATATTACTGATATCCACAGCTTTGATGGCTTGGAGAGTTCATTTCTGTGTGAAGATACTATAGGATTTTTGAAGCCTGAACACTAGTGCTGTGTTGATCTGAGTATAGAGTTCATTTCTTTGGTTCCATAGGCTGAGGGGATGTTCTAGTAGAGGAAAAAGTGATGGTCCACCTTGATTACGGGCTTGGTTGGATGGAAGACACCTATCAGGTTAGCAAAGCACTTAGGGAGTGTTTGTGGTGACCCTTCTAGAGACAGTGAGATCACAAGGCCCTTGACATAACCAAAGAATGAATGTTTTGACAGATTCGTTACTGGGAGGTGGCAAAAGGTTGGGGGCTCACTGAGGGAAGTAGGTCACTGTGGGTGTGTCCTTGGAAATCTGGTCCCTTCCTATGTTCTCTTCCTCTGGTTCCTACTTGCCATGAGGTGGGTAGGTTCTTGCTCCACATGCCCTCTTTTGTCAGGATGTTCTACCCAGAAACGAAAGAGCTGGTCGTGATGAATAGAACTTTTGAAACCATGAGCCAAAATAGATCTTTCCTCCCTGAAGCTGTGTTTCGTAGGCATTTGCATTTTCGGTGCCTGGCAACCCAGGAAGGGTAACCATGATCCTGCTGCTTTCCCAAACTCCTTTTGAGAGAAACAACCCTGGCCAATTTCAAAATAGCTACCAGGTATCTCAGCATCCTTGGGCAAGGGTTAGGGATCTGGTCAGACTATAATATTGTCAAAGGCCACCTGAAGGCTTGGAATACAAGATCATGACCCCCCTTCCAGTATGAGGCTATTCCTTTCTTTCTCACTTACCCTGGAGGTACTCGCTCACTCCACAGGCCATCCCAAACTCTGGAAAGTCATGTCAGCAAACACAAAAGCAGGCCCCTAAGATGGGATAACAAAGGACAGGAGCACTGGCTACACCTCCAGTGCACACACACACATGTTCATACATGTACACACATGAGCACACTCCTGCCAGGAGAGTTGCCTCCCATTCCAATAGCGGAGCCACTTTTCTATGTCCGAGCCCTCAGGAAACTGCAGGCAGGCCTCCATAGTGGGACTTTTCCTTTCTGTCTTTCCTTTTCCTTCTTGTTTTACAAGTCAGAGTTCTCAGTCTGTAGAACTGTCTCCTGAGAAATTTACAGGGAGAATTGACTCTTTGTCTCTACAAAGCCATGAAGGAAAGAGTCTAAGTGATAATTGTATGCACAGTTCAAAATATTTTAAACGAGCTTGCTCTGACAAAGAACTAAGTTATGAAGTTAACTTTTGTGTGTGTGTGTGAATAATTAAAGTATTGTCACCACTTTAAATTATCATCCATTGTTAACTTACATCATTAAATCTTACCTCTTTGCTAAAGAATAATGAAAAAATGCACTTAATTAGCAGTTATTGCAAGCTCCAGGCCATTGATAATGCCAGCCTCAGCCTGAATTTCACAAGTGTTTTGTGCTTCCTTCCCTGTTGTTGGGGGTAGGTTGGGGGGGGGGAATGAAGCCCCAGGTAGTGTGAGGGATCAGATGGGCCCTCCCACATCATGGCGAATCCCCTCTGGAAAATGTGTTCAATCTGAACCAGCCAATAATGTTAGGGTTTGGCTTCTATGCCCAGGATAGTGGAGGTGTCCCAGCCAGAGCCTTTGTTCTTATAAAATATCCTTGGTCTTTGCTATATTGGAGAATAAGCCCCTCCCTCCACCATCCTGTGTTCAGCCTTGAAGCTAGCCTTTTGGGGGCTGAGAAGTGGGAGAATGGCTCAGAAGAAATGGTTTTGGGGTGACTCTCTCCAGGATTCCGGAGAAAGAAAAAGATGCCAGTTAATTTTCTTGTTTCGATTAAAGAGGTGATGGATTTTTTTTTCCTGGATATTGTTAAAGAGGTTTGCCAGGCCTGTAAGGACCACGCAGCATTCTTCAGATGAAATAAGGCCAATCAGTAGAATAATGAGGAAAGTAATATCTCCCCAGAGAGGCTGATGGGGTTTTCATCAAATCAGCCAACCTTTTCCCGTCACTTACACAGCCATGCACTCCAGCCAGGCCCATTCTTCTGCCTCCTCTCCTTCCCCTCTTTGTCAAACTTCCTAGTGGTTATTACTGATGAATGAATGCGAAGGTACTCAGGAAGTTTATATGCATTTGATACCTCTCCTTTATTTTTATTTTTTTCTGGCAGTGCTTGGGAATTGAACCTGGGACTTCATGCATGCTAGATAAGCACTCTTCCACTGAGCAGTAGTCTCACACCTAGATATACTTCCATCACTAAATACCCTACTAATGCTAGATACACTTTGAGAGAACTACCTTGCTCTGTCACTGAGTGATACTATATCTCTAATGCATTCTATATCTATCTATCTATCTATCTATCTATCTATCTATCTATCTATCATCTATCTAAAATTTATATATGCATGTTTGTATCTATCATCTATGTATCTATATATCATCTACTGTCTATCTATCTATCTATCTATCTATCTATCTATCTATCTATCTATCTATAACGGGGCTTGAACTTAAGGCCTTGTACTCACTGAGACACTAAGCTATAGCCCCAGACCTCTTTGTGTCGCTTTATATTTAGACAAAGATTCCCTAAAGTTCTCAGACTGGCCTGGAATTTACTCTATCGCCCAGACAATTCTTGAGTCTGATTGCCCGGGCAGTTTTTCCTCAGCCCCATGAGTAGCCAGAATTGCAGGCCTGTGCCACCAGACCTGGTGATAATTTCCCTTCTTGAAAAGTAACTATTAACTCTTATTTCCTTTTTGTTTGTTTGTTTGTTTGACTCAACTGTATCTTAGGCCCTGGAGGAGTTTCAGAGGCAGGGGAAGGAATCTTCAAAAGTCTGTTGCTCAGTGGCCTCTGTATCCTTAGGCAGACACGTCAAGTGTTTCCTTGACAGCTTGATTCTGGAGTGTAGTGGGGAGTTGAAGTCAGGGTCCATGTGTGGAGGAGCAAGCATGTCAACCTGTCAATGGTGGTGCCTTCCACCATTGGTGTGATTCCGTCATGGAAACTATTAGGCCAGAGAGGTGGCCTCGTGGGTAAAGGAGCTTGCCACCAAGCTTTATGACTTGAGTTTGATCCCCAGGACCCATGTGGCAGAAGGAAAGGATAGACTCCTGTAAACTGTCCTTTGATGTGTGTGTGGGCCTGTGATGTCTATACATGTATGTAGGTACACATGCAAACACACACACACACAGACACACACACGCACACACGCACAGGCACATGCACATTCTGTAAAACATAATAAAAGTTTAAAACAAATATTCCTCCCTTCTGTATGGCCTAACCATCACAGCAGGGCCCAGTGGGAGAGAGGACTAAATGAGTTGGCTTCAAATATGTTAGAACACATCTGGTGTGTCTGCCCAATGGACTGTGAACTATCTTGTCTGGTGGTATATTACAATGAAATCTCATGAAAGCTCTCTTCGACATAGATGGTGGTTGTGTGGAAAGGAATGGACACAAAAGAGACAGGTACATACCTGGATACCCAAGGATATAGATGGAAGGCACCGGCTTAGCCATGGTGATTATTCTCTGAAGCATCTACTGCCCACCAGCAGTCGTCAGCCCAAGGACTTCCGGGATGCTGTAAACAGACAAGATATTACAGGTGTTCTATCTTCTAACATTATGGACACCACTCGCCCCCTCAGAGGCCCATAGAGCAATGACGACAGAGTCCTGCACAGGGCCCTCCTCCATAGGGACTGAGGAGAGGGCCACTAAAGACGGGCAGGAATCATGCTTTGCTTGTGAAAGTTTTCCGAATTAACCGGGTTCCGTTCACAGGAGTCCTCCCACCACGCTCGGCAAATGACTCAAAGCCTCCACGTGATTTCATCTGTGCAGACTCTAATCCACTTACTTAATGAAATACGTAATTAACATATTATAATTGCAGTAAAGATGGTTTTGACAGAAATCATTTCCCGTATCTAATACCGTGGTAATTTAATCTGTTCCCCACTCCCTAACACGACCCTCTATGATTAAGTTTCATAAGAGTTTTTTTGATTGATTGACTCATCTGACGGGCTGGGCTTTGCTAAAGCAGTGTCTGTCAGTTTCTGGAGCGGCATGTGAAGTCGTGGCAGATGGCTGCGGCGGGCTCTGTGCGCAGTCTCCCTGTGTGGTCTCCTGTCTCTCACTCTTTCTCTCCTCTTCCCCTGCCTCGAAAGGCCCCGGTAATCCACTCTCCGCTGCCTGAGTGCCAAAACCGCATGTTGCTAGCTGCTGCTCCTGTGTTGTGGGGGCTGTTATTACAGGCAGGGAAGCTGGGACCTGCTTGGGTGGGCTGAGAGGTGGCAGGCGTGAGATGTCTGTCTCCCTCCACCTGGCTGCATCTCCTGTCCGTTCCCACACACTCTGCCTGCTGGAGAAGTGGGGGAGCCCACTGTCCTATTCTCAGGTCAGTTGGACCCTGTGCGCTGGCTGAGGGAGATGGTGAAGTCTCCCCCATCACCTCCCACTGGCTGCTGTGGCTATGATCTCCTTAGGGGGCTCTGCAGATCCTACTGCCTTGTAGTACCAGGGATGGGACTCAGAGCTTTGTACACGTGAGGCTGGGTTCTATCACTGAGTCTGAGTTAAATCCAGCTCTGCCCCACCCTCCTTTTTTGAAACAAGGTCTACGTAGCTCAGGTTGGCTTCACACTCACTAGGAAGCTCAGGCTCCCTGAAACTTGCGATGCTTCGTCACAGAGTTCCGAATTCTAGGGTTCTAGTCACGAGCTACCATGCTCCAGTCCTCCGTGAGAGGCTCACACATTATTTTCCAAGAATGAAGACTCTATAGTAGGGTGCTTCTGTGCTGATGGAAAGAGAGAGATTTTGGAAGTGTCAGAAGTCCAGAGATGGTACCAAAGCTCTGGGTCCCACGGAAGTGAGTATGAGAAAGAGCATGTCCAACATGTCTCTGGGGGCTGGGACTAGCCCTTTGTACACAGTTCAGTCAGCCAAGGGACACAAAGCTTTGTGGAAAGTGACTTAGCCAGTCCAGAGCCAGAGTTTGGGCTTGCTGTTTTCTGAGGTCGTCCTGCGTTAATCACCTTGTCTTGTCCTGGCTGTTTCCTCTCTTGAACGGATAAAAGCGAATGAACGAACAAACGACAACAAAACTGAACCCCAGTGGCTACTGGAAAGTTTTTCGCTGCTGCAACCAATGCCCAAACAAAGCATCTTAAAGGACGCACATTCAGTGGGAAGGCCAAGAATCGTGGCAAGAAGGCATAATAGAACAAAGCTGCTTGCCTGGAGGCAGCCAGCAAGCGGAGATCCTGTGCCAAGAAAGAGTCAGGGCAGGATAGGTGCATTCCTAGTGACCTGCTTCCCCTAATCAGGCCCCATCTACCACAGTTTCATCAAACCCTAGCAGTGTCATCAAACCACAAGTTTATCCATGGATTGGGTCAATGACCGCCATCTGTATGACTGGATTCACAGACTGAACTGAGGATTAAGATATCCACACACGAGCCTTGTGGGACACTCTCAACACCCGAACCACACCAACTTCAAAGTCACCTAGGCTGTTGATGGTAGAACCAACCTGGGTGGCTCTCAGGCCTGGCAGTGGTGATTGGAGTTGAGATGGATCAGAAGGGTAGGTAGGCTTTCCCATGAAGGAACCTTCTGCAAGGCCATCTGCCCAAGACAGACAGTCTATGGGAAGCTTGGGAGATAGAATAGAAGGATGTACTTGTGCCTGGAAGGAGTGGGCTCTATACATTGACCTGGCTCTCACCCGAACTGGACTCACCCCATTTCCTTAATGTAATCACTTTAAAACCTATGCTCTAGCTCTCCTGTTTTTCCTGATCTGCAGTTCTTTCTGAAATTTTTTTCGTGTTATGTTTTGACCGATATATGCTACACATACATATTTATGAGATTCCTTACAGCCTGGGTCGATCTCTTTCCTGGAATGCAGAGTGGGTCTCCAGCACCTGGGAGGCATGGACACCGCACTTTGAAGGGTTAAGGTAGTAGTGCCTTCTGCCCTTAATCTCCGCCCTTTCATTGAGCTGTCAGATCTGCACGAGAACCCTGGGTACCCTTCTGGTGGGCACAGGGCCTTGGCATAAATACTGAAGCCAGAGTCACCAGAACTTTGGGTGCAAGCATGGGGTTGCTTCCGAGGAACCTGTCCAGCTGCTTTGTGGTCACATCCAGGTTTTGGAAACCCCTGATTCAATCATGGAGCACTGTTCATTTGTCCCCTTTGCAAAGGCTGACATATTTTGGCATTTGTCGGCTCCTTCCTCCATTAAAAAAATATTGAAAATTCTAGTTTACATTTGCCTAGGTTTGATGGTGCATATAATCTTTGACCTTAAATTCATTTTCCTCTGACTCTAATGGGGATGAAAGCATTTTCTGTTTACTGCTGGCAAGCACTACATATTAAAGGTGCTTTGTCTTCTAGAGACACATAGTATCCAAAGAAAGACTCACTATAGCTCTGTCCCAGTAGTCCAGGGCAGTACACCTCAGCTCAGGTTAAGGGTATGGATCCAGGAGAGAGAGAAGAGGGAGAGAGAGAGAGAGAGCCTCGCCCCCCCTCCCTGCCTCCAGGAATGTCCTATAGTAAGATACACCAAGGGTCACTCAAGTGTGACTTTTCCCAAAGCTCTGAGTCCCCAGTTTTGTTAGATAGTGAAACAATGCCAGGAACCTCAAACCATCTTCTCTACATGCACACCCAAAACATGTGTTTCTTAGAGGAAGAGGATCTTTTAAAAATGAAAGCGGCCCTCCCTCGTGCCTTGTGGGACACCAGTCACCCAGCTCACATCCCTCACACATCATTCCAACCAGACCAGATACCTTGTCCAAGGGTGTGTCTGTCTCTGAAAATCAGCACATCATTACCCATTAACATCCAGGTACAGCAAAGGCAGGTGCAGAAGCCAAATCCTCATTTACCCAAATCTTAACACAGAGCCCTGCTTACAGCGTGGGTCTGAGCTTCACACCCAGGAAAAGCAGTGCAGCTGCCCAGTGTTACAAACTTTGCTCTCATGCCACAGCCTTCTAGGTCCACAGGGCCATGGTGGGGGTGTCCTCCCGAGAGGGGGGCTGCCCGTGAGGAACTGGTGCTGAACAGGAGCGGAAGTTGGAGGCAAAGGCAGAGGAAGGCGGTCTGTTACACATGCAGCCCCAGGGTAGGCATGCATCTGAACCTCCAAGCCTAGCTGCGTCCCCTGTGCAGCAGCTGCCGGTGTTCCTGCCTGCACACCGGGGGAGGGGCGGCTCTCCCGTGAGTGGCAACTGTACATGAACACCACCGCGTCAGCTGCCAATATGTTATGAGGCCCTGGTAACAATCCGGAGTCTCCAGGGAGCTTTGCTGCAGTTCAAGTGCGCACCAGACAGAGAGAAAACAATTTCTGGTGCCAATAATGCAGCACAGATGAAAAATGTTTTAATATTTGAAGCTGCTTTATGGCAGAGGCGATGACAGTGATGGACTCAATGTCAGCTTTTTTTCCTTAAATGTCATCTTTCGTCTATGAGTTTTCCCTGCTCCGGAGGCATGCAAGCCTAATGCTGGCTCGTTGCAACCATTGATCATTGATTTTGTTCTAAATGGAAAGCTTGCCAGAAGACTAGAAATTCTGGAATTTATTAGGATTTCTTTAAGAGGCACTTTAGCTCAACACTTCTCATTACTGTCTTTACAATGTTAGTTATTTTTCTTTTTATGTCGTATGATTTGTAAAGGGTTAGTACTCAGAGAACAATATACGATTAAACCATTGTGCACGCCGGAGCTGCTGGCTTTACTGAAAAGGGTTCTCGGGGGGCTAAATACATATTTGACTAGCGATTGGCAACGTGGGGCTGTTTTACCAGCAAAATCTGTATTTTGAGATTTGCTGATGGGGTGCAAGCTAAATGGTGTTTCAATGGAGGTTTTGATTAAACAGGGTCACTTAGAAATTCATACTTCTTAATTCCATGCAGGCAGGGCTAAACATTTTTATATTTTGACACTGGGTGTGCAAACATCCTGGAGTGGGTACCACATACAGCAGCCGGATGGAGAAGAGACACGTTTAGGGAATGTTCTGATTCTGAGTGGGCTAGGAGGGGTCTAAAATCGTTCCTGTATGTATTGACAGGGATGTTACCATCATGACCATCGAAGGAGAGTGGCTCAAGGTGAGATCATGGGTTAACCTTTAACAAACTCCTATGGCCACAGCTAGGCGATCATTCTTCACGTGCCTGGAAAGCACCCATTTGCATAAGACAGTTGGCTAAATGTTTTTCTTTTCTGACGTGGCTCTTTTGGCACAAAACTAGTTCAAACAGGTATGTTAGCTCTTGGCTGGGCTGTCTGACATCCTGGCTTTATTACAGAGCTATGTGCCCAGGGAATGTGAATTATAGTTAGTATCAGCCTTGGCCTCCTAAACACATCACTCAGTCTAGTTGATTATGGAATTTTCTCTGGAGCTGAGACTTCAGATCCCCCTCCTGAGTGAGGGGCCTGTTTGCACAGCGCCCGGAGCCTGATGCGGTTCCTGCAGGCAGACAAAGAGACACCCAGGAAGGAAAGGGTCTAAAGAGGAATGGAGAGAAGGAGAGGACCACCTCAGTTTGCCACACCACTGCGTGGGAGGCCACCCTGAAACTAACACTATCCGGCAACAGTAAGAGGCAAGTGACAGACAAGTGAGGCAACTTTCTGGAAATTGGAATCCCCATCAGTGAAGCTGTTCCAGAAGCTGCACATCAACATTTGGATGCAGAGTATTTTCTCATGGCCTGGGAGAGGCTGCCGGGTAGTTATAATCAGGAAAATGCTGGTCTGATACATCCGCTGCACTCTGGGAGGCCTCATGGAGATACATCACATGCAAATGAGTTTCATGCAAATAAGGCATGGCAAGCCCAGTGTGTGAGATGAAAGGCAACAACAACAACAAAAACAATTTGCTTCTGACCTGCCACATGCTCCTACAAAGGATGGACACTACTTTAGCGTGTTTTACAGCCTCACCAATTACCTCCTCCACTCGTCTCTGCTGGGTGGGGGACACTCCTTTAAACTGTCTCTGATTTCTTTCTCTGTTTGTCCCTTCTAACTCACTGTCCACCCAGCTGCCAGGGTCCTCCATTTGAAACACAGTACTTCATGGCTACTAATTTCACTCCAAATAAAAGGCAGCTGCTTTAGTGACATGACAGCCCCATATGATCCACGTGACCTCATTTCTCTCTCTTCTCTCCTTACACACAAGCACTGGCCTCTTGGCAAGGGTTCCTTCGTCAGGGCCTTTCCACATGTGGCTCCTCTGTGAAGCACTCTTCCCAGGCAATGACAAGTCAGAATCTGTTTGAACGTCACCTCTGCAGAGTCATTTCCCACAAGCTTAAACCCTGGGTCAGGAGCATACTCTGCCATCTTCCTCTTGGTTCCAGAATAGGTGTACACAGAGTTGGAGGAGGGTGGCTCTAGGGGGTACAGAGAAATCAGCATTGGGTGGGCACATGAGTGGAGTCACCGGGCGGAAGAAGCTGAACAGCAACGTGGGTAGGTCATGTGTGAGTGTCCATCAGAGTGGCCCCTAGGATGATGAAGCATCTGTAGAAACAGCTCGCCTTGTTTACATCCAGATCCCACATTGAGACTCCCCAGAAGGGGTGAGATCTCTGGCGATGTAGCTCTCTGCAGCTTGGCAGAGCCTGAAGGGGTCAGAGCTCACCATGTTCCAGCATCTGAGCGGCAAGTCTCTCCCCAACACAGATGGTCTCTGCTCCCACCTCCTCCCCCCTCCTCGTTGCACTTGAGATTGTGTGGCATTTGGGTTCATTTAATGATGTGATCCAGGTCTTTCTTCAAGGGAGTCTTTCCTGGGTTGTTCCCTACTGTGTCCCATGGGGCTGGAATGGAATAGAGACTAGAGCTCTGCTCAGAAAGCGTTTCAATTCCAGATTTTGGTATCATCATACTCAGCAGCAGCAGCAGCAGCAGTAGACGAAGCAGCAGTAGGAGCAGCAGCAGGAAGTATGCAGCAGCCTGAACTCAGGCATTGGCACCTATATCCTCTGCCACTGAGCTGCATCCCCAGCTCTTTCATTCAAGCTCTTAAGCCATGCACCCCACTTCTATTCACTCCTTTGGGAAGGTGAAGCAGAGCAGAAGAATGTTCTAGCATGGTCTAAACACCATGGGAGAATACAGAGATTGCCCGTGGCAGAGGTCAAGGCCAGGGCAGGACAGAGAATATGCTTGGGAAAAGTGGCAGTATCTAGGAATCAAGCATTATGGTTTGGATGACAAGTCCCCCACAAAGGCGTGGCTGCCAGCTGATGAGACTTTAGGAAGTGATTGGACCAATGAGGGGCCTGACACATCAATGAATTAATCCCAGATAGGTTCAAAATACAATGTATTATTGGTAGGTAGGGCCCTCTTGGAAGAGTAGACCACAGAGGAATATCATGGGAAGACTAAGGCATACATTGTCCTCAACATGGTCTCTCTCTTTCTGGCTGTCACAGGTTGGGTGGGTCAGCCCTGCCATACCCTTTGACCATGCAAAGAGCCCCACAACCATGAACTGAAACTTCGAAAACCATGAGTCAAACAAGTCTTCTCTCCATTTTCTTTTCTCAGCTATTTTGTCGCAGGGGTGGAAATGTGATGGATACGCCAGTTTTTGGGAATAGGGGACATCCATTTGAAGGGCCAGGTAGAACTGCTTCATTCTGGAGCAGGGAGGACGTCTTTGGGAACCTTCATTCATGTTTCCTTCTGTCTCCAACTTTCTAAGTGACAGCTCTTTTTGGGGGTTGCAATGTATTCCAGTTTTGATGGATCCCATCAGAGTCCAATGAAATAAATGAATGCCACCATGCAGGATTCTCTAAGTCTTTCTCAGCTTAGTGTCTCCAAAGGAGACACATTTAGCATGTCCATCTTTTTCTGAAATTTTTACCAAGATTTTCCTCTCGGGTCTCCCTCTCTCCTCTCTCCTTTTGTCAGCCCTTAAAGAGTCTTCCTGACAGAGAGGAAATGTGATCCAGGCCATCCTGACCTCTTTAGACTTCACTCCTGAGTTGACATGTGCTCAGAGTTGAAAGCCATTCATCCCCAAACTAACCCGAGCCAGAGTGCAGCGCTGGCAGTATGGACCATGGATGTAGTTACTTCCTCACTCACTTTCTAGTTTCCCACTTCTTTATTTTATCCATGTTAATCCATCTTTCAGAAGTTTTTCTTTGATCATACCAGCCATAGATGCTTTGAGCTTCAGGAAACTAAGTCACAAGGGATGCCCTTTCCTAGATGGGGCCCAGAAGAGGGTCAAAATAAAGGGCACAGAAAGAGGAAACATTCTCTGACCTCGTGGCTTTGAGATCATTCTGTACAAAACCAATCTGTTTTGATGGTACACTCTGATGGCTGATCTTTTGAAATATTTCATTTTTATTTTATGTGTATGGCTGAATTCCCTGCATGTATGTGTATACTACATGTGTACCTGGTGCCTGAGGAGACCTGAAGAGGATGTAGAATCCCCTGGAACTGAATTTATAGACAGCTGTACACTGTCATGTGGGTTCTAGGAATTGAACTCAGGTCCTCTGGAAGAGCAGCCGGTGCGCATAAAAATGATGAGCGATCTCTCCAGCCCCATGATGGCCGATCTTGGTTGTCAACTTGACACACCTAGGAAGAGAGGGGTCCTCAACTGAGGAATTGTCTTCATCTCATGGGCCTCTGGCCGTGTCTATGTAGTAATTTTCTTGATTGCTATTGATGAAGGAGGACACAGTGCCCTGAGGGCAATGGAACCCTGGGCAGTTGGGCCTGCGTTGTGTAAGAAGGGTAGGTGAGCAAACCAATAATCACCATCCCTCTGCAGCCTCTACCTCAGCCCCTGCCTGGTCCATGTTCCTGCCCTGGCTTCCTTCCATGATGGACTGTAATCTTCAATACAAACAGAACTTTCTTCCCCCAATTTTATCTCACTCAGTCTTTTGTCACAGCAAAAGAAGGACACACACAAAGAAGGACAGCATTAAATGTAATCTTCTCAGTCCTATGTGATATTCGTGATAACTTTCCATAACCAGAAATAAGATGAGATCACTGAAAATAAAAATACAAAGGAAAGAATGGACTGTCAAAATAATTTCTGTGTGCTAACAATTTAGACTGCGGGCTTCCGGGTAGCCAGAACATACAGGAAAATCTAATCAAGTTCAACTTCCTCCTTCTTGGAAAGCTGGCAGGATATCATGGGGAAACTGAGTCAGCCTCGTAGAAAGTGTGGGGAACCAACCAGGGCCAAGCACATTCAGACACAGGGTGGAGAGGACATGCTGCCCGAGTACTCTCAGAAGCAGGGTGCAAATTTGTTTATGAGCTCCATCCAACCCAAAGATAGACTTCTGTTGGCATTCCGAATGTTTTATGAGTTGGAGTTAATTTGTATTAATAAAATAAAATCTGGGTCTCCTCTGCCGTCTGTGCTCACAGTCCCCATGGAGTTATCCTAAGTCTAATTTTGTTGTTTATATTGCAGTCATTGATGTGTTCTGCCAACACCAAGATGAACAGCAAGAAAGGCATGAAGTGGGAGAGACAGGGTTTGAATTTGAGCCTGATGCAGGGATTAGGTTGGGGTAAAAGAGAGGGGAGGGCCAAGCAAGCAATGGCAACAGAATAGGCAATGGAATGGGAGAGGTTGAAGACACTAGTGTGAGCAAAAAGGAGGAGGCCTTCAGCATGAGCTGGCAGTGTGGTAGGCTCCTGGTAAGTAGTCAGCGGGCCTACATGTCTATCCCCTGAGCCTGGCCCAGGTCCCATGAGCGTGGGGAGCTGGTAGCTGCTGTGGCTTTTGGATGAAATGGAAGCAGACCGTACCAGTGTCTTGAGATCTCAGGGTGAACTGCCTGCTTTATTCAATGAGGAGGAGAAGGAGCCATAGAAGAGGCCCATGATATGTGCCCTGGAACCTGTGATGCCTTGCTGGGGAAGAAAGAAAGAGTGGAGAGATATAGTTTCCAGAACCAGCTGATCACATAGAGATCAGCTGTGAGAGTCAACCTCCACCTATCAGACCCCGAGTTCCATCATTTGGAAAACAGGAAACAGGTTACTTTTGCTAAGACATGGGTTGAGAAGTTTAAAAAGGCATCTGGGAGAGACTTGGTGCAAAAGATGGGATATGAGGAACAGTGAGCATCAGGATGCATTTGTCTTCAAACTCTAGTCCAGTCTGGCTCCAGAGACCAGAAGCCCTTACAGATTCCTGGTTGGAAAGGCTGAGATTACAGGACACTTCCTGATCATGCTATGACAGTAGAACACATTCTTTGTCAGAAGGCTGGGCCTTCTGCCTCTCATCTCATTTTCCTAGCCCACCTCGCAATATCTGGCAACGTATGTCCTCCATTATCCTCTGCCCTTTGGTTTTCAGACCCCTGAACCTTCTAGCATAAGGCCTGCCTATGCTCACTGCTGGGATACCAACTATTCTCGGACCTCCCCTTTCCCAGAGGCTGCCAAAACCCCATAAGTGTCCTGATGCCGGCCATGGAGGAGGGTCCTGTCCCTAAGGTGGACTTTGAAACAGGAAGCTGCAGGAGCTCACGAGAATGTGGTCATTCATTTATTCCCTGCCTGCACAGTAACCAACCAATGCTCATCCTTTGTGCCAGGCCCCCAAGATGAAGCAAGCATCAGTGATTCACCTGTGCCCTTTCAGGTCCCCAGGGATTCTTGTCTACCCCAGTTATTACAAGTAGCAGGCTTAAGACCTTCTCAAAGTTTTCACACACAAGACCCATCTGCTTTAAGATTTGTGTGTCCTTGAGCAACATCATTTTGACTATCTACATACCTTCCCACTTCATTTTAATGTGGGCTTTCCTTAGATTTGCAATCATAGCCTGTTACGTGTTGATAATTAACGTCTGTATTAAAGACAACTGTGAGGCTAATCTTGGTTGCCCAGTTGACACATCTTTAAAGAGGGACCCTCAGCTGAGGTAGTACCTCATCAGATCGCCCCGTTGTCTGTGGGGCATTGTCTTATTGCTATGGGTGGGAGGAGCAGCCTACTTTGGGCATTGCTAACCCTAGGCAGGTGTGTCTGGAGTGTATAAGAAAGGCACCTGACTTTGAGCCTGGGAGCAAGCCAGTATGTAGTGTTCCTCCATTGTAGATTGTGCGTCAAGCAGGAGCCTTAGCAACCATGGGATTGTCATGGTCCAGATTCGGTCATTTAGTTTCTAGAAAGCTGACCATTTCACAAGATGAATAGGAAACCACTGAGGCTATGAAGATGTGCCTTGGAATCATCTCAACACTGGCTGGATATTAAACATAGGTGACCTTGGACTAGGCTTTCCAAGTATTAACATGACAGCACTCCAGTCGATCTTTATAGCTCTGCCTTCTTCCTTTAAAATGAAATTGCCAGGACGCCTACTCCAGGGGACATCTGGTCTTCAAGTCACTGCTCTGACCTGGACTGTGGAGAGTAGGGGGCAGGGCAGGAGATACACAGATAAGACAGGCACAGACACTTTGGGTTCCTAAGAGAGGGAAAAGTGCCAGAAAAAAAGGTTCCTGGGTAGGATTAGAGCAAGATGTTGGGAAATTGTTTTTGGACTTGTGAGGAAGTAGAGAGAAAATTGCTTGTGTGTGTGCAATTACTCATAGAGGTAGAATTGGCCAGATGGGGTGGGACCACTCTGGAAGGGGTCACTGTCAGCAAATGAGCTCTTTAGCCAATCCATCCCAGGCCTTCAGGTGCTTGGAAGTGTCCCTATGCTTTCACTAACCGGAACGAGCATGAGGGATGCGTCTGTGGGAGGGAGGGAGGACTGTCCAGGTCTCCCAGGGCTGACAGTGGGCCAGGTCTCCACGCTGGGGTTGGGGGGTTCCTTCCAGGTCTGTTCTTCTTCCTGCCTGAGGAGCCAGTGAGAGCGGGCGCTGGCGGGGGCTGTGGGGGATGGCAGCACATACTTCCAGTCCCTTCTGTGGGAAAGTGGAAACAGCTCTGCCCTGCTTAAAGAGATCCGCGAGTGTTTTAATCACTCTCCTTCAGGATGAACGCAAAACCTGGTGACAGATGAAATCCCCTGCTAAGAGAGATGCATCTCGGGGTTGTTTCTGAACCTCATTGAGGGAAGAGATCACAATGCATCCTGCAGAACCCCACAGGACAGCAGTGGTCCAAAGGGGTTTCCTCAGCCCTTCCCCAACCCTGGACCCTGTGTGTGGGGATCCAGGCGTCTCTATAATTGCCAGGCATTTCTTATCTATTAACCCATCCTATTTGCTAGTTGGATTGCTCGTGAAAGCCTCTTGTTTTAATTAGCGTGTCTCAGATGAAGAGTAAACAAACATTCTAACAAACTATTATGACATAAAGTTGATTTTTCAGTTACTCAACAGCTACGCCGTGGATATGGTGAATTTAGAATTAAACGCCTCTCTCAGAGGCTTTAATGATCTCAGTCAAGAATGTTTTGATTAAATTAAGGCTATTGAGAATGTGCTTTTTTGAAAAGCAATTGTGTACAAAACACCAGGTCCAAGCCAGGTCTGAAGCCCGAGATGCCTCAGGATTTCCAGAAGGTTCTTCCTAAGAAAGCAGAGTGGGACCACGCCATGCTGACTGAGCCGAGCTGTGGTAGAGGGTAAAGACC
Organism: Meriones unguiculatus; assembly: GCF_030254825.1. Taxonomy (NCBI): domain Eukaryota; kingdom Metazoa; phylum Chordata; class Mammalia; order Rodentia; family Muridae; genus Meriones; species Meriones unguiculatus. The sequence continues at coordinate 8,713,915 of NC_083361.1, forward strand.
TCACTGCTGTGGAGATGACTCAGGGAGCTGGGCGTGGTTGTCCACACCGGTCATTCTAGTACCAGGAAGGCTGAGGCAGGAGGATCATGAGCTTGAGGCCTTACATGATAAGAGCCTGTCTTCAAATGAAAAAAAAAACAAATTGTGGGGGGTGGGAGAGTCATAGAGCAATGGGCTCTTAGCTAGAGCTTTCTAGAAACACCCCATTCAGAGTGCTGGTACACTCAGCCAGAGCCTAGCTCGGAGAGATCCTACAGGTGTTCCGGGGCTTGAGAGGCGCCATAAGGCTGGCCTTTCCACATTCTTCCTACCTTTGCAGTTCAATTTGTTGGAAAGATTCTTTTTTCTTTGTACTGAATGGCTTGTCCTTCCAACCAACTGAGCCCTGTGTATATGGGCTTAGCTCTGTTTCTGGGCTCTCCATTTTGCTTTGTCCACAGTTGTCTGCCTTCTATGACAGCACCATGCTCTTCGGGTCACTGTAACCTTACCCCACTTTCTAAAATCAGACAGCACCCGCTTCCCAGACTTCTTCTTTTCCAGAATATTATAAGACAGAGTTTCACCAAGCTTCCCAGGCTGGCCTGGAGCTTACTTTATAGCCCAGGCTGGCCTTGAACCTGTGATCCTGCTACTTCAGCCCCATCAAGCAGCTCAGATGACAGGCCTCCCCCACCAGGCTTTTATTTATCTTATATTTTGCAACCTTGATAAATCTACCAGCATTTTGAGGCATCTAACAGTGTTTCTTTGCCTTTTATTTTTATGACATTTTAAAAACGTATGTGTATGTCTTTCTGTGTGTATATGTGCACATGTGTGTAGGTGAATGCAGAAGCTAGATGAGGGCACTGTATCCCCTGGATCTGGAGTTACAGGTGGTTTTGAGCCGCTTTATGTGGGTGAGAGGAGCCAAACTCAAGCCTCTGGAAGAGCATCAAGTGTTTTTAATCACTGAGCCATCTCACTAAGTCCTCCATCAGTTTTTTTTTTTAATTGTTATATTATATTATGTTCTGCCTCCATGTATGTCTGTGTGAGGGTGTCACATCCTGGAACTGGAATTACAGGCAGTTGTGAACTACCAAGTGGGTGCTGGGATTTGAACCCAGGTCTTGTTGAAGAGCAGCCAGTGCTGTTAATGGCTGAGCCATCCCTCCAGACCCCAAGATTTTCTCTGTAAATAATAGTTCCATCTGTGACTAAGGATGGCTCACCTCTTCTTTTTTTTCAGTCCGGATGCCAGTAGACTGGGTTCCATGCACATAGGCCTTATGTGGGGCTCCCTGACCACAGTAGAGACCTACTCATGGTTGAGTTGGCATCTGATTATAACTCACTGAAGCACAAAGACTTTTCTTCCTCACCTCTCAGGCAAGGTTTGGGAACTTGAATGCGCCTACCTGATACCCGAAGAAGCAGCTGTAAAGTAAAACTTTCAGGAACATGAATCACAATGATTGCTATAGTAAAATCAAACATCTGCTTAGCTATCTATCATGTGATCCGATGTCATTATCCAGCATCCTTCAATCTGTTTCAGAATACGGTATACCCGGGCCTCTTGTAGGAATACATCATACTGGTCCTTACCATCTCTTCAAAATGTCTGTGGCTTTGGTTCTGAGTTTCTCTTCCACCTCTGTGGTCCAGAGAGCACCTTCATTCTATAGACCAGAGACAGTTCTTATTCTAGAAAGGTCATCAAGGCACATTGTACCTTTGCTGTGTACCTACCTCTCATGTTCACTGTGGTTTCTTGGGACATGGCTTGCATTTCTTACTCTCAGGAGATGCAGTTTTTTTGTGTAGAAGACAAAAGGATCGTAAGCAAGTCTGTGTCTATGTCTGTATGTGGACGTTTTTATGTAAATACCATCTTCATTGGTGAGTGGTAAAGAGACAATAAGGAATGGACAGGATGTGTAAATGCTTGCCGGGTTGCTCAGAGGCTGAATTGTCTCCCAAAGGCTGTGTGCCCAGTCTGTGGTAGCAGTGGGAAGTGGCAGAACATTCAGAAGTTGGGGCTTAGTAAAGATGTCACTGATCTGTGTCCATAGAGGAACTATTGGGGGCTTTGGCCTACCCTTCCTTGCTCTTCCTGTTCCCCCTCTTCCCCTACCTCCTCTTACTTTACTTCCATGGAGTGAGCAGTTTTCTCCTGCTGCATGTGTTAATCATAATCACTGGCCCCAAACCTTTGAAGCCACCTGCTAACCCTGCTCTCTTTTGCCCTCGGGCTCAGGTATTTTGTCACAGTGTTGGAAAACTGACTAGCACCAGTATCCTTGATTCCTTCATTCATCTTCAGGCCTGGGGTGAGAAAGACAGAGAAAATATAAGGATTGGGGCAAGGAGATCAAAAGTAGATTTCTCTTATGGTGGGGCTAAGGACCTGAGATATAAGCAGAGGCTAGTGGTGGCAGTGGTCCTACATTTAGAAAAGAAGACGGGAATTGGGCTCGAAATCTGGATGTTCCCAATACATGTGAGGTGGTGTGAGGGGACGTGAGGTGCGCACAGGAAGTGGGGCAAAGGAGAATCTTGGTTTGCTGTAATACTGAGAGTTAGGAAGAGCAAAAGACAGGCAGGGCTGGTGTGTGGCAGAGAGGGGAATTTGGAGGGAGTCTGCCCTCTGAGCCAAAGAAAGGTAGAGTGTTAGTGTTACTTTTTAAAACTGTTTCGTTTTGGTTTCTTAATCTTCTTTCTCCCTTCTCCACCCCAATACCTTCAAACAGGTTAGGGGGAGAAGGGGCATAGTTTTTCTTAGCTATGTCCTGCTGTTTAGGGTTGTCGGGTTCCAATCTTTGGTTCAGGCTATCTCCACCTTCTTCCTGTCACTCTGCATCATCAGCAACCAGGAGCAGCAAAGGGGAAGCTCCTGCAGCATTTTTCTTCCTTGGGGTCTCTTTTCCCTATCTGGACTCTGGTCTTTATTCCCTCTCCATCATCCTCAGAATTAAACTCTCTGCAGATGGAAAAAAAAAAAACCAACAACAACAACAACAGCAACAACAAAAAAAAAACAAAAAACACTCCTTTCAGAGCCCGCATGAGGCAAATAGTTTGCTGCTGTGGACAATCTGCATCAGACCCTTATCCCACACCTGGATTAAAACAAAAACATGCTTACATATCAGAAACCAAAACTTCCACAACAGTAGAGCCTTAGGAAGGAGGTCACCATCAAGTCTTTCATGTGTGGTTAAGATGCTACCTGTGAGACGACCATGACACTTGACAATGTGGAGGTCATCAGTGACAAGGAGAGATAGAAAGTCCCATCTGGTGCTTGGAGAGTTTGGCAGCTTTGGAACACACAGCACAAGTCGGCTCCTGATTCTTTGCTTGTGTCTCAGACTGGAAAATGAGTCCAGTCAGGTTATAGAGTAGACCCTGATGGAGCAGAGTCACGAAGTGGTGGTTGACATTTTCTTCTATTTGAGATCTACTCTGTGTCAGTTCAACCCCATTCCCCTTTTACAAGGGGGAAAAACAATAAAGGTCTTTTTTAATTATTTTCATACACAGGAGTGAGGAATGATACAAAAAGCAAATACCTTCAAATACTTTAGCATTAACTTGCTGGATCCTCGTAACTCCCAGGAAGTTGCCTCTTCTTGTCCCATCTCACAGCTGTGAATGCTAAAGCACAAAGAATTTGCAGGGCCCTGAGTCCAAGATGGGAACCCAAGCCTCTGTTTTCAGTCAGTTTCTGAGTCTGCTCAGTGTGACTTTAGCCCTCCTTTCTTCCTTCCCTCCCTCCCTCCAACATTTCCTCCTTCCCTTCCTCTCTTCCTCTCTCCCCTCCTTCCTTCCTTCTTCCTTTCTCATTTTATTTGAGGTAGAATCTATACAGCTAAGAATGAATAGCCTTGAGTTCCTATTCTTCTACCTCCATCTCCCTAGTGCTGGCCTTACAGCTTACAGCTTCATATACCACAGAAAAAGTGTATAGTTTAGAGTTTTGTGGACCGTGCTATCTCTGTCTCTCTAATTTCAACTCTGTTATGACCGTGTGAAAGCATCCATAGACAACACATAAACAAACCAGCACGGCTGTCTTCCACTGAAAGTATTTGTGGATGCCGAAATGCAAATGTAATCTAATTCTCACACACTACAAAATATTAATCTTCTCCCCCTCAGCCACCAAAAAATCTGAAACTCATTCTTTGCTCATGAGCCATACCAAAGTGGGAAGCATGACAGAAAATGCCTTACAGCCTAACAGTGACCCAGGAAGAGGGTAGGAAGGCAGAGAATAGGCAGTAGAGTCCATGAATCAGGGAAACATTGAATAGTGACTGGACCCACCTGTCCCAGACAGGAGGGATGTGCTCTCAGTTGTGACTTTGGGCTGCAAGCTTTGTTATAGGTTTCTGAGGCAACAGGTTCTTATTTCTAACTCCAGATTCTCTCTCCACACAACTAGAAATCCTATAAGTCTGGATGCTTTCAGAGGTGAGAAACAATAATGTTTCAAGTAAGTTCAAGGGTGAGGGATGAATCAGCTTGTACACAGAGTGGGAGTTTGGGTATCTGCATGGCTTCAGGGACCATCAAATATGAATGCTCAAGCAAAATGATCCAGGCCCAATCCCAGCCCTCTCCTTCCCATGTTTATATCTCCTCTGAGATTGTTGTATCCTTATGGAGACCATGGTGGAAGCATAGTTGCTACAGAGAATGGGACATCCCCTCTCCTAAATACAAGCATGACCAATGTGGAAGTAGAGGTCATAAGGGCACATTCATTATGGGTGGACTAGTCCCCTGATATCGAGGGCTGGTAGAACATGCTCACTCAGTTCCATCCTTCAGTCATGGGAAGATGCCTGAAGAAAGCCTCCCCTAGATACGGGCCCCATGTGTTAATGACATTTCTCATCACTTTGACAAAACACTGATGTAAACAGCTTCTGGGAGCAAAGGCTTATTTTATTTACAGTCTCAAAATGTTCCCTTCATTGCGGCATGGAAGGCATGTCAGAGCAAAGCAGCTCACCCCACAGTCATCAGGAAGCAGATAAAGGGGAATATTGCTGGTCCACCAACTTTTCTCTTCTCCTTTAATTCCATAGTTACATCCTGGGCCATGGGGTGGTGCCACCCACCTTCACAATGGACCATCCCTCATCAGTGAATTCTCTCTGGAAAGACCCTACAGATGCAGCCAGACTCCTAGGAGATTCTAAGTCCAGTCAGGTTGGCAATGAAAATTAACCATACTACCACTTGATCTTCATAGATTTCAAAATCACAGGAAATAAATTTCTGTTCTTTATAAACTGCCCAGTCTAAGGCATTCTATCACAACAGAAAACAGTGGTCTGAGACAAGAACTGTTTCTTCTCAACAGCATCACCTGGCTCTCATTGATCTGACCAGCAAAGAAGCACATCCTTAGGCCAACCCTGTTGTTTAGAAGGTAAGATTCTATATTTGTTTCCATTTCTACTCTGCTTAGAGGGAAAGAAATTAAATTGCTTCTAAGTGCAGAACAAGAGTAGATGTGTTTGAGCCCAAGCAAAACTGAAGCATTGTTTTAAAAAATGCAGAATGGATGCTGGACAGGTAAAAGGGAGACAGGAGTTAGCCATGGCTGTGCTTTGAGTGGGGTCCTGATGTCTGGGAAACTAGATTGTAAAATTGGATGTGATACATGGTTCTATCTAAGCAGAAGGATGCTTGAGGCAGGAAATAAACTTATGATCCATGTCGGCAAAAACTGAGCCAAACTGAACCAAACAACATCAGGGTCATTAGAGAAGACGGGTTTTCTTTGAACACTGATGGTATGGAGTATGTCAGCCTTGGCCTACTGATGGCCACCCAACCATCCCATGGTAACTGTCCATTCAAGAATGGAATAGTGCACTGGAGACATAGAGCCTTCTTCCCTTTTCATAATTGTTCTTGGAATTTTTTTATTACAGTGTAATTTACAAAAATCAGAAAAGAGAGTTGTTGCATATCTGTGACCCAACACTCAGATGAATAGAGAGACGGGGAGATACAAAGAGACACAAATACACACATACAGAGATAGAGAGGTGGCTCCAGTAGTCTAGAAGCTTCCTTGTGTCTCCTGATGAGAACACTCTAATGTGCTATTGCTCCAAGGCCCTCTCTCCCACTCAGGTATTATCCACACAATTCTTGTCTTTTGGTTAATGCAAGTATTTATTTCTGTTGGGCTTAGACCCCAGAATGAAGTGCTTCAGGTAGGACATGTATTTGGTCAATGTCAGTAGATAACTCCCAGCTGCTTTCTCAAACAGTTCTGACAGTTTATCTCCCACCAGCAGCATGCGAGAATTCTTTTTGCTATACTTACTGCTGGCTTACTATCAGGAAGTCATCTTCTCCGGATAGCATCACCCAAGCTTCCAGATAAGCTGTTTTTGAAACTGAAGTCCCCTTAGGCTTTCAGCTAGGTATAGAGGTACATCCCAAATCCCCTTCATCCCAGTGGGTTCCAAGGATTGTAGGAAACCATACTAAAGAGACTAGAAAAGCTCTCTAGAAGTGGACTCACTTCTGGTGTTTGGAAAGCCCTGGTGCCTATGGAAGCTGGCTGTCTTGGTGTGTTTGGGGGTGCCATCGTAAAGCAATACAGGCTCATTTCTCACAATTCTGGGGACTCAACAGCCAAGATCAGGGCATCTGGTCCAATTCTGGTGAAGGCTGTCTTTTGAACTTCAGACTTCTTACTTCCTCATACAGCCTCAGAACAGACAGATCTCTGGGATCCCTTTTGTATGTCACTAATGCCACCTGTGAGAACTCTACCCCTATGGCCACATCACCCTGTCAAAGGACCCACTCCCTACAGCTATTGTGCCTGGAGGCATTTGGATTTCACATATAAATGCTAAGGAGACACTGGTGTTTACACACAACAATGACTACCAGGGAGTGCTGGCAAGGATACCTCCCTGGATGTGACAGTGAGAGATGGAGAAGTTTAGAGTGGGTCAACCACAGCTTGAGAAACTGATATCTCTTATCTGAAATCTGAAATGCTTGGTACCAGAAGTATTGCTAACTTCAGAAAAGCTTGGGATTTGAAAATATTTGCATATATATAAAATAATATTATTCTGGCTAGTTTTTGTTGCTGTTGTTGTTGTTCACATGACACAAACTAATGTTGTTTGGGAAGAGGAAACCTCAATTGAGAGAAATCCTTCTATCAATTGGCCTGTAGGCCAACATAGGAACCATTTTCTTGATTAATGTTGGTGTGCGAAGGCCCAGGCCAATGGGTGGTGCTACCCCAACAGGTGGTCCTGGGAGGTCAAAGAAAGGCAACTGAACATGAGCCAGGAAAGGAAGCCAGGGAGCAGCATTTCTCTGTATCCTCTGCCTCAGTTCTTACCTCCAGCTTTCTGCCTTGAGTTCCTGCTTTGATTCACCTCAGTGTAATGGGATGGACTTTTCCACCCATGACATTATGGTGGCATTCGAGAGCTTTAGGCTGAAGGACATTCTTGATTTTCAACTTAGGGTTGCCCAGCCTGAATTAGAGGTGTAGTGGTTATGCATACCTTGTCTTAGACTGGGTTTGCAGTATCGGAAGGTTGGCACAAGTAGAAGATTCTCACCAAAGGCCAGTGTGGGATTCCCTATGCATAACCAGAATGCTAAAACATGCCAGTGTTGCCTGGAATAGCCGTCTTTTAAAAAAAATCTACAATTTACTTTTCCATTGTGATAATAGAACACTGTGATCAAAGTAACCTAGAGAAGGAAGGGTGTGTTTGGGTATTACAGTAACAGAGGGATAGAAATCCATCAGCATCATTCCAGAGATCATGGCAGCAGGCACGGCACTGGTACAGCAGCTGAGAGCTTATATCCTGATTCACCAACAGGAAACAGAATTCAATAGGGATGGTGAAAAGCTTTTGAAAACTTAAACCCTTTCTCAGGGACAAATCTCCTCCAACAAGGCCATACTTTCTGATCCTTCCTACACAGCCACCAACTGGGGACCAAGTAATCAAATGCCAGAGACTTATTGGGGACATGCCATTCAAACCACATGAGGAAGAAAGAGCAGGTTGGCTTTCTATGATGTTTTCCATACTCTTTGAAAGCTCAGCTAGAGTGAGGCATCTTCTGGCCTTCCTGAAGGTCTGGCCAAGGAATGACCATAAAAACTTGGTGAAATTTGTGAAGGTCAAGATGAGAGGAGAAAAAGGCGTTGCAGAAGAACATAGTGGTCTTCTCCAGCCTTAGATTCTGAGAACTAAAGACAGTGAGCAATGTCTTGATGACCTCCCTAGTTGATTCATGCCTGGGCCTCAGGGCCTAGAAATTTTCTTTTCCTCGATGGGGCACATGTCCTCTTCCATCTTTCCTTAAATCCCTCAAGGCACCTGGACACTGAGCAGGGAGGTGTCACCATTCTCATATCAGAGTTTCAGAAACTGAGGCTCAGATGCTGGTGAGGTGACCAGACTCTCAGCCCCAGGTGTGGCCACACGGGCCCAGGGCTCTGGACTTGGAAGGATGTTGTGTAATGAATCTTTTGAACCCCTGCAAGACTTTGAATCTAGAGTGTCCCCCAAAGACTGTATGCCAAAGCTTTGTCCTCAGTTTGGCAGTAGTTGGAAGTGACATGGCATTGGAAAAGATCGTCAGGTCACTGGGATGTGCTCCTGACTGGAAAATGAGACACTTCTCCCTTCCACAACAGCATGAGTCTTCTTCAGTCAGGTGTCTTCACAATGGCATCCACCAAAAATCTCGTAGTGGCAGGAGCTTAAGTCAGTGAAAGGGTGGCTAACCCAATCTTTTTCTTTCTGTAAATTGGCCATCAGAGGCATTTGTCACAGTGTAGAAAGGCCATGTGGCACAGACCAAGGAGCAGGATGCCCTGGTAAACATATGATCTGTAGTGATGCTGGCAACAGTTTCTGGTGTATGTGAAAATTAAAAGTGATACTGGGTAGACCAAAAAGCTGGACTCCTTGACCCCGAGGTATCAGGGGTGGGGAGGGGGATGAGGCCTCAGAGTTAACAAAGCACTTAGAATGCCCCAAGTCAAGTACATAAGAAACAAGACAGGATGTGGCCTGGGATTTGGGGGATCCCTCCAACACCTGGCCAAACCTAGAGCTGAGCCATGAAGATGTGAACTGTAAGAAGCTACAGAAACCCCTGGAGATGGGTCTGGCTGCACCTAAGAACCAGCTGCCTGCAAAGTACAAAGCTGTGTGTTGCCTGCCTGAGGAGGCCAGGGACTCTGACCCAGATGTTGAGCATCCCATGGGGCATAAGAAACCACTTGCCTCCCACATTCCTGGACCCTCTAATGGGCTGGTGGAGTCAAGCAGGAGAAATGACAGTGCTGGTGAGGAATGGAATTGCGGGCGCTGCGCGATGCTATAAATATTTGGTTTGAAACAGCAGAGACATTCAAGATAAAAGTTAAATAGAAATAAAAGCAGTCAGATGTTTATTACATGTTGCCATAAAATTCAAGAGCAGCCTAAAAAGGCAAATCAGGATTTGTTTAACAAACATGAGAGGAGTATGGAGGAGATTGAGCCTGGCAGTCAGTCAGGGGCTCTGCTCTTGTTTGCAGGTGATTTGAACTCCTGAGGGGACAGTTTGCCCTGGACATAGGCAGGTGTCCTTAGATGGCTGAGGATTCAGGGGACTGCTGCAGGTTTCAGGCTCAGGAGACATGCAACTCACCTGACTTCATGCTTTCTTTTGTACGTTGGAGGGGGTCAAAATGTGAAAAAGAGCTGGCAAGACCTTCCCCAGAGGCTGGTTTTACAGACTGTATGGCCCCCAGGAGCACAAGAGTCTTGGGGATACCAGATGACAAGAGCTGTCTGAGCTGGAAATGTTTTAAATTTGAATTTGTATGTGTGTGTGCCCATGTGTGTGCAAGTGCCTGCACATCTGTGCACGTGCATGTAGAAGGCAGGGAAACAGTCCTCAGGCACTGTCTGTATTCTGTTGAGAGAAACTCTTTCAGTGGCTTGGAACTTGAGACAGAGTTTTACCAAGGTGCCTGGGCTGGCCTTGAACTCATCCTGTAGCCCAGTCAGGACTTTGATCCCCTGGCTTTCATCACTGCTAGGACCAGAGGCCTGTGCCATCCAGCCCAACTCTGACATTGCATTATTTTAATCCCACCCTCACTGTAGCACCCTACTCATGATTCATAGAAAGAATCACAGAACCGTACATCTGGAAGAGACCCATGAGAGCCCAAAGCTGGCCCAGGAATGGGTAGCTAACTTTTCCTATAAAGGACCATTTGTGATTCATTCCATCTGGGTCACAACCCCTCTACTTTTATTATATTATGAAAGTAACCCTGAGTGGGTGTGACTGTGTTCTTATAAAACTTTATTTATAAAAACAAATATGGCTGGACAGGTTTAGTCTGTCTGTAGGCTTTAATATTCCAGCCCCACTTCTAATCTCATCTTCACTTTAGAGTGAGGGAGACAGAAGCCCCAAAGAGCAAAGAAACCCAGTGCAAGACTTAGCCAATAAGTGGTGAGCCTGAGAGGAACTCCCATGCTCTACCGGTAGCTGTTTGAACATTGTGTTTCACCTCTGGGACAGGTCATCCAACAAGAGACTGCCCTGCCGCCTCAATAACAGAGTGTGCCTGACTTGACGTGGCACTGAAGGTTAGAAGGTTAACAAGTGGGTCTGTCGAATCTCAAACCCAAACTTGAAGTGTATTTTTTCAAACCTAGTATATTTTTTTATGGAGAAGTATGGACAGTGGCTTTCGCCAGCCCTTATAACATCCTCAGCATGATGAGGAGGGTTGGGAAGACTCCTATCTGAAGCCAAGTGATTGCAGAGAAATGAAGCAGCTCTGATGGCCTGCAGGGAGGCAGGCTCCTCTCCTTGAATCTGGCTTCTGGTTGGCAGCAACTTTTTGAGAACATTTTTTTTTTAAAAGGAATTATGTGGGAAGAGTTGTAGCGGTTTGTTGAATGGTGGCCTCCATATAGAAAACAGGCCTCCATTTCCCAGAACTGTCAAGATGGCCTTGTCTGGTAAAAGGGTCTTCGGAGATGCAGTTACAGATGTAAGATGAGAGCATGCAGGTATGTCCAGGTGGGTGCAAAAGTCCAGTGAGAACTGTCCAACAGCACAGGTTTTGGGGACATGGCACAGTTAGTAGAGTGCTCACATCACAAACATGAGGACACAAATTCCGTCCCCAGGATCCCCTACAGAGAACAAACAAACAACAAAGCAGGTATGGCAGCACACTTCTATTCCCGGCACTGGAAGGGCAGAGCCGGGTGGATTTCCAGGGCTCATTGACTAGCTAGCCTAGTGTCCTTGGTGAGTCCCAGGTCCCACTGAGAATCCTTGTCTCAAAAGACAAGTGATTGATCTTGATGAACACTTAAGGTAGACCTCTGACCTACATGTCTCACATTCATACACCTGCACACACAAGAGCATGCCTGCACATGGGGAAATAATGCATGGCTTCTGTCATATGTGGAGCCAATATTATGTGTTCACACATTGTGTATGTACATAGGTGTTATGTGTGTGTGAGAGAGAGGGCAAATGAGACAGAGAGACAGAGACACACAGAGAGAAGCAGAGAGGGGACTATTTGAGCAAAGGAAAAGGAAAGTTGTTTAAAAGGAAAGTTGTTTAGGCATGAAGATGATCATTGTACATGATAAAATTCAATGCAGATGCCATTATGAAAGCAATTACTTCATGTTATGGATGTATTTAGGGAGGGGAAGAGGATGGAGAAGATAGGAAAGTAGGATGAGGAGGATGAGGAGAGGTGGTCCTGTGGGCTGAAACTGGAGTAAGTCAGTCACATGCCAATCCTTCCAGCTTCCCATGGAAGACATGGGAAGGATATTCCTTGGAGCCTTCTGGGGGAGCATGACCCTGCCAACACCTGACCTCTAATCTCTAGCCTCCAGCTCTGTAAGGGAAGGGATTTCTATGTTTTACACACCATCAGCCACGTGTCAGAAAATTTACCGAAATCTCAAATGTGGCAAAGGAGGCTGGAGTCTCAGGAACATGAGCAAAGGGAGGGGGCTTTAAGAAACTGTTTAATCGGAGCATTTTTCTGCAGCAGCTTGGAGCAAACATTCAGGGTCTTTGTTCAAAAACTATTAAGTCTTCAAGGTGATCGCTTTTGTCATCTCTCAGGAAGAGATCGGAAGGAATTGCAATCAGCTAAGTCTAGATTTTGCAGGTTTCAGTACCAGAAAGTAGTCTTTAGAACAGCAGTTTTCAACTTTTGGGTTGCAACCCAAAAAGACCCTTTCACAGGGGTTGCCTAAAACCATGGGAAAGCACAGATATTTACACTAAGAAGGTTGAGAACCACATGTGCTGGTTTGGCGGTCTCCCAGGTTACTGCCCACCCCAGAAACCCTGGGAAGCCTGCAGGATGAGTTTCTGTGGACTGGTTCTGTTAGCTCAGCAAAAACACTCACCATAAAGTGTAAGACAAGGGATACTGGGGCAGGAGAGGTGGCTTAGTGGCTAAGAGCACTGACTGCTCTTGCAGAGGACCTGGGTTTGATTCTCAGCACCCACAGGGCAACTAGCAACTGTCTAAAACTCCAATTCCAAGGGATCTATTGCCCCCTTCTGGCCTCTTTGGGCCTCAGGCACAGACATATATGAAGGCAAAAACATCCACACATGCAAATAAAATAAAATAAATAAAACAAAATGATACTAGGTGTTAAACTTAGTACCTTAACAACCCCGGGAGAGAGGTGGGGAAATAAAGCTTAGGGCCAATGTGCACCCCAGACTTGATGGTCAGAGCTAACTCAGGTACACAGTGGGAAAATGTAAGAAATGTCCTCTAAATAGGCTCAAAATGTGTTACATACGTGCATGACATTGACACAATGAAACCTGTCACTCAGTGTAATTAATAAGCAATAATGAAAAGTGCCAGCAGGGTGCATGCCTCTTTGTCCACAACCAGGCTCTTTAGTGTCCTCCCCACCCCTTCCCTCTGCAGCATGCCCAGGCAAACCTTTTAACATATGATAGATCCCCTGCTGAGACCCTGATCTGCCCTTCTGTCTTTCAGTACTTTCACCTTTTACCTCATCCCTGTCCACTTTCCCAGGACCAGGCTGCCCCTTTCTCTTAGGACAGTCAAGCAAGGCTTGTTTGCCCTCTGTCCTAGTGAACTCAGACTGCCCTACCTCTGCTCTGGGTGCCTCTCTGCTCAAAATCAGACTAGCAGTTCCCCAGGGACAGGGTTTGAGTCTCAATTATATTTCTGTCTCCTCATGCAAACACAGGCAAAGGGCATATGATCATAGAGTACAATTGCATTTGGGTCTCTAGAAATATTCTTGGGACACCTTCATCTCTGCTCTGGTGCTGAACAACAATGGACATAGACACAAAAGGCTACACCCTTGTTCTGGATGGGTTTAGTTATGTTAAAGGAGCAATGAGCCACCAGGCAGGAAGAAATGTGATAGGGAGAGATCTGGAGACATCAGTGAGGTGGCCTGTGATCACATCTTTGAAGCATGGCATATATACTCTGAGAACTGAGTTTTTTGGATAAAGAACATCCCAGATAAAAGGAAGACGAGTGTAAAACCTGACTGAGGGAAGTTCTGTGTGGGCTCCAGGGTCAGGCAGTAGCTAACATCTGTAGCCCCCATCAGTTCCTGCTTTTGAAACTGCTGGCATACAGTTGGGTAAAGTATTTGGACTTCTCCTCCTTAGTGGCACTGTCTACCAAATGGGGACAGAGGCAGCTCATTCTTAGGATTATGACGAGGAGGGAACACACTTGGCTGTTCCTATGAGGGATGGGAGCAGCTGGGAGAGGTAGCCGGGAGAAGGTTATGAATCTGGGGAATTGTGTCACTATGTTTGCTGGTGCAAACGCTTCCCAGGTGTATTGTGTGTGTGTGTGTGTGTATGTATGGGGGTGGGGAGCAAAGGTTGAGGGCAGCCTCTGAGGGCAATAAGAGATGAGACCTTTGCAAGGACTGGATCAAAAAGCTGCACTCTTACGTAACCAGATTGAACCATTCCCTGAGTAATCAGTGAGTCACTGTGGGAGGAAGCAACCCTCTCTGGTGAGCTGCTGACTGATTTGGAAGAAGAGCCAACCCAGATGCCAGATAGGTGCCCACTTGGATTTTTTTTTTTTTTTTTTTTTTTTTTTTTTTTTTTTTTTACCCTCTGGAACTACAAAAATAAATAAATTTCCAGAATGAGGAAATGCCTCAGTGGTTAAGAACACCTGGTGCTCTTATGGGGAGCTCAGGTTTGGATTGCACACCCCCACTGGTTGGGCAACTCACAGTAACTCCAGCTACAGGTGATCTGATGCCCTCTTCAGGCTTTCTTGTATATCCGTATTTGTGTGCACGCAACCTACACACAGACATATACATACATAAAACTACCCCCGCCCCAGTAACAGGCGTGATGGCCCGATTAAAATAACACTCAGGAGGGTGGGAGGAGAAGCAGATGTTTATAGCCAATCTTGGTTACTACATAGTATGTCCTAGGCTAGCCTGGCCTCGATAGCCAGATAACCCCAACTAAATAAGTAAATAAATAAGTAGCCAACTCCCATGTATTTTGTGATATCAACAGAAAATAGATTAAGACGATACACAATGATGCGAGGCACGCTTCATTTAGGCCTGTGAGAAAAAAGAGGGGAGGGGAGGAGAGAGTAGTGAAAGTCATAGCAACAGGAGCTATAACCCCAAATTCAAACCAGGGGCTACTATGGAGGTGGGGGTGGCTGAGTCCCGCTGAGTGACAGGTGACAGGACTGGGTTCTTACAGCCTAACACCCACACAGAGGCCCCTCTGGAGCTGTCTTCTCGGAATACCACAGTGGCAAGGCGCTGCGGATTCACAAAGCTGTCACTAGGAAATGTCTGTGGGTCCAGGGTCAGGAGAGTGAAGAGAAGTCCCAGCCTTGAAGTTGATTGACAGGAGACACTGTCAGAGCTGGAGGCTGGTGTCCAGGGACTGTGGGAGAACAGGCTAGGTGGGGGAGGTGAAAGGAAGTAGGCAGGTGGAGAGATGGAGAGATGAAGACAGACCCAGCGAGAGAGCAGCAGGCCGGGGTGCACAATGGGCAGGGGCAGGCTGGAGTGCGCATTTGCACTCTGACCCTTTTGTCTTCCCCATCACACGTCACAGACAGTGCAAGCTGCTGCAAGTGCTGCAGGCTCTGGGTGACTGTCCCGCACACAGAAACGTTAAAGACATGTTCCGAGAACGTTTTAATTTCTGTTGTTCCAGACAGCAGAGAGAACCAACTGACAAGTGTAATAATTATGTAACCATGTCATAGGCCCTAAGTATGTCCATGGCAGGTGGGCCTTTGGGTGACGTTCAAGTTTTAATCAAAATATGCTTTCATCACGTAGAAAAATGTATGGGATGCATACTTCATACTTAAGGGGAAGCTACCATTTCACTGGCAGGTAGATGAATTAGTTCAGAGAGGTGTGCTTCAAGTACCTAAGAGCTTGCTTATGAAACAAACTTTGGTGGGAAGCTTATGATTTTGATGTGGACACCAACTTCCCAAGAGTGACTCCTTTCGAATCTGATAGTTGCTGCAAGCAAAGACTCCATCTGTGCTGGTTCAAGAGCAATCGCCTGGTGCTTTGGTCTTCTGGAAACACCGGAAGCCACTCTTTCCAGCCATCGGCTTCCCGGATGCAGCCATGCTCCACCCCTGTGACGCATACCCTGGCTGGAGTTCATTGGTTCGTCAAAGGACATGTGACTGTCCTGGCCAATCCCAGCCTTGCTTGGGAATCTTTGACTGTGACTCTGAGTTACTTGGCTGTTGGTGTCGAAACTTTCTTTAGAGGTCCTGGGCATTTATTGTAGTGTCTCTGTTTGTTTTAATCATGAAGTGATTTGTAAGTAGCCAAAGCAGAGACAAGGACTGGGGAGCACCCCTTCGCAGATGAGCAGAGATTTGGCACAGAGGCCACCGTGGTGCTCAGCCTCAAGCTTAGCTGGATTCCTCTGGGTGGTGCAGTAAAACCCTCCACAAACTGATGAGAAAACCCAGTCTGGCCAGCTTCTCTTAAGCGGGGACGTTTCTTTTAGAGGCAAAGGGAAGGGAGAGAGTACGAGATGCCAGGCTCCGACCTCAGTCTTGAATACCCAGAGCTTTAAATGGAACTCATACTTCCGGGATCCCAAAGGAGCTTGGTCTTTTCTGTTTTATTGGGAAAGGGTCTTGCTAGTAGCCCAGGCTGTCCTGGAACACACTATGTATCCCATATTGGCTTTGAACCCTCGATCCTGCCTCAGCCTGCTGGGTGCTGGGATTAAAGGCATGAATTGCCATGCCTGACCCCAATATTGACTTTTTTTTTTTTTTTTTTTTTTTTTTTCCAGGAGAGGGAAGCTGCTACGACATTTGCCAGGGCAATGGAAGCAGTAGTACCTTGTAAGCAAGATAAAGCCACTGGGCTTCATCTGTCTTCAGGACAAATGGACATTTCTGCTTACAATTTGACTGTTCTGAACTTTGCGTAGGTTTAGAAAGATCTTCCACATAAAATTGTGACGGAAGGACGCGTGGGAACTGAGCTACATCCCACATGGGCCAGAGCACACCGGAAAGAGGAAGCGTCCCTGTGCCGAACGTTATTGTCCTTGGTCACCTGCAGTTTCCATGTTAGCCATCACGTCAGGATTTACTTTCTTCTAAGCTGCTTTGCTGGAAGATACAACAGCCTCATTTGAAGTCTCTCCTGGCTGTTTTCCTGAGAAGGCTGTCCCACAATGCCTCGGTGTGGCTTGGCAGCCGAGCTGCCTGGCGTCTGCCGGACAACTGTCAAGTTGGTTGAAGGATATTAGAGGGAAGTTGATCATGTGTCAGCGCTCCTCAGCACCCACTCACATCAGAGAAGTGATACAGCTGTCACTGTGGCCGACGAGGCGGCTGGCAGGATGGGCCACATTCACCAGTCCAGCTGTCCAATTAGATGCAAGGGCCTGACCCTCAGGTGTGCAAAAGGCAGGGACAGGGGCATCACATGCAGGTGGCTCTGTGGCCATCTGGAGTTTGGGGGCTGCTTTCTGCACCTGCTTGCATCTCTCTGAATAGAGGAGGAATGCTGGGACAGTCAGCCCAGCCATCCTGCTCCTGCACTTCGGTCTAACCCTCTCCCATCTGTTTTTGCTGGTTTCCCCTTTTCCCCTATTTTCATCCTCTCTCCCCGTCCCCACCCTTGCCATCCCCCTTCCCTTAATTTTAGGGAAGCCCAAGGGTATATAGTGCCTCTGAAACTCATTCTGAGAGATGTGTGCGATTTTATTAAACACCCAAGGAAAAGCCCAGTCTTTGACCCACAAGCCTTCACTGCTTGGTTTTAAATGCTTTTTAAGACGTTCAGTATGGGGCTTGATGAGGCCATGCCAGCAATTTGGTAACAATACAGCATGTAACAACACAGGAGAGCACTGTTTGAAAACACAGCTCTTCTGATTGAGGTTTTTCTTTTTGGCAAATTAAATAAAGGCATGTGCATTACTTGGTATTTTGTGAAGGCAGGAGAGCTAACTCAGAGGCATGATAGGACCTGGGTTTGGCCCAGCCTCATATTGGAGATACTCTAAGGCTTGGGACTTGTTTTCTAGGGAAAGACCTGTACACCTGGATCTGTGTTTAAAGGACCCTATGACTCACTATCCCTTCCTTCTCATAGGACAAAATATGATCAAGCTCTACAGGATCACTGACCTCCCACTAAGATTATTTAGGGAAAGAACATGTGTCTATGCTGGACATGCAGTTCTTGTTCTTTTAATTCTGCATCTCACCATCTCATTACCTTGAATTAGGGCTAGGATAATGTAGAGGGGATTTGATATATGTGGTATTGTGTCCCTCTGGGTATTAGTTACTTCTTCAGTATGGTGACAAAGTATGTGATCTAGATAGTTTATGGGAAGAAGGATATCATGGGCACATGGTTAGGAATTACAGTACATCATGCTGGGGATGGCAGGGTGACAGGTGACCCAGTCAGTAGCATGTGCACTTAGTCCATCTCAGAGGATCAGAAATAGGAGATAGATGGATGGATGGATAGATAGATAGATAGATAGATAGATAGATAGATAGATAGAAGGTAGGTGAATGATAGGGAGAAATAAGTAGGAGGAAAAAGAGAGGAAGAAGGAGGAAGCGTGTAGAGTGTTCAGGCAGGCTGCAGGGCACTCGTGTGACTCACCACCAGAACTCACTTTCCCCTCCAAGTTCCTCTTGGATAACTGGATCCCACCATCTCCCCAAACACCACCATTGGCTGGGGACCAAGCATTCAAAACCATGAGTCTACCAGGAGCATTTCACATCTGAGCCATAATGGTAAGCATGTGCAAATGTTGTGTCATTTTACATAAGGTATTGTGTGGATACCCACAGACTTTGATATGTGAGGGGGTCCCACACATATCCCTGCAGACTTTGGAGGACTGTACATATGAAGGTGGCACCTTCCCCCAGTGTGTGCAATCTGTGAGTGGTTGGGATCAGGGGAGATCTTAAAACCCTTGACTCTGAGCTTATGTGTTTTGATCCCCACAACACACAAATTTTCATCCATGGAGCTAGGCCTTAAAGAGTTCTAGCTCTTCTAGTTCCATCCATTTGCCTGCAAATAGCATGATTTCCTTGGTTTTAATAGCTGAGTAGTATTCCATTATATAAATGTACCACAGTTTCCATTCTTCGGTTGAGGGACATCTGGATTGTTTCTAGTTTCTGGAATAAAACCAGAAAAGACCATCGTAGACTCAGAAAGACACACATGGTATGTACTCATTTATAAGTGGATATTAGCCATGTAGTACAGGATAACCATACTACAATTCACAGACCCAAAGAAGCTAAGTAACAAGAACAACCCCAGGGAGGATGCTTGAATCTCACTTAAAAGGAAACAGAATAGACAGTGGAAGTGATTTAAGAGGGAATGGGATAGGAGAGGGGGTGCTGAGAGAAATGAGAGTGGGGATCAGATGTGGGAAGAGTGGAAACGGGAGGACAGAGGGCTTGCAGAGAGAAGAGAAACCGAGGGTGAGGGTATCTCTGAGACAAGCTGGAGATCTAAGACAGTGTAGGCTCCAGAAAGGATATGGAGGTGACTCTAGCCGAGACCCCTAGTAGAGGGGGTCATGGAGACTAAAGAGGCCACCCTCTAACCAGACAGGACTCCTAGTAGAGTGACGAGGAGCTCCAACCTATCCGCAAATACTTCTACCCCAAATTTGGCTTGCCTTCAAGATGTGCAGGGGAAAAGATAAAGCAGAGATTGAGGGAATATCCAACCAATGTCTGGCCCAACCTAAGGTCCACATCAAGGGAGAGAGCCAACCCCTGACAGTATTAATGACACTCTGCTATGCTTGTGCACAGGAGCCTAACAGCTCTCTTCTGAGAGTCTCCACCCAGCAATGGACCAAAACAGATGCTGAGACTCACAGCCAAACATTGGGTGGAGCGAGGGAGCCTTGTAGAAGATTATGTGTTGGGGACTGTCTAGAGGGGACAGGAGCTCCACAAGAAGACCAACACAGCCAACTAAACTGGGCCCAGGAAGGTTTACAGAGACTGAAACACAAACCAAGGGCCATCCATGGACTGGGCCTAAGCCCCTTACACATATGTACCTGATGGGGAGCTTGATCTTCGTGTGGGTTCCCTAGTAAGGGAAGCCAGGGCTATCTCTTACATGGACTTTGCTGCATGCTTTTCAATCTCTTCCCCCTGACAGGGATACCTTGCCAAAGTCACCAAGGAAGAGAATGCACTCAGTCCTGATGTGACTTGATGTGCTGGGGTGGGTTGCAGGGACTCCTCTTTTCTGAGGGGCAAAGGAGGGGGGATAAGAGGAACAGGAAAGGAGGGTAGGACTGGGAGGGGAGGAAGGAAGGGCCTACGATTAGAATATAAGGTGAATACATAAATAAATTAATTAAAAAGAGAGTTCTAATTTAATTAAAAAAAAAGAGAGTTCTAGCTCTAATTTATTTTTTCTCATTTTCAACTCCATACCTTGATCAGTTGGATAATTCTCCAGCCATCAATTCCATCTTGTACATACCTCTCTTTGGAGCAAAGTAAGACCACTTTTTTTTTTTTGGCCTTTCAAGATGTTTGCAAAGGATGAAGGTATGTTTTACTGGAAGATCACTCCATCTAAATTATCTTCTGTCTCCCATATTCTACCCAGCTAGAAGTAACCTTTGCCCTCAGAACTCCCATAACCCTTGATTAATAGTTCCCTTTTAGTGATTTTCATTTGTTATTGAAAGCCACATACAGAGAGACAGTCCTGTCTTTCAGCTTGCATAGGTGAATTATGTCAACTTTCAGATTCACCAGGGCTACTGGTAACACAAAAGGAGAGTTGTTGAGGGTTAATGCAATAATGTTTTCATTGAGGAAAATGAAGAGCACAGTAGAGTCTGTGGAGAACTGGTAAACCAAGTGTGATTGGAGGGGGGTACAGCTATATCTGCTCCCAGACAAGGCATAAGTGTTTCTGTGATTTCCTAGGAAGTCATCCCATATCCTGTCTCTTAAGTGAAATATGATTCCCCAAAAGCTTCTCATTTTTTTTTATTAAAGATTTATTTTTCTGAGTATTTGTTTGTACACCTACATGACTTTATATACACTGTGTGCATTCAGGAGTCTACAGAGGCCAAAAGAGGGCAGAGGTGAGGTGCCATTTGGGAGCTGGGGACTACTCCCAGATCCTCTGCAGTCACAGCAAATGCTCTCAACTGCTGAGCCACCTCTCCAGCACCAGTTTTATTTTATATTATTTTTATTCACTTACATGTTAAATATTTTTTTTTTTACTTTTATAAATATACATAAGCTTTGCCTGTATGTCTGTGCACCTGGTGTGTGCTTTGGCGCTCACAGGGCCAGAAGAGGGCATTCAGCACCCTGAAACTAGGGTTATGGATGACTATGAACCACCTTATAGGTGCTGGGAATTGAACCTGGAATCTGTGGAACAGCCAGAGTTCTTAACCACTGAGCCTCCTCTCTAGCCCCTCCAAAGCCCTGTTCATCTGGAAACATTAATTTACTTTAACCATTGCTGCACTTTTAGTTTTCAAACCTAAAGTGTATAGAGGCGCACACTTGAATTTCTGGCATCACTGAACTTAAAATTAGTTGTTTTTAAGATGTGGAAATGTTTGTTTTATGCTTTGTGTATGAATCAACCTTGTTCCCAATGTTAAAACTTATTTATATGTTTCTCCCAAACAAATAGCTGAACAGCCACACTTTGTGGGTGACAGTCCACTAGTGCGTTCATTCTGTTCAAATGGCTCGCGGCATATGACTGAGTTAAATGTGGTGAAATTGCTGGGCTATTGTTTGGTTTATGGGGCATTGTTTTATAAAATAAAATAAGTGTGTATCTGCTCATATCTCCCTACGAGTAAATCACGCACAGCTGAAGGGTGGGGGCTGCTGATTATGTGTTTACTTTGTTATTCTCTTTTTGGTTTTGACCACTGCCAGGTGAGGTTATTTGACTTATTTTCACCGCTGAAGGGGGATGGCTGTCATGATGTGTGGCTGAGTTGTAATGGTCAGAATCATTTGAGAATGTTGTCATCTATGACAATAACGTACTTATTGTGCGTGGGATGGAACTCAGGGCCTGGTCTAATCTACAGTATTCACTCCCATTCTGCTGTATCCCCAGCCCTCATATTGAAGTAAGGTGTCACCTGTCCAGGCTGGCTTCACAGTATACCTGCCTCAGCATCCTTAGTAGCTGGGAGGGCAGGCCCACATTATCATTAGCTGTATACTGGGGACCCTATCACCTGTTTCATGAAGCTGATGGAGTGTCTCTTATCACTATCCCAGAGCCTAGACTGTCTTTTAGGTCTTATGCAGGGGATGGGTATGAGTGAATGCCAGAGACACATCACTTGCACTAAACCATGAAAACAGCTACAAGTGAAACCTGGATTAATCTAGTACCTTCCCCCAACAGTTTACAGATAACTTTTTCATGTCTTATTCCCAACCCAGGTGACTTATGGGGCATCAGTTATGGGGCCTTCCTTTCAGCCCTCCTTTTCCCCATTTTAGAGTCAAACCCTCTTTAGCACAGGCTAGCCTGCTTCAGGGCCAGGGCCAGCTTGGTTTCTGTTCTTGTCAAGTCTACATGATACACTTTTTATAGATGATATAGTCCTTAATTGATTGAGGAACAACATTAAAACTAGGGATGTGAATTTTAAAAAAAGAAACAAAAAATAGGGGAGAAAGGAAGGAATAGACACAGATTAGACCGATAAAGATAGATAGATAGATAGATAGATAGATAGATAGATAGATAGATAGATAGGTGATAGACAAACAGGTAAGAATTGTGTCTTACATCCATATCCTTGAACTTGAAATAAAAGGAGGAAAAGTATCCCTGGGTTTTAAGAATGCTTAATTGGCTTAATTTACTTGCTGTTACTTTAAAATATGCTTGAACTGGCCTTGACACTGCTTCTTGCAATGCAACTTGGAAACACAGGGGTTGTATTTTAAAGTGAAGGTTTGAAAAATTAACTGTTCCCCCTTTGCCCTTTTAACTCCCAGATGGAAAATCCCACCCTGATTAGCCAATTGACTCACTCAGAAGAAAAACATACACTTGACTTCTAGTTTTCTCGCCCCTGAGCCACCTTCTGCAGGAGAGAAACCTGCAGCAGGTCTCGGGCCAGGTGTGTGGGGAGGGTCAGACCTTCAGGTTTTCTGGCCTGTGAGCAGCGCACTTTGTCCTACCTAAGCCAGAGTCCTTTGGGATGCTCAGGAAAGTGTATGCAGGCTCTCTGCTAGCAGCTGTCCCTCGAATCATGGTCAAGCCCTTCCCTCAAGAACTTCCCACGAGAGGATGCATTCCGGTGGTAGCAGACACAGGCATGTAGGTGGCTGGTGGCGTGCTCAGACCCAGGGTAGAACATGCCAACTCATACCAGCATGCAAAGAAAGTTGAGCCGATAAAGACAGGGTGCTCTGTGGCTGAAGAAGTCTTTCCATCTATATTTCTAGGTGACTTCCATGTTGACAACTTGGTTAAGAGGCACAGCATGCCTGTACTTTCGGGTAGTACATCTACACCTCCAATGACACCTCCAACTTTTCATGAGGCCTAATTCTACATGTACCGTGTTTTTGCGATGCTATGTATCTATGCTAAAGTTTAATGATTAAATTAGGTGCAGAAAGAGAGTAGCAAGAATAATGCAATAGGATAAAGTGATTCTAACTACACATCATGATTAAGATTCTGTAAATATGTCTTTACTTCCACAATGTAGGCAGCACTGTGGATACTGGAGACAAAAAAATGACTGTGCTGAGGGCATGGAATGGTGGAGGGCAGGATTTCACCAAACCTTTCAGAACGGCTAAAACGTATGAACTGTTCAAAAAAAATGTAGGACCTAAACATGGCTGGGATGTTTTATTAACATTCTAGGCAGCAACTGAGCATGGGTAGTGAAACCATGGATAACAGAGGGTCACTGTACAATGCTCTGAGTTTCCTGGGGACTGAGAATCAGTGCTCTGACTTGAGGATCATAGGAGACCAAATGGACTAGCACCTCGGTAAATGATGGGGCCAGTCCTCGTGGGGTCAGCACAGGTGATCCTCTCATCTGTGGGTGGACTTGTGGGCCCCTCTCTTGGCCAAATTACAGGAGGTTTGCCGCACACAGTGAGATGCTCTGACCGCTGTATGCCTTCCTCTCATCTGCATCTGCTTGAGCCACGAGGCCCTCTAGACACCAGTCCTGATTGTCAAAGAACAAAGGAGACCCTGGAACACTCCTCTAACTCTGTGGTCCTCAGCCTTCCTAATGCTGCGACCCTTCCTCCTGTTGCAGGGACCCCTAAGCACACAATTATTTCACCGTTAGTTCATAACTGTAATTTTGCCACGCTTATGAACTGTAATGTAAATATCTGATGTGCAGGTTATCTGATATATGACCCCTGTAGGGGTCACTATCCACAGGTTGAGAACTTCTGCCCTAGACTATTCTTATGTGTGCCTCCATACTCTTTTGCCCTTTACATTTTCAATGAGAATATGTTTTCTTTGCCCATGCATGTATATGCAGGGAAACTTCTTGTCCTCAAGTGTGACCTGGCCATGGTTTTGCTGGCAAGTCACATCAGCCCCATAAATCAAGTCCTTCACTGCTCTCCTTAACTTGCCCGTATTATGCTCATTTGCTGGGTGGTGATAAATACTAGAATAAAATAAACCAAAGATGGCCGGCGAGAGCTCTGCGAGCTATTGTTACAGTTTCCGCAGCGGCTGAATGACAGCTCGGCTGGGGAGCAGTGCTCTCTTTTTACCAAGTAAATTTCGCCTTGGGAAGGATGAGGTTCAGCTAAGTCCCACGTTAGGATGGCCGGCTCCAGTCAGTAAATCAGTCAGATTTTAATTACTGGACAGATGACAGGGTGTAATGACAGGTCGTAGTCCATGGAAGAGCATTCCTTCAAAGCTGCTTTAAAATCAGAGGGGCTTCAAGAGACAGCACAGGCTATCAGAGCTGAAGCCCCCATGCTAGGGAAAGGGAAGGCGTGGGAGTCCCTTCCCAGGCTTTTCAACCAGTGCCTATTTGGATGCGAGCAGGTCCGTGGCTCACCACAGGAAAGGCTCCTTCCTAACCCCCTCCTTCTTTTAAATCTCCCCTTTGCCCTTTTCTCCTTCCAGGCCTGTGATTTTTAATAGGTTCCTACAGCTCTTTGCCTCCGCAGCTGTTTCGTGCCAAGAAAGCCACGGCAGATTTGTAAAGTGGCAAACCCTGATAATTAGTTAGATGAAGTTGCCTTTCTGACAGTGGCCCTGGAGTGGAAGAAGGTGACATACATACCTTGAAGTGACTGCACAGGGGAGGCCTCTCCAGTTGTCTTTACCGCACTGTCTCCCCA
The DNA here is from genome assembly GCF_030254825.1 of Meriones unguiculatus. NCBI lineage: Eukaryota > Metazoa > Chordata > Mammalia > Rodentia > Muridae > Meriones > Meriones unguiculatus. The sequence continues at coordinate 8,738,930 of NC_083361.1, forward strand.
CCCTTTTATTTTTATTTTTTACCAGCTCCACGACAGTCTCTCTTTGTCAGAACCCCCTCCCCGAAGCCCCTTATTCCAGGCCTGGCTTCTGGCAAAAAGGTTTCTGGCTGCCTTGACAGCCCCCCGGAGGCCCTGTGACCTCTATGAATGCTGTGCCCCCTCTCAGCCTCAGCACCGGGGAGGTGGCAGTGAGGAATGAGGGCACAGGTGTACCATAGCTCACCTGCTTGCAGGGAGGAGGGAGCTTGCTGTGACACAATATCTCGGGTTGGGCCCTATGTGAAAGCCCAAGAGTTATTAGCTCACAGTTCTGGGGGGTTGAAAGTCTACTTCGGACTCTGTAACGTGGCTTTTATGACAGGAACATGTGCCTGCATCAGGGAGGAAGCAGCCACCTGGTGAGAGGAGACGGAAAAGGCAGGAAGGGGCTTCTTGTAATACCCTGCCCGTGTGGCGATTAACCCTGTCCCCAGGAAAAGTGTAGGAATCGCATCCAGAGTTGAACCAACCGCCTTCTCACCAACCTTTGGGCATCACTGCTGCGTCTGCTTCTCCCCTCGAGGCACCCAGACTCTGCCACACGCACGCCAGGGCTGGAAGGAACGAAGCCTAACCAGGCAGGTGAGTTAGCAGGATGTGGGTCTGGCAACGAATGAGGGGGAAACAGCCTTTCCTGAGACAGTTTCAGTGAAACAGCTCTCCTTGATGGGGGGAAACAAGGACTATATAAACCTTGGGGAAGTGAGTAGGGGTTTTTTTGGGCGAGTGTACCTCACTGGCTGGGGCTGAGGTGCCAGAAATGCTTCATTTACAGGGACAGCAATTCCTGATGCTAGCTGGACACACCCTTATGAGGAAACAGGAAGTTTTAGCCTGAAACCTGGCCACTAGGCTACCTCAGGGGCAGAAGAGGTGGGGATTGTAAGGCGATGCGCACCAGGGCATGCAATGTCCAGAGCAGGGAGGGAAGGGTCCTTATTAATGCCGCTCTCAAAATGAGATTTTCGGGGTCTGGACACATCTTGACCATACGTTTGCTCTTGGTCAACTCTCCTATCACACGGCCCGTGTGTCCCACACATCACCACGCTGGGGACTGAACCTGAAGCAGGGAGGCCATAGCAGACGCATGCTTAACCAAGGCTGTCCGCTCGCAGGTGCGTACCTGTGTACTCTCCGCCCACTGCTCGCAGGCTACCGTGAGCAAAACAGCTTGAAAAGTCTATCACGCACGAGACAGAGTGATGCAACCATAAAACACAATAAACACAACATCTATGAGGCTGCCCCTGACTTAGCACAGTACTCAGCTTTGTGTGTGTGTGCGTGTGTGTGCGCGCGTGCGTAAGGAATAAACTAAAACAATAATAACGCATATAGTACATGGGCTGGAGAGATGGGTTAGTAGCGGAGAGCATTTGTTGTGTTCGCAGATGACCTGAGTTTAATTCCCAGCACCCACACAGTGACTCCCCATCATGTGTAACTCCAGTTCCTGGGGATCTGATGCCTACCTCTGGCTTCCATCATCACTGTGTGCACATCTGTTTAGGAAAACACTCACACACACAAAAATTAAAAAAATATATAACAGATGCAGTAGGGTTAGTGCACACCACAGTGAATCTTACTATCCTAAGGTACTGCACACTGCGCAGAGCTGTGTGTGACAACCTCTCACTTGACTGGCAGTCTGGAAGTCTGTTTACACCAGTGACATGTAAGGAATGTGCTGTGCTGTGACAATCACCACAGCCCAGTGTCACCAGACACTAAGAATTTTTTCTGCTGCTTTACAATCTTAGGGAGATATATATGTCATCTGTCATTGACCCAAATATTGTTTGCTGCATGACTACAATTCTGTATTAATCGGCCCTCTTCAACAAGGCTCCCAGCACTACAACAATAATACAAATGGTCCCTCAACCTCTGTGGCACAGAACAGCAAAGATGAGGTTCTCACAGACCCATGGGTCAGATGTGACAACTTGGCTTCAGACTACAGAACCGATCTGTCCTGTTCGTCTCTCAAACCACTTTTAGCTGAGGGGACCGTGGCTACCTGGGGCTTGTACCTCTCGTTGTAGACAGTCTTAGTGAGAGGAGACAAGACACATCGTGTGGTAACCCCCCAACGTCCTGTCCATTCAGCATTCCCTGGTCAAGGCAGTCCCGTGGCTAAGTCCACGACAGCAGGCTACTCCTCCGCTGGAGGAATAGTAAAGAAGCATCACAGAGTCTGTGGATGCAAAACCTCGTTAAAGGAGGAGATGAGAGGCAGGCCACATACAGTTACTTTTTCCTTCCACAGCTGAGCGATCATCCTAAAAGGACTCTGAGAAGATAGGTTCCTCTCTTCATAAAACAACCAGCAGTGCCGTATTCCTGCCAGAAGGTCAAAAGTTACTCAAGTGGCCCTTTTATTTTGGCCCCTGCCTATGTTTGGAGTCTTGCCTGGCTGTAGCCTGAATACTCCCTCTGTCATCTGTGGTCTCACCTGAAAACTCCTTTATCTGGCCTTCTATTAACAAATTCGAGATAGACATGACCAGCAGCTCTTTCAGGAAGTGGCATGATGGAGTATGAGGTCCTAACTCCAGTGCTGGAAGAGGATGAGAGTTGACCCTAAGGCCACCATGTTTGCATAAAACCCAGCCCAAAGGGCTATCCTGGGTTACCCAGACATCTGGTGTTACTTATTTTGTGTGACTCATAGATCCCTGCATATCCAGTGGATAGCCACCTTGGGCCATTCTTTATGCCATGTGAGAACCATATTGCTAAGCACAAATTGGCCCTCTATATCCTCCTGTTCCCTGTGTGCAGCCACATTTGTCCAAGGCTGAAAGCTCACTGAGTTTAGTGTGAACCAAGAAACTCATGAGTTTATTTCCAAATGTGTTGTCACCTAGTTGACTAATAGTTAACACTATGCAATTAAAAAAAAAAAAACAAAAAACAAAACAAAAACAAACCTGTGCTACTTAGTTAAACAAAAGTGAAAAAGTACATTTCTTTCTGATGTGAAATGCTTTGGGAAATTCAGTAGATTTACTTGTTGATAAAAGTTCCTGCTAAAGATGCCACAGTACATAGGCGAGCAAGGGCATTGTGGAGGTCGAGGAAGAGTCTGTACATTGAAGCATGCCCGAGGGTCTGCGCATGCTTTATAGCTGACTGGGAAGTGGTGTCCAGGACACGCAAGTGTGAGGTAAACAGGCGAGGGGCTGTGGAGCCCACGTACAGGCTTCCTCCACAAGGTCCCGCTTCCAAAGATGGAGCTTTTACATCTTCCGCACCAACAGTTCCTTGTTTCTCCTTGTCATAGTTAGCTTCAGCTGTCAACCTGACACAAACTAAGAGTCACCTGGTGAGAGGAAACCGCGAGTGAAAGACTGCACTCCATCAGATTCAGCCGTGGCCTTGGCTGTGAAGCATCTTCTTAATTGCTTACTGATAGGGGAAGGGTCCAGCCCACTGTGGGTGGTGCCGTCCTTAGGCAGGGGCCTGGACTGCGTTAAAAAAAAGTGAGCCAAGGGGGGGGGGGCGCCACTCAGCAGCGCTCTTTCAGGGGTTCTGCTTTAGTTCCTGCCTTGAGCTCCTGACTGAATTCTACAGTGTCCTCAACTGTGTTTTCCATTGCAGAGACCCCTGCTCCCCAGGGTCCGGAACAGTTAGACCCACCTGGGCTGCGGGGTCTGAGCACCTGGAGAGTACTTGTGTTTTTTCTCTCTCCATCTGTGGGCCCCATGACTGTATCCTAAACCATCCATCAGTCACAGATGGGCTCTGTTTCCTGTGATGCCTCCTGCCTACCCAGAAGGCCCTGGGCCAGGAATAACAACTGGGCCTCAGGGAGGCTCCAGCCTGGAGCCCGTGGCCCTGCGTGAGAACCGAGACGCGATAAACACAATCGCATGCTCTTTCCAGGGATCCTGCCCCATGTCTGCAAATGAATTTCTCCTCCCAGGGGGGAGCCCAGCAATGCACTTGAACTCTGATTTGTTTTCAGCACTTTGCACTCAGCTTCAAGAATCATTTTAATATCTAGACTTCTGTTGGGAGGATGTTGTAATGGAAATACAGTGTTTTCCAGGGCTTAGCCAGAACAGCCTGCTGTGGATGGAGGCCGCTCCCTGGTCTCCGCACAATTGTAAATATAATTTTTAATGAAATAATGTATAATACAAATGATTATTTACGCCTCATTCCGCTATTCCAAGTAGGGTAGAACCTGCCCGATGTTTCTGCTTTTCTCGTTTCCTAATTCACAAAGTAATTTAACGAAAACAAACAAGTAAACGGAAGGGAATGGTGAGATAATCCGTAACTCTCGAAAGAGAACAGCAGTTTCCTAGCTTTTAGATTAATTCATTTCTGTTCTATGCAGATGTGGTAAATCTATTCATATCCACATATTCGAGATGAGTTATTTTACTCCATTGTTGTGCTGTATAAAATGAGTTATTTTGGTGAATTAAATGCCGGGGTGTAATTTTTGAAGGAAACAGAGGTTTGTAAATGTTGTGCGATGAATGCTGGTGTTTCAGCGCAGTTATTAAATATCACAGGAAATGCATCTTAGACTATCTACCCTTTTCCTTTTGTCTTTTCACCTGCCTCGGAGTTGCAGTTAAAATGGATGCTGTGATTCTAAGATCATCCATGAAAACAGCACCTTGGCCCTTCCAGGGACTGGCATCTCCCTGAAAGAACACATGTACTTGCTGAGGCTAATCGTCCCTGGAGGATTGCAAACAAACAAGGGCTCAACTCCCGAAGCCCAGAGCCCTTTACAAACAACCTCCAGTGTGAAAGGAGGGGAGGCACTCAAGTCCCCTGATAAAACGATTTCCATGGAGGGTTCAACTTATCAAGATAGCCCGGAGAATGTTAAATTAGTTGATGAGTGTATTTGGCAAGGATTTGTTGAGCGCTTCTTGGCGTTTAGAATGCTTTGCCTATAATGGAGAATGAGGCCCAGAGACTAGGCACAGAAAAAAACAAAAACAAAACAGGTGGAGACTGAGTTGTTGTCTCTGCACCACCGAGACAGCCACCAATAGCATCCCAAGCCATGCTTCTGGGCTAGCAAGGAAACTTAACTCTCTCTGCCCTCACCAAGCCAGCATGCTCTGCTCACTTTACATTACACAGAACCCCTCACCTCTACCCTAAAAATCTTTGTTAGCTTGTTTGTTTTATAAAGCTGCCAATCAAGCCCAGGCCTGTATACACGCTAAAAGACATTCTACCACTGAGCTACATCCCCCAAGCACCTAAACATCCTTGACATATTGCTCCTGCCTAAACAGTCAGCCCTCTGTCTCTGAAGCTTTTACATATATACAGCCAACCAGCTGCAGATGGAAAAAACCTGATAGAAAAGGGCCTCTGTGTCACCTGCTTGTATTGTATTGTGGAGTGCTTGGTCTGTACTGAACATGGAGACATATCTCCTCATCATGATTTCCCAGACAATTCAGGATGACAACCAGTTTCTTGGCATTTACAGTGTATTCATTATGTAAGTCATCTTCAGATGTTTGCGAGCTCACAGGAGGGTGTGGGTAAGGTCTGATCACATGCTTCAGCATTTTCTTTAAGAGTCCTGAACAGCTAAGGGGTTTGGTGCCCATGGGGCTCCTTGAGCAATCTCCTCAGGCACTGAATGGACTCTAAGTCAGATACAGTGCCGCGAAGCACTGGCCCATCCTGCTCATTGTCACAGTCCTCAGCCAGTCACCAATAAATAGAAGTAAGAAGACCAGGCCCCCAAACTGTCCGGGAAGGAACACTAGCCATCTAAACAAATACACAGAGGCCGTGCCCTAGCAAGGATAATTGATTACCTAGAGGATTTAATACTAAATATGGCTGCTGCTGCATAAGCATCTTTTTAGATGCTGTTCAAGCTAGAATTTTAAAACAAACCAAAACAAAAATCCAGAAAATATGCCATAAGAAAGAATAGAGCCAGCCACGGTGGTACATTCCTATAATCTCAGCATTTGAGACAGGACGATCCCAAATTCAAAGTCATCCTGGGATATCTAACAAGTTTACAAGTAATAAGGGCAAATATTATAATCGGGAATAATAGATGAGAAGGTATAATGATGTATATACCCATTAAAAAAAAAAGTTTTGTTTATGTACACATGGGTGCAGGCACCCTTGGAGGCCAGAAGAGGGTGATAAATCCTTGGAACTGGAGTAGTATGTGCTTGTGAGCTGCCCTGGGTGGGTTTTGGGAACTAAGCTTGGGACCTCTGTAGGAGTAACAAGCCATCCTAACCTCTAAGTCATCTCTCAAGTCCCTCTACATTTATTTTGCATAATAACTATAAGCAAAGCCTTTGGTTTCCCTATTTGCTATAAATTCTGCATTTGACTGTACATCGGGCACAACAAGAAAACAGAGAGGATGGGAGTGGATGCAGAAAATTAAGAAAAACATAAGTGAGGGAAAGAGCACTTGGCACTGGCTGTTTCAAAGCAAGCCGATGGACTCCTTCACCACACAAATAAATCATTGTACCAGCGACAAAGGAAGGAAGAGAGCCCGAGCTCCTAAATAAATAAATGAAGATGAAAAATTCTCTTTGGCAGAGAAGGGATAGCTGATCCCCAAATGCATTGTTTGGGAGAGGTACTCGCTCCCCTCTCCTCAGCTTCCTGGTTTGTTCTTCAGTGACTTAAACAAGGAAGTGAGGAAGCCAAGGCCATTTTCTGTTGCATCTCGCTTTCCCCTCGTTCGAGTGGGAGCTTGAGTGATTTGGTGGCTGGATCTGGGAACCTGCCTGCCAAACTCCACCTGCTGAAGGGACTGCTCCAGCTGTTTGCTAGCACGCTTCTTCTGCAGAGGTTTATCAGGGAAATGAGAGCTAATAAAAAAACATGATGAATCAGGAGGCAGAGAAGACTGGAGGCGCTGGCTGTAATCAACCTCCTGCTTGGGATCTATGCCGGCTTTGCCCAAGCACCCACCTGGATGAAAGCATGGGGAGGGAGGGTGCCTTGAGGTCCTAAATGAACAGTGACTTGAGTCTCTGTTGCTTTCCCTTAGCATGGAGAGGTAACATCAACAGTGTCACTCTGCTGCCCAGGAAGCCTGGACTGGACCCATGGTGTGGCATGTGACGATGGTGCATGTCTTGAGTGGCTATCAGACATGACCGTCCATCACTACTAGAATGCCTCACCCTGTCAGCAATTGTGCAAATATATTGTGAACGATATATTTTTATAAAGTGATTCCTCCCTTTATTCCCCACTTCTCCATCTCTCTCTCTCTCCCTGTCTCTCTCTTGCTCTCTCTCTCTGGTGCTAGGGATCCAACCCAAAGCCCCCTTTCCTCCTCCCTTTTAAATTTATTTTTTATTTCTTTAAAGTATATGTGGGTGTATGTGTCTGCCTAAGGGTGTCTGCATGTGAGTGCAGGTGCCCACTGAGGACACAGGTATCAGATCTCACAGAGCAGCTGTTACAGACAGCTACAGAACTGTTACAGAGCTGTTATAGAACAGTTATAGACAGGTGTCAGCTGCCTGTCAGTTGGGAATCAAGCACAGGCCCTCTGGGAGAGCACCAGGTGCTCTTAACCACTGAGACGTCTCTATAACCCGCCCCCTTAAGATGATGCTTTGCTTTGAAGCCTAAGTGACCTGAAACTCATGACCCTCTGCCACAGCCTCCCGAATGCTACCGGGATGACAGATGTGTGCCACCCACAACGCGTCTCTTAGAGGTGAGGGAGACTCTCATCTAACACCCTCCCCAACACCCAGTGATGGTGTTCTGTCACACGGGGAGGGGAGTGATACATGGTTGTCTAAACTGACCAGGAATAACAATAGAATAATCCTCTTATCAGGAACCTATCCATGACATATCTTGTCCCCCAACGCAACGTCTTAAGGGATTTCCAAGAGTATCCTTGATGTTGGTGATCTTTGCTCTACCTGAGGCGTTCAGAATGCATCTTGGGGAGCACCTGTCCCAGGCTTAGGTACACAGGAGTCCATTCTCTCTGACTTCTAAACTTGATGTAACTGCTCTACTCAGAAGTTCATTTGCAAGGGTTTGCTAGCGATCTGTTCCAACCATGCCTGTGTTAGGGGGAGAAGTAAGAGGAGGACCATGACCTTAAGACACTTATATTCAGCAATTGACTAGCGACACAGAGAGACAGTATGATAGAAGTAATAACTGTCTACCGTAGTGTTCCCTGACTCTGGGCCTTGATACACATTCTTCCTTCATGACTCTTGTCATAGCTGGGGTTGTGTATCCTACACCACCCTTGCACTCAGAAACCTACACATTCCTGGAGCCAGAGGGATCAGGAGTCTAGCCTAGAGACAGTATTTCACAAAAGGAGAAGAGTTAGGTTTGTCTGCTCAGGACATTGCAAATTTAGGGTCTGGGGGGGGTGAGGTTTCATTTATTTGCTCAACAAACGTTTATCAAATAGCTGCTTTGTTCTAAGATAGTTCTCAGCCTGGGGGGTAATGACAAGATAGCTTGCCCTTCAGAGGCCTGCACTCAGAAGACATCATGTAAGGGTGAGAGAGATGGGTCAGCAGGTGAGAACTTGCTGCTCTTCCAGAGTCCTGGGTTTCAATCCCAAACACCCATATGACATGCTAACAATTCTAACTCCAGTTCCATGGGACCCAAAGACCTCTTCCATCCTCCATAGGCACCAGGCATGCATATGGTACACAGATGTACTGATCAGGCAAAACATCCATCCATACATATAAAATAAAATTTAAATGTATAAAAGGTTGTAAAAAACAAAAACAAAAACAAATCTATTACCAGGAACCCATCCATGGCTTGCTAAGAAACACATAGGCAACATGGAAAAGGAGACACTTGAGGACATTGGAGGAGGCTTTTTGGAAGAAGTGTGGCTCTTGCCAGTGATTGTGTCACCAACTTCTGAGGCTCCCTGGTTCCATGGGATCCCTGAGGTCAGGGTCAGTGTTTGTAGGCCTCATCTTGGCATTCCACAGTTGACTCTGAGGTCTGCAGGTGACAGAAGAAGATACATAGGAAAATAGTCAGAAGCAGAGGCCCCGAAATGAGTCCTTATGAATTTGCTTAGTTGTGAGAGGGATACAGGGATGCAGGTCCTTAGCCTAACTTCTGCCAGTAGATCCTGGGCTTGTTTAGTATTGGCCGTTTCCCACCCACTTGTCAGAAGGTTGTGATAGAGCAGACCTGCTCACCCTGTGGTGGCCTGGAAGTACACACAGAGAAAACCAGGAAGGGGCCTGAGATAAGACATACCCCACAGTGACTTGCCTTGTACCTGTTTCTGAAAGGCCCCTCCACTTTCCAGTAGTGCCATCAGTCATGAATCTATCAGTGGCTTAGGCCATTTCTGATGTCCAAACCTTCATAATCAACCACTTCCTCAATTTCCCCTTGCCCTCAGAACACATTGTATTAAGGTTCTCATCCTTTCTAATGCTCTGACCCTTTAATACAGTTCCCTATGTTATGATGACCCTCCTCAGCCACAGAATTATTTTTGTTGCTACTTCATATCTCTAATTTTGCTACTGTTATGAATCACCTTGGAAATATCTTTTTTCTGACGATCTTGGGTGACCCTGTGAAAGGCTCATTTGACCTCATCACCACTCCCCAACCCCAGCACCAAAGGGCTTAAGAGCCATGCTTTAACCCATACATCTTTTGGTGGGAGATGGTGCCAACACTAAATGTCCAATTGGTGGCACACAGCATGTGTGCACGTAGAACAGTGACGTTCTGTCCCTCCCAAGGACTTGAGGTTTTTGCACATTTCCTGGGGGGCACCATGGCTTCTTGCTTTACAAAGCTCCTTGCTTGTTTGACTTGATTTTCTTTTTCTTCTCTGTGCACATCCCCATTCATCGGAAACACACCACAAGGTGCACATTTGGAAAACAAGCAACTGTTTCCTCACATCCCTTGTCAATCCCCAGCTTCCTCAGTGAGGCCCCGGGGCAGATTTCCTGGGCCCAGCCCAACACTGGCTTCTTCACCTCTCCTTGGCAGGTTTCAAGCTTTTCAAACACGGGTAAAGCAGGTATTTCCCAAGACAGCTCCTACATATGTGGCAGGGATTGCGTTTTAATAAGGGCTTTCAAAAGCAACCTTCTGCTTCTGAGCTTTGCAAAACACTGCTCTATAAAAAGTTAGCGAGCCCCTCGCAGCGAGCCTTGTTAGCTTCCCTCGCCATTCGTTTCCCGTTCATTCCACGATTAAACGTGTTGGCCCCAACTCTACAAGACATTATGTGAGAGTGGGGCGAGCGATCCTGCTATGAGACTCTGGGTATTTAGGGAGAGCCTTTTCTTTCCCCTCCCCACCCCTCTTTCTCCAGACGAATAGGAGATTTACAGTAATTAATGCCATTTAGTTTAATCTATAAATGTTTGAGGAAGTGATGTTATTTGTTTTAAGTACTGCTCTCAGCGAGGAAATGCGGAGGCCCCTCCAGTTTCTGACTTTGTTCTCAAGAGCTAATGAACTGAATTCTTAGTAAACATTGGCAAAAGATGCCGATGAGCAGACAGAGACGCTGAATTTGGAGGGACACAGAGAAGGAGCTAATTTTGTACAATTGACTTGATAACCTTTTTGGATCACTGGAATTAGAAACTGATTAATCAGCCATGATTAGCATCCATTGAAGCCTGTGACACCCCTGCACTGTGCCATTGTCTTTTTTTTTTTTTTTTAATCTCCTTTTTAAAAAATTCTTTTTCCTTTCCTCTTTTTACCCCCACCCCCACCCCATGTCTCTCTCCTGGGGTTAACACTCTCTAACACATTTAACTGCTATTCGATCATCCAGGATGGGTCAGAGGTAGTCTTTATGGACTTTTAAAATTAATACTAGACAGTTCTCTCCTGACATGCCCTTGCTTCTGCAGCCGCACTCGGCTGTTTAATTGTAGAGGTGGCCTCTTGTGGCCGCATGCTCCCAGTGTTTAGCAAGGGTTGGAAATATGGATGTTAGGAGAAAAACTGGCAGATGGCTGACAAGGCATTTTTACTCATAACACACTGGTAAAACTTTAACTCAGAAGATTTAGTGCGAGAGCGTTCCAGCCAGCAAGCTGCAGCCATATGCAGATTTTTTTTCAAACTTCTAAACTGATGGTTTTGCAAAGTGTGCATAAGCAGCCTTTATTGATTATGATGTTAAAAATTGAAAGCGTCAGTATCATTTAGCTCTAGACAGTTTTAAAGGAAAAATGAACATTCGTTTTCATTATGAACTACGGAAAGGCCAGGGGCTGGCGAGGGCCACATTCATTATTTCTTCAATTCCAGAGAGATATTCTCTCAAGTAGGTGTCTTTTCAAAAGGGGAAAAAAAATGGTTTGCACTTGATGGTTATGAATCAAGCAGCATTCGCTAAATTCAAGGTGAGCTTGTGTGGCATACCAAAGTGATTTGTTGGTGGGGTGTGAGGCCCCGGCGCTGGACTGCTTCTTGGCACATGGGTGGTGGTATTTATAAACGCGCTTGACGTGTGTTGATCTCACTCAAAACTGTATAAATAACAGGCTCTGACGGGAGCCTGGGAGACTAGGACAGGCCAGCTGGGAGCCTGTGGAGCGTGATGTAATTCACCCTATGGACCATGAGGGCAGCTCACCTGGCTAGGACCAGCGGTTCTCCTTCTAAGACATTTTTCCTTCTTTGTTTGTGCCTGGAAATAAGAAGCAGGATGTTGGGTCTGGCACAGAGACAACATGGATGCTCATGGCATCTGCACAGGATCATACCACATCCCCCCACTGCTGAGTTAATATTTAAAAGGCTCAAAGGCCATTTGTTTCTATTACAGCTTAATGGCTTAATATTTTCTCTTAAAATGGGAAATCATTGCTAGGTTGGAGAGAAAAACAACAATGGTAACAACAAAAGAACCAGGAATAAAGAAATCACTGTGCTCTTTTCAGACGGTGCAAGGGCTGTCTCCTGCCCTCTGCCATTAAACACATACCACCCAGGCCTCCATCCTGGACTTCAGGTGTTGCCTGCAGCTGCTGGAGAAAGTGGAGCTCCCAAAGGCAGCTCCATGTTGCTGAGAAGGTGACAAAGATGCAACAAATCTGACAGAGGTGGAGAAAATACAGGAAGAATATGTTCTCAGTGAAGATGCCAGCATGTCAGTTGAAACATTGCCTCTGTACTCTTTATGTTGCTGGAGCCTCAGTTGGGAGAGTCCTGGGCCCCAGCTATCTCATCAGCTTCATTTTAACAGATTGGATGGAGACTTGAAGAGCTGATTTGATTGCCAGTAGACTAATGACTTGCTCCCAAATCCCAGTGAGCCAGATAAGAAATTCTCAGGAGACTCTTTTTTTTTTTTTCCCCTGGGAAGACAGGAAGTGCCACCATATTGGATGGTTAGACATTTCTGTGCAATATACGAGCATCCCATATATGCTTCAGAGGTACAAACAAGTCCCCAATTTTGCTTCTCAATCTGGAGTTAAAGGGTCCGTCACCACAGAAGGTACAGATGAAGTCAGATGTGTGAGTATATATACAGGCTTTCTGCCAGAGTTCAGAGTTCAACAGGTGTAAAGGAACTGAACAACCACTCAAGATAATTACAGTCAGAGTCTGCTCTGGGGGTGATGGTGCTGGCTTGCAAGTTGTTAGCATCAACCCAGAGACTGTGAAACATTTGGGTAACTGAAGTAGAAAGAGTTGTCATTATGGATAGAATCTTTCTTCCCAGTCACAGGACACTTTGCTCTGGGGCAATAGATGCAGGTAAATTCATCAGTGAGAGGCTTTGTAGCATCATAGGGACATTGTCCAAGCTTAATTACCAGTGGGTTTAATGGAGAGCTCTCACCCAGTGCTCTGACAGGTGATGGAGTAACTGGGCCAGTATCAGTCAGACTTTATTTTCTGTAGGATTGGGCAATTTGATTGCCAGCAACTGAGAGCTAGGAAGGAACTGGCTCCATTCCCTGGCTGAGGGATCTAAAGACTGGGTAAACATTCATGCAGCCACCAAAGCTGAGCCATGGTCTTTTTTCTTTTTGATATAAAGTTATTTTGTAAAGTGGACAAGAGTATATATTCTGCAATAAGTAATATTTTGCTGGGTGCGTTGGTTTTATGACATACGGCCTCTGTGGGAACACATACTCACGTGGGACCTGCCCATGTGAGGACTGAACTAGAGGCATCAAGATCTGACTTGTCTGGGCTCCAGTTAAATTGAGATCATTCTCTCATTTATAGCCAGTTGGGACCAGTGTCTAAGAGGTGGCCTGAGAACCATGAAGAACCAGAAGCATCATTCAACATCAGTACGTCCCTTATCTCTTACATAGCTGCAGGCAAGTGTAGGGGTAGAATGGACCATCTTTATTGGTCCAAAATCTGAATTAACTAATGCTTATTGGATGGTGAATTATAACAGAAACTGTTAATGTGTGGGAGAGCCACATGAATATCAAACAAATTCATTATGATCGGTGCTATTACAGTGAATACCAAATGAGCTCATAATGATGGGACAATGAAAGTGTTACCAATAGATTTTATTTCTGTAACAAATCCTCCATGTAAAAGCCCCTCCTGTAGTGTTAATTCTAAGATAAGTTTGCATCTGAATATTAGCCTCATCCAGGAAACTATGGGTTTCAATAGCCACACCATAATGCCCAAGGATGTGCTTGGTTTTTTTCCACTTCCGTGGTCACTCAGAAGACTCACATCTTACTTCGAATGGTCAATCATTTGAAATCCATTCAGTATTCATGCTAAGAACTGTCATGCAACAGGACAAGGTGAGAAGTCTCATTCATCCATACAGGTGGGGCATACACTTCTGAGAGTGTCCTTTTCGCCCATCAGACCTGTAGCCCAATTTAACAGACACACAAAATAAAGCCTCCCTGGAAATGAAGGCTTGAATTCTCCTGAAAGACATTTGGAATCTTGTGAGGTTACAGGTTTTAAATCCAGTTTTTCCAGTCAGTCTTAAAAGGGGTGCAGAGGTGTCCCCTAGTGCTGCTCTGGGCCACAGCATGGCAGATGCAATTGATTACAAAGGTCATGGTAGCAGGAAGGGCAAGATAAAGCGTGTGGTGAAGAGTCTCTGGAGTTCTAAGAGACTTAGGTGGGTTAGAAGCTGGAGAGAGACACAGACTCAGAGATAGAGATAGCAAGACAGAGACAGAAAGGGAGGGGGTAAGGGAAGAGAGAGGTAGGTAGGGAGGGAGAGAGAGAAAATGAGAGAGAGAGAGAGAGAGAGAGAGAGAGAGAGAGGAGAATCCATAGCTAGCTTACAGTTGAACCCTGGAAGGATCAGGGACAGAGAGGTGATTCATTCAATTTCTTACAAGCAGATCATGGAAGAACCAAGAATTCAGGGCTGTCACTAACCCACACTAAAATTGTAGATTCCCTCTCAGATTGCAGCCAAGTTCAAGTTCTCAATAAATATTTGAATGAATGCATTTATTTTATTTTTGTATATATTTTATTTGCTCTTTCCAGGGACCAAATGTTGGAGCCCAGAGATTAACAAGGCTTGTATTGCCTTGCTTCTTCCTGCCTCCCATTCCACCAGGATGCTCATTCACTCTCAGAGAGGTAATGAAGAATCTTTTAGTGCTCCCAAGCAGCCCCTGAAGAATCCTGCAGACCCTTTGTGTCAGGGTGGTTAGCACCGAAAACAACCCACTTGGTTCGCTGTTGCTTGTACGCCGAACGCCTTATGAAGGACAGAGCAACTTAGCAGAGTCCTCATTAAAAGGCATGACTTAGTTTCTCTCTGGTAAAAACAGGAGTGCCATGTAGTCTCACCTTCAGAGTGCTCTAGATGGATCACAAATGCTTGTGAGCATGCAAGCACACACACACACACACACACACACACACACACACACACACGGGTGCTTTCCCACACATACCATCTTAAACCAAATTTCCAACTGGCTGATTCCCAGGCTTACAGTTAGCTCTCTATCAAGAATTAATGCAACATCATGCACACACCATTACTGAAAAATTCTACGCTGTTTTTTGCCAAGTGTCCCTATATAATAGTTTTATCACAAGTCTGACAGCCTCCATAAAAATTCCAGGCATTCTATATCAACAGCCCTCTTTGTACTAAGTTATTAAACATTAAATTTTTATTCGTCATTTGTATTCTGTTATGCAAAATAAGCTCCTTGATAAGATGTGTCTTCTTAATTGGGCCCTTGATGCTTCTTGGATCGGAGTTGTCAGATTAGCTGGAAGAAGAGGCACTGCATTGAGCCAGCGAGCTACCAGGAGACCAATAGCTTTGTAACAACGATATTAAGTTAGAGGGGCCAAGTGGAGGGCAGCACCAGGCTCAGGTGAGGGTTTGCATCTGTGCATGTCTTATGCTCAAGCACTTTTCTCCTGGCATCAGCAGGGCTGATGGAAATAGATTTGTTTGTTGTTTACAGCATGCAGCTGTGGGCAATGCTGCACGGGAGTTGTATAAGATTGAAGCAAATTTGTACTGAGACTAAAATATTGAGCTTTGCTCCCGTCAGCAGTCTCTGGAATCTTATTGTCGAAAACTTTATCTAGTTGTAACCTTCCCCAGGGTGATTTTCATTTGCAGCTGCCCTGTTCTGTCTCTCATCTCCTGTCCCTCCCCCCCCCTCCCCGACCCAACTGCCACTGTAGCTTTAGTACTTAGCCGGAGCCAGCCAGCCCTAGGCCTGAGCACAGGCTCTTCCTGACAGGACCACACAGAAGGACCTGGTGACACGGCCGCCATTTTCTCTCTTAAGCCAGGCTTCATGCTGCCTCATGCAGCTGGCGCCTGCTGCCTCTGGTCAGCAACCTCTTTGCCCTTCTGGATGCTGGCTAGATGGGCTGTGGCCGTCTAGAGGGTCACTCACCGGCCAGTCTAGCCTAGGGTATTCGGGCAGAAGGGAGGGCAGCTGATAAAATGTTTGTGTGCCTTTGAAAAAAATATTTTGCTTTTACCATGTGATGTCTATTTTGGCACCTGCAAGTTTCTCTTTGTCTCAGATGATGTGGGGAAGAAAAGAAAAAAGATTTCCCCACCTCTGCCACAGCCCAAAAGAGACAAAATCCAAAGCCCAAATTTTCAGGGATCGTGGGACAATGCCAATTGGATGAGGTGGGGTTATTTGCCTCCGTGGTCAGGTACAGATGACCTGGGAACAAGATGAGCTGATTTTTTTTTAAGAGATCTCCTTTGTGTCTTTGAAAAGCAGTATGTGTGTGTACATACATGTATAAGTTAGTCTTTATGTATGCCTGTGTGTATGTTCTTATGCATATATCTGCATATATCTGTTTTCAGGTATGTGTATGTACGTGAGTTCACTTATGTCTGCATGTATATGTGTGTCTATGTATGTTTATGTACATGTGTATTTATATATGTATGCAAATTTGTGTATCTCTGAAACTGTGTTTTTGTGTATGTCTCTGTATGTATCTGTCTGTGATTCTGTGTTTCTGTATGTGTGCATATCTATCTATCTATACGTGTGTCTGTCTGTATGAATAAATGTATGTATATGTATATGTTTGTATGCAATTTATGTGTCTATATGTTGTTATTTGTGAATGCCCCTCTATGTGTACACGTATATATGTGTATCATTAGGTATACACATGTATGTGTCTGTGTGTGATTCTCTGTCTCTGTGTACAAGTATGCTAGCAATCTCTGATGCCCCGGAACATGGTATTTTTAGCTTATGCCATGATACTCAAGATGTCTTTGGGGATTGGCTAAGTCCTCTGTGGCTGACACTCCTTGGCCTGGCAGGACAGAAACTCTCTGGCTGAAGGAAGCTTCCACTTGTGCCGAGATGAGCCCTGCCCCTCAGACCCCACAGGAGGACAGTGGTACTCGGCCATTTGTGCTTCCTCAAAGAAGTAGGGGGTGTGGCCACTGCGGCTCAGTGGTCCACAGCTCCCTGAATGGAGACTTCAGCTCTGTCTGAGCTTCTGCATAGAGTAGGCTCTGCTTCCTGGCCACCCATGCTGGCCCTGCAGAGGACCTTCGGCTTAGGCTGGGGTGCCTATAGCTTATTTTGGCTCATAATTTCTGAAGTTTCTAACCATGGCCAGCTGTTGTCACTGCATTTGGGTCCAAGGTGGCGAGAATGAGCTGGAACAAAACAGTTTCTCTCATGGTGGCTACAGAGAAGGCAAGAAGGGACAAAGAACAGATTCTCAGATTGCCTATTTCCTCAAACTAGGTTGGTTTTTGGTTTTTTGTTTTTTAAACTAGGTTTTGTCTTTGGAACTTGACACCATCTCCCGATAATGCCCCCCCCCAAATCATTAATGGGCTAAGACATTAACTAGCTCAGAGTTCTCAGAAGCCAAACATCTGTCCATGGGTGGATTCACTAGGTCAGCATCCCAAATTCCTGTTTTTCTAATCAGAGTATCAGTAAATTACCCCTGGAATCAATGTGGTGAAAATGGGATTATAAAATTCTATGCCCTCCTATAAGTCAAATACTTTGAGGTTTCAAGAGATAGAAATTCAGTACCCAACACACATGACACAGACCCAGACAGAACACCACACCTGGTTGAAACAGCAACTGACCGCTGGTGGGGTGCCCAGCCCTAAAGGATATATTTATAGCATAACCATACATCTGAGTGCCAGAGAAGACCACAGACAAGGGCAAAGAAAGACTGTAAGAACCAGAGGACCAGAGTGTCTCCCGCAAGATAGTGACGTCCATACATAACACGGAAGCTGCACCCATTACTTCTCAACAGTATGATTACCTGAACAAGACCTGTGCAGCCACAGCACGAGCTGACAGGCCAACATGGATGTGGGAGAAATAATGGGAACCCACGCCTAGATAAAGAGCTACAGGCAGTTAACCGTGGCCGAGGGAGGGAGGACAGGCTGTTTCATGTGATGGGCACTGAAATCGGTTATCTGATGTCCAGGGGTCAGCCCTAAAGACACATGTATACAACTAACGCTGAACGGATTTGGCAGGGGTTGCATTTATACATTTTTTTATGTATGTAGACCTGTAACAATAAAAAAATCCAAGAAAGAGAAAAAAGAAAAAAGACACCAAGTTAGAAGGAAGTCAGTGAGGTATGGGGAGGGGATCTTGGACAAGTTGTTATAAAAATACATTGTAAGAAATTCTCAAAGAATGAATGAAATATATTTTTTCTTTTATTTATTTATTTATTTATTTTAATTTTTATTAATTACACTTTATTCAGCTTGTATATCCTCGTGGCCCCCTATGTCCCCCCCTTCCAATCTGACCCTCCCTCCCCCTTCTCTATACATGTCCCTCCCCAAGTCCACTGATGGGGAGGTCTTCCTTTCTTTCCTTCTGATCCTACTCTATCAGGTCTCATCAGGAGTAGCTGCACTGTCTTCCTCTGTGGCCTGGGAAGGTTGCTCCCCCTCAGGGGGAGGTGATCAAAGAGCAGGCCAATCAGTTCATGTCAGAGACAGCCCCTGTTCCCATTACTATGGAACCCACTTGGACACTGAACTGCCATGGGCAACATCTGTGCAGGGGTTCTAGTTTATCTCCATCAATGGTCCTTGGTTACAGTATCAGTCTCAGAAAAGACCCCTGTGCCCAGATTTTTTTTGTTCTGTTGTTCTCCTTGTGGAGCTCCTGTCCTCTCCAGGTCTTATTATTTCCTACTTCTTTCATGAAATTCCCTGCACGAAAAATAATATTTTTAAAAAATAGAAAATAAACTGAAATTTGTTTTAACTAACACAAAGAAAATCCCACTAGTGCCATATCCAGGTATAGGGACACTGGCTTCAGGAATGGCTGGGTCCAGCGAGTATCTCTCTGCTGCTCTTCCCCATGCTGCAGTGTCACATCTGTGAGTCAGCTCTCCCACTACAGCAAGCACCAAGATGGCCACCAGCAGGACTCTAGCTGAGATCTCACGTTTGGATCACCATAACTCAAGGGTGGCTATAGAATCTCACTGTGGGACCAGACTCCAGAACATACAGAGAGTGATAGAGGACTAAGATAATCATGGCATGGATAGGAAGAAGGAAGACAGAGCTGTTGTGACATTTGGCATCCTCAAGCCTTGAGGTGAAGCTCCTGCCATTCTGCCTGTGTTCTGGGACTTTTCAGAGTCATTCTCTCACCTTCCTTCACCAGACAACAGTATGAACCAGGCCCTTGGGACCCCATTCCATCTCCTGAATGTATTATGTCATTTTAGGTTACGAATGTCTGTCCGTGCGGGTCTGCTGACATGTAAACTCCTGCCTGTCCATGGCTCCCACTATGTCATTTTTTTTTTTTTTTTTGGCCAATCCCCAACCCTGGCTATCCTTAGAAGCCACAGACAGCCTACCCTCAAAATACCCAGCTGGAGAGTGCCTCAAATTCACCATTCTTCTGCCTCAATCTCTTGACTCCTGGGACTACAAGCCTTTTTCACCATGCCCAACTTCCCCACCTTCAGTGATAAGAGGGGCCACTGCTGCCCTCTGCACACTGTGGATTCCCGCACACGCACACACACCATTGAATTCAGCATCACTTGAGCAGCATAAAAAATCACACAGACTAAAAACTCAGCCAAATAGATGGTGTGTCCCTAACCACTCATCTCTGAGCTAGCTTGAGTGGAAAGGAAATAAGAGGAGCATCCAGAAGACTCAAGACCTTCAGCCTTTTCCTTCTCTGATAATATGACAAGATAGGGGTGGCTAGCATACTTGCAAAATTAAGAGCCCCAAATTGCCACCAAGGACAAAGAGATTCTGTGGCTTGCATTATTAGCTCCCACCCAGGTCCAGAGTCGCTGGGGAAATGTGAAGCCTTCATTCTGCAGGTCTCCCTGCACAGAGACTACGAGAGTGATAAAAAGACAGACATTATCTACATTCTAAATACATATAGGTTAATGAAAAGATCACTATATTCTGGTAATCCATAATTCTCCCAAGATAAAGGACTCCCTCCTGTATATTCGAGAGCCAATAGCCACTTGGTTTGGAGTGGCCTTAGTTTCAGCTCCTGGCTGTGTTTTGACATTTCAAATTTGTAGAGGTCATGTGTGCAGCGGGAATGGCTTGCTAGAACACTGATGATAATATTCCTGGCAGGCGCAGGCTCTGGAAATTCCGGTTTCACGATATCTCATTATCTGCAGGTGCCATAATGGGAAAGGGAATGCAGAGCTGTCAATCACGGAGGAACGTTTGGAAACGCCGCAGCCGCATAAAAGCTTTCCATGACTTCGCCCCTCTGCTCAGTGAAGGCGCTCAGAAAGAGCGCCTTGCAAGCAGCCAGGCTGCATCGAGCAAATTGGCACGAGCACGGTCATCTGATGGAGCTGGTACCACTAAAAGCCCCACTTGTCCCCACGTCAGGAAGATGCCTCTGTCTGCAGAGGGAGTGCAGGTTCCCTACACCATGCCGACCGCTGACATCTCCCTGCTAAGGCCATTACATGAGGCGTTGTCTGTGACCCACTACCAAAAGCCTAGAAGCTGTTTAGCGTTCCCTGAAGTCTCTGAGAACTCGTGTGAAATAGCAGGGCCTGAGACAGGACACTTGAGAATGAAAGGTATTTATAGTTTTGGGGCACTTGCAAGTTAGGTACCAGCAAAGGTGAGATTAAGGGGAGCTGGGAGCCTGGGATGAGGCCAGGATGCTTGGACTGTTACACCTTCTGATCTCTTCCAGAGATTAGTTTGGGTGAGTTTCAAAAATTCTCAAAAGACGGGGTAGAGATGGTTTGGTGGTGAAGAGCACTGGATGCCCTTGCTGAGGACCTGGGTTCGATTCCCAGCCAGCACACAGTGGCCCACAACTATCTGTAACTCCAGTTCTAGGGGATGTGACCCTGTCCAGTCTCCACAGGCATATGTGTACATCCGGTATACACAGGCATTCACGAAGGTACAGGCAGAACACACATACGCCTAAACAAAAATTTTTTAAAAACTCAAAAACCAATTACAAGAGGTTTTTCTTAAAACATAATTAGATGTGAACAATTATTTTAAAAATCGTTTTAAAATTAGTGTTCAGGGCTGGAGATATAGTTAAGAGTATAAACTGCCTTGAAGAAGACCCAGGTTCAGGTCCTAGCATCCCTGCTTAGTGGTGCACAATCTCATGGAGTGCCAGCTCCAGAGGGGCCAATGACTCTGGCCTCCTTGGGCATCTTCACTCACATGCATATCCTCACCCGGGCACACATATACTCAATTAAAAAAAAATCTTTTAAACAACGAAAATAGATCAGTATCCAGCCAGACATGTTGACCTGTGCCTGTAGGGCCGGCACTCCGGAGTCTGAGGCAGGAGGATTATGAACTCCAAACTTGCTGTGCTGTATAGCATGACCCTACCTCAGTGTCTAGACAGGAAGCTGCTAAGTGGAGCACCACAGCGTAGGCATTCAAGGCTTCCCCAGCGTCTCTCTATGTGGTGGGCTGGCGCGCTGCTCTGTTCCCTCGGGGACACGAAGGACAAGACGCAGAGTTCAGGAGTCTCCTCAAAGGATGCATTTATCAAAACGTGGATGAATGCACAGGGCTCATGGCGACAGAGAGCAGGGGCTGTGGACACACACAGCACCCAAGAAGGACAGGGCTCCCGCAAAAAAGCAGAGAGCTGAGTGGGGGCCCTGTGAGTGGAAAGGGGTGTTTGTTCCTCCCTCCCTCCTCTCTTCAAGTAGCAGCTGCATTCAGCTCCAGTGAGATTTCAGCAGGAGGAAATGGCTGGCAAGACTGGCTAGCTTTGTTGCAAAGTTGGACATTCACACTTTCGTTTTCAAACTCTACACACAGTCCCTGGCTCCCTGTGAAGACTCATGTGTACATATGGCTCATCCTGATCATATTGACCCCCCACAAGGCTTTTCATTTTAAATCATTCTGGCAACTTATTTAGATTTTCAGGAACAACACAAGAAAACTTTGTGTCTTGGTTGTCCAATTGACAAGGTCTCCAGAGACAAGTAGAAGCCTTTCTCTGACAGCAGGACATCAGGAGGCAATGTTCAGAACTTGTCAGAACCACATGACAAAGCTTTATTTTTGTCTACAGTGGGAGAACTTTACTTATGGGATTAATTTTCCTTTCTTACAGAATGAATCCTTTTGTTCTCAATAGAGTCTGGTCTCTTTCCTCCCCACTTCCTCCTCTCTTTTCTTCCTCCCTCCCATCTTTTTCTCTTCTCCTATCCTCCCCTCCTTCTCTCCCTCTTACTTCTCTGTCCAGACCTTTCCTTTGGGTTGAGGGCTTCAGCTATGGCTTTGTGCTCTGCTGAATGGTGCTGGGACAACACTAAAGCTAACCAGTCTTAAAAGCCTTCTTCAAGATCCCACCTGTGGGAGACATTTCCTAGATAGGAAGAGCAGCTGCCATACTCACAGGAGCCCCCTTTTATCCCGGTGGTTAGTGGGTAGGGGTTGTTGCAGATGGCATCTGCCCTTACCAAGACTATCTATTCTTGCCTGATGTCAGAATAGCCAGGAAGTAGCCACCATGGAAAATGATGGAAGATGCACAAATGGCTTCCCTCAGCAGTGATGTGCTTAGGACAAGGTCTCTGACTGTAGGGCAGGGGAGGGATAGAGGTGAGTAGGGACAGGAGATGGGAGTGGCCATGTCACCCTTCTTCACTTGATGATGCAGAGGTAGGGGTGGCAAAACCAGATCAGTGCTCAGCCAAGTGAATGGAGGACAACAGACGCAGGATGACACTTCAGACCCAACACTGAATTGTCTTTAGGCCTCAGTTTCCTCCATTGTAGAATCATCTTAATCATCCAGTCTGGCAGAGTGAAGTCCTAATTGGCAGAGATAATATAATAATACATGGAGGACTTAGTCCAGCCAGGAAATGTCAAAATTATTCAATGAAGAAGAAATAGAAAATTCTTTGTGTTAAGTCCCAAACCTAACATCTGGGGGTTGGAGAGATGTTTCAGTGGTTAAGAGCATTTACTGCTCTTCCGGAGGACCCAGGTTTGGCTCCCAGCATCTTCATGGTGACTCACAACCACCTTTAACTCCAGTCCCAGGAGACACAATGCCCTTTTAGGGCCCCCACAGCCTCCTGTATAAATGTGGCGCACACGAACTCCCACAGGCAAAAGCATACACATGAATAAAATATAAATCTTTAGAAAATAGAAGAGCTGTCTAAACAGGACCTGACATGTATCAGGAAGTAGTGAGTTCTCTGCTCTCAGAAGTGAACAAGCGGAGAGGAAGTGGCTAGCTGTCAGGGTGTCAGTGTCTTGGTGACTTTTCTATTACTGTTATTGACACCATGACCTAGAGAAGACAAGCTACAGAAGAGTTAATTGGGACTTACGCTTTCAAAGAGTTAGAGTCTATGACTGTCATCGTGAGGCCATGGCAGTGGCAGGCAGGCATGGCACTGGAGCTGTAGCTGAGAGCTCATACCTTCTCCACAAAGGTGAGGCAGAGAGAACAGACAGGGAATGGCATGGCATGAGCTTTTGAATTTTCGGGCCTACTCCCAGCCGAGAGACGTACCTTCTACTGCAAGGTCTCCCCTCCTAATCCTTCCCAAACCAACTGGGTTCCGAGTATTGAAACACGCAGGCCTCTGGAACCATTCTCATTCAAACCAACACAGTCAGAACCCCTTTGTGCTAGACCTGGGCCTAAAGAGCATCTATGTAACTTCATTCTCATTCCATACCGGGCTACCAGCGTGCTTACTACAGGCTCAGGCCCTGCAGATGTCATGTTGCAAGTGTGTGTTGGTGCCTCTGGGTGTGTACACGTGCCCCTGCTAGTGCACAGATGCATTCCTGAACAAAACAGCCAGTGGTATTTCTGACAATTACGGGTTGTGTGAATAAAATGAATCCGGGAGTAAAAGTGTTACCATCATCATCACCATCATCATCATTCTTATTATTAGTTGTTGTTGTGCTAGTGAGGGAACCCAGGGCTTTGTATGTGCTAAACTACCTTCCTAGCCCGATAATGTCATCTTAAAATCCAGTATCACAGAGGCCGGACTCCATAAATGGGCAGCACAGGAAGCACCTGAGCCCCCATTCTCAAGCGTAGCAGCACAAGGCCAAGGATGCCACACTTGTGTCTCCGTTTCTCTGTGGGCAATTTTACCCAGAGTGTGAATCCCTGAAAGTGGCTGGCATGGGTGCCATTTTGGATCACTTCATGGTGAACCATGGGTGAACATGGTGAATGTGATTACTTTTATTGGAGAGAGAGGTGGTGTCAAACATGCTCCTTTATTTATTTTTAGAACGGATACTTACTTATTTCAGTCGTGTGTGTGTGTGTGTGTGTGTGTGTGTGTGTGCACCTGAGTGCATACTTGTGCTCTGAGTACCTGCAGGAGCCCTCAAAGGCCTGAAGGGGAAGTACGCCTCCTTGAAGTGGAAGAGGTGGTTGTGAGCCTCCGTGGAGGTGTGATGGGAATGGAGCCCAGGCCCTCTGGGAGAGCAGAATGTACTCTTCACCACCGAGCCATCTCTCCAGCCTCTTTAGACATGTGCTTGACTCGCCCGTCTCCAGTTTCTTAAGCTCTTTGTCTCTTTTTTATTTTTCCCTTGAATCTGGACTGTCCTCCAACAGCCCCAGTATCAAAGATGTGGTGCCCAGTTTTTGTGCTACTAGGGGGTGGTGCCAGCTTTAAGAGGTGGAGCCTATTGGGGGCCATTTCTTAACATCTCAGGGGTTCAGGGCTTCACAGAGGATTATGCAGCACGGGCCCCTCCCTCCTTGTTTTGCTTCTTAGCCTGGAAGCAAACAAACTTTGCTTTCTCTCACTATCCTGCCTTGCAAGATATTCTGCCTGACCACACAGGCCTAAAAACAATCAAGCCAATGGGCTTTAGGCAGAGAGTGCCCCTCAAGCTGCAAGCTGAGGTAAACCTTTCTCTTTACAAGTTGACCCTCTGGGATTGTTGGTCCTCATTTTCAGGAATGCGAAGCTGACCGTACCCTCACTTACCTGGTCCTACTGTCCAGCCTTGGGAAACACATTACCTCCTCTCAGCGTCTATGAAAGAGTGTTGGGCCTCAGTCCTAACCCATGGATCTTTGCTGGCTCATCAGAAGTCAGAGACAGCAAGGATCTTCTGAAGCTCCGAACCTGCCCCGTTCTTACAGACAGCTGTTGGGTTTGCCACACACAAGCATCTGAGTTCCTAGGAAACCAAATAAGAAAGTACTTATTGCTTTTTCACCCTGTTGGTTGGCTTTGACTCCGAATTTCAAGCAAGCATCCTTCTGCTTCAAGCTGTATATACAGTTTGGTCTTAGATTTATTAGCTAACTTTTATCCAAGAAGAACCATCCTAGGGACCACCTTAGATGTTTGGCCCACATGAAAGTTTAGGGCATGGTTCCCCGCACCCTGACCCATCCATCCTGTCCCAGCCTGCTTTTGCTGCTGATCCCACAGCTGCAGCCCCTTTTTTCCCTTGCTCTGCTCCTTAACTTCACTGGAAAAAATTTAAAAGCTTTCCATGGCTAAAGATAATGTTTCTACTTTTACTTCATTGTTTTTATTTTCTTACTTAGGTATTTTTTAAATCTTTGACAGGCTGCGTGTTCCTAAGACAGTCACTGAACTTTTCTCCACTCCTTCCCTTCCTTTCTCTTTTCCCTTTCCATCTTCCTTCCCGACCTTCCTTCCTTTCTTTATCTCTCTTTTTCTTCCTTTAAAGAAGAATGGAAAAGAGCAAGGTAGATGGCCTAGCAGTTAATATAACTTGGTCTTAGGGTATAAAGTATGGATCCCAGCAGCCCTGGAAAAGAGCTATATGTCCCCAAATCTCCTGGAACACCAGCTCCAAGAGATCTCACACCCTCTTCTAACTTGGGTGCACGCACCAGCACACACGTATGCACATACATTCATGAAGACACACAAACACAACAAGAATGAACAAAATAAACCTTTAAAAAGAAAGAATGTGAAACTCCATTGTCAGTCAGAGAAACAAGACCAACTGCTCCCTTTCCTTCACCCTGTGTCAGAAAGAACAGCTTCTGGAAAGCGAGATGGGGCAGCTGGAAGTGACTCTGTCAATTCTCACTCAGGCTTCCCACATCCCAATGCCTCCAGGCACTGGCCTAGTCTTCCTTTGCTGTCCTCCCCCTAAGGGCATTCACACCTCAGGGGGAAATCCCATGTCTTACTTCCACTGGGGATCAGGGAAACTCCCCACATTATGAAAACCTCCCCATGGGGACCAACTGACACATATTTTACTTTTAAATGTTTAAGCTGATTGATTCTTTCTGACAACGTTTTCTTACAGGCTTTCTCCACCTAATGAATCTGAGCCTTTGCGAATGGCGTGTGATTGACAGAGCCACAAACTGACAGCTTCGAGTTTCCTCAGAAGACTGGGGTTGATGGCAGCCTGTTTGGGCCCAGGTGAGGAATGAGGGAATGAGGGAGGACCGTGCTTCCATTTCAGAGCATGGCCTTGATTGCTAGTTGAATCTCCCTTAAAATCACTGCAGACTCTTGTGTATTCAATAAACATTTCTTGAGTCTCCAAGACTTGTTCCTGGGCTAGGCCAAGATACTCCATGAGTTGAGTATGCTTTTTTGCTATCTTGGAGTTCTTGAGTGCAAGGATGGGGAAAAGGGAGGCCTGGTTCCCCAGGTCACTAGATGCAACTATCCCTGGGCTTGACTGCAGCAGAGGAGCTGCTAACCAGAGGAGCTGCTAACCAGAGTAACCCCCAAAACAACAAGACCACAAGCAGGGAAGAGTGGTAGGCGGTGAAAGGTACTGGCTCTCATTTATGATTTTCCCATGAGGACCCCCCACTCAAAGTCAAGTGTTCTGCCATGGATGAAGGTCAAAGAATATAACTATGATGCTGAGACTGGATGACCACTGAGGTAAACCATCAGGAGAGTCCATGAAGGCTGTGTCAAAATGTTTGGGATTTATCCTACAGCCAGGGTAGTTAGTAAGCACTCCCAAGGAACGGGATGACAAGTGGGAAATCTGGCTTACAAAGACATTTGTGCTACACACAAGATGGCAGGCTAGCGAAGGGGAGTCCAGAGAAAAAGCTGTGAAAAGGAATCTTAAATAAATCAATGGGTGAGTTAGCTTTTGTGTTGCTGTGAACAAATACTTACAGAAACAGATTAGAGGAGGAAGGCTATGTCTTGGCTCTTGGTTTCAGAGGGTTCAGCTCAGGGTTGCTTGACCATATGTCCTTGGTGCTCAGCAAGAAGTCTATGGGAGACTTTAAAGTTAAACCATAACTATCAGCTTTCAGAAGGTTTATTGAGTGGCCCTATGGGTCTGGGGAGCAGTTAAGGTGAAGAGGGTTCTCCTGTTGGAGGCAGGTAGGTGCTTCTGTGTGGATAGAAGCACATGAATGTGGGTGCCTAAAGGCCATGGATAGGCATCCAATCCCCTGGAGCTGGAGTTACAGGTGGCTGTAGGCGGCCTGATGTGGGTGCTGATTCAGGTCCTCTGGAAGTGCAGCATTTGTTCTTAGCCACTGGAGTGATTTTTCCTTTCCCCGAGGATGGATGTGTTGAAGGAGGTGCCTCTGCAGTAGATGTGTAAGTTAATGCAGCACTAACAGATGACACTGCTCTTTTCTCTCATCTATACACTCAGGAACCAATGCGTTTGGTCATGGTAGCATTGAGGAACACAGCTATAACCCAAAGGGGGTTCAGGTTTGGATTTAAGCCACTGGTGAGGGCTGAAGACTCTGCATATTCCAGGTAGCAGGGAGACCGGCTTGGATATTTTCACATAGTTAGGTAAAACGCAGCCATGTTAACTGGTATTGACCCTGTCCTGGTGTCTGACGGCAAATAGACGGCAAATAGCAGCTCCTTCCTGGCCATCACCAGTATTATTTTACCATGTCCTGGTCTGGTTCTTTGGCCAAATTGCAGCCATGTGTCCAGTCAGGCTGAGCATCTGCTTGGTAAGAACAGGTCTGTTGCATGTAAACTTCCCACCTGAATACCTCCGAGCTCACAAACCCCACAAAAGTGTCCATCACTATCCCCAAATAGTGGAGACCAAGGACCAAGCCTGGCTCTGCAGACTTTGAGTCATTCCCTGCGCTACAAACTGAGTGCAAATCCCCAAGACAAGATCTCTGATGTTGACCCGTGACAGGAGTTTGGAGCTCTTCCTACATTTGGGGAGAAGAAGGCAAATTGTTACCTTGGATGAACCATCCCAAGGCCACCCTGCTATTGTGTTTTAATGGATGGTCTTTAGCCCCACGTTTCATTTGTAATAATCCCCCCCCAGTGGTCACTTCCTTCTTGTAGCAGAATGCTCCTGCTGCTTATCACTGTTTAAAATATGGTATGGTCAGCAGCACCCCTCCACCCATTCATGCTCAGTAGGATTTCATCTAGAAATACAGGCAGGAAAAACAAACAAGCAAGTAAGCAAACCAACCAACCAACCAACCAACCAACCAACCAACCAACCAACCAAAACCCAAGAAGTGTCCAGGGATCCTCTATCATTGTTCCAGGAGATACTGGAAGCCAGAAAATTTCTCTGAAACTTTCCTCTAAGGAGAATAAAGGGAAAGTGGCTTTTTTTTTCTGGGGCCCAAGGAAAATTCTGGGGCCGGTCACAGCCTGTATCCCAGGCAATAGCTCAGAGAATGACATGGCAGAGCAGTAAATTACAGAGTCTTCCAGGAATGGTGCCAGAGAACTTGACATTTCGCATTCCCTCACACATTGGCAGCTGTCAGCACGGGTAACAAAATGCAGGCACTACCCACGGCTCAATAGGTAGCCTGTCCCCCAGAATTTAGAAACACCATCTCTATCTTTGACAGTCTGGTGTCCGGGGTCACAGCTCCAGATGTAGTTTTGATAAGACTGAATAGCACACATGTATTGGGAATGGTGTTTTGTGAATGTACACATTGGTTTTAGAATAGAATCGAGGAAGCTGACAGCTTGGGGCTGCACAGGTTTGGCGTCAGAGCCTGCATTCTTCCACGTGCGTTCCCTCATTACTAAAATAGGGCATTGTCATTGAGAACGACGTGGAAAGTTCAGATAAAAGACGCACAGTTGATTTGGAAACATCCATCCTGATATAATTATCGTGCTTCATTACAAATCTTTTGAGAGAGAGATAGAAATTAGATGGTATTATATATAATTGACAAATATGTAACTAACAAAAAATATTGTAAATTTAATATACGTACAACTGAGCCTGCTTTCCTGCACACAATGCCTCCATCAGTCATAAGAAGTAGCAAAGCTTATTTGGGATAGGCTGGCACTGTATTCATGAGGACTGGGTTGACAGGTTATTAATGGAACAAAATCATTTTTACTCAGCAATAAAACACCCATTCATTCACTCAATTTCATTTTGACTTCTTCTTCTAAATCACAATTAAAGTAATCAAAAACTGACCCTATATCCCTATCTTTTTAAATAACTCTTTTATTCTTTGAACCTTCCCTAATTTTATACAGTACATAATTGACCCCTTTTCTCCACTGTCCACCACTGCTTCCCCTCTTCTCTCTCCCAGATTCATACAACCTTTTTATTAACTGTTATTAATTATTCCCTTAGTCCTGTTAGTGTTGCCTGTGAGCACACAACTTGTGTCATCCAAAGGGGCATGAACAGCCTACCATGGCCATTTCCCCCAAGGAGAATGACTTTCCCTTCCTCAGTTGCCATCAACAGCCAGTATTTCCTCCCATAGGAGTAAGGCTGGGGACTCTCCCTCACCCATGCTGGAATTTTGACTGGCTTGGTCTTGTACAGGTCTTGTTCAGATATCCACAGCTGCTGTGAGTTCATGAGTGTAACACCCTGCCAGGTCCAGAAGGCAGTATTTCATAGCACACTTATCCAACTTACAGTTCTTTCTACTCCCTCTTCTGTGATGTTCCCTGAATCTTGTATCAGAGGAGATTCAGATAGAGCAGGCATAGATGGCTGAGAGCTCAATACTTAGTTACTTAATATCAGCACCGCTCATAAAGAAGTTTCTCTGGCAAAGGTTCAAAGCACCACAAATTCACTGGTAGAAACAAAATACTAGAATTCAGCTTTACAATGTAGCTATTTAGCAAAATGACAATAGTAGGTTGCCCCACTAGGGCTTATAATATCCCAACTTATGGGCTTTTTGCTAGGTTTACAGTATCAGATATGAAATCGCTCCTGTGAATCAACCCATAACTAGAAAGCAATGGGTTACCTCCATAACCTTCATGCCACTGTTGCACTAATGAATATTTCTTTGCCAGCAGTTCAGTGTGGTAGTGTGCATATCACCTCTGGCAGTATGTAAGCCAGCCAGCAGGGAGGATGTTTCCTGGCCAGTCACATCTTGCTTTCTTTACATCTCTGAAAGTTTGTGGTGTCTTCAGAAGTAGTCTTGCCATCTCGTTACAGTGTATAATCAATATTAATGACAATGCCCTTTGCTGTTTGGATACCTCCCTGACAAATCATTCTCTTTCCCATAAGTAGTGATGTGCAGCTTTGTGGGGAATGTTTTAATCCACACTGGTAATCTTGATTATAGTATGTCCAAATATTAAAATGATTGCCAGCTTGTCTTCTAACCACATCAGAGAATGTTAGGAACTAGGCTGCATTTTCCATTTGATGGAACTTAAGAATAGATTAACCCCCTTTCCTCTCTAAGGAAAGATAGGGGTTCTCTTGAAAGACAGCCTGAAGCTTTAGGCAGATTGGTGTTCAGCACCTCAGAGAAAGTCCCTCATGCACTGGTCACCTGAGTCTCTTAGAACCACGGAAGTTTTTGGCCCATCACAGTGACCTGGCAGTTTCTGCCACCTTCAGTCATCTGTCAGAAAGGTGGAAGTCTGTCTTTTTGTTCAGAGACATTGACTTCACCCTGAACAGCATCGGCATCCATCTCAAGGAATTCTCATCGACAACTGGGGTTCTGATTTTTAATTAGCATTCTCCCTTCCCTGGTGCCCCAGTACTAATGACTCACCAGAGGTGAGGGTCTGACAAATGGATGTGCTCCCATCCAGACTGCATCTGCTGTGCGAGGCAGTGTCAGCAACCGTCAGAAGCTACTTACTAAAAGCCGGTGTTTGGTGGCAGTGCCGACGCTGAGAGCCTGTATTTGCATCCAGCACTCAGCTCACCAGCAGGGACCTTGAAAACACTTTCTATTAGATTATGGGTTCTCCCTGAGAAAGGAGGACAGTCAGAAGGGCTTAGCCTTGACTGGGTGCAGCACCCAGGTTCAATGATTCTTCCTCCTCTGCCCTCATCACCATCGGCAGGGGCTATGTGACCATGCAAATTCTCTAAGCTCTTCTGTGTTCACCCATGAAACTCTCACTGCTGCCCAGTGGGTGGGAGCCAATGGGTCTTGTCCATAGATACAGAGTTATGTAGAAAAGTGATGCTGGCCTGCTGGTGGTGGCGCATGTCTTTATCCCAGCACTTGGGAGCCCGAGGGAGGTAGATCTCTGTGAGTTGAGGCCAGCCTGGTCTACAAAGTGAGTCTAGGACAGCCAAGGATATACAGAGAAACCCTGTCTCAAAAAAAAGAAAGAAAAACAGAAAGAAAGAAAGAAAGAAAGAAAGAAAAAGAAAGAAAGAAAGGAAGGAAGGAGAGAGAGAAAGAAAAAATGAAAATGACAGAGAAGAGAAGCCGGATGTATCTGCCTGGGTGGATTCCACGGTTCTAAGGTTCTAAGAACTACATGCACTCTGCCTATATAGACTACATCAGTATTTATATGCTTACATGAATTTCTTTTTAAATTGTGTGTTTTATTAACATTTGTTTATTATTCAAAATGATAGGTTTCATTATGGCAGGTTCACATGTGCCATGAATGCTTTAACTTTACTCCTTTACCTTCTCTTGTCCCTCCTGCTCCCATTCTCTCAGTTGTTCTCTTACTCTTCCCAAATGGGTCCCTCTTATACTTTCCTGTGTCTGTGTATATGTATATGTCTGTGTATATATTCCTCATAGAAGAGAAAATTTAAAAAATAGTATATGTGTCTTTCTAAGTCTGGCGTATCATCTTTTCCTATTACTATAATAAAACACCATGACCAAGGCAACCTGAGGACCAGAGTTTATCTTGGCTTATGGTTCCAGAAGGATAAGAGTTCCTGATGGCAGAAGAAAGACAGGCAGTTTAAACAGGAAGCTGAGAGCTCACATTTTGAACAGCAACCATGAAGCAGAGACACCAAAATGGAAACTGGCGAGGCATTCTTACACTCAAAGCTTCCTTCAGTAACATACTCCCTCTAGCCAGGACATACTTCCTAAACATCCCCCAAAGGGTCCATCCACTGGGGTCCACATGTTCAAATATGGAAGCCTATGAGGATCATTCTCATTCAAACCACTACAATGATTATCTCCAGTTCCATTTGTGTGTGTGTGTGTGTGTGTGTGTGTGTGTGTGTGTCAAATGTTTATTCTTCACTGCTGTGGAATAAATTGTATTGTATATATGTATATATAATACTATATTTTATCTATTTTTCTAGTGATGGTCTGGTTCCATGCACTAAAGCGTGGTGTGCTGGCACATGCCTTTAATCCCAGTACTCAGGGAGGCAGAGGCAGGCAGATCTCCATCAATTTGAGGCCAGCCTGGTCTACAGAGTGAGTTCCAGGATAGCCAAGCTACACAGGGAAACCTTGTCTCAGAACAACAACAACAACAACAAAGTGCTTCAATAAACACAGATCTTTCAGTAACTCTGTGTGCTTACTTGATTTCTTTTAGATAGATACTCAAGAGTGGTACATCTAGACCACATAGGAAATTCTGATTTTGACTTTTTAGAACTCTCCGTAGATGGCCACACAGACTGGATTAAAGTGTGTCCCCACAGGAAGTGTATAGAGCTCTTTACGTCTGAATCTTTGCCTCCTTGATGACAGCCATTCTGGCTGGAGAGAGACAAGCTCTGTGCAGTAGTGGCATGTGTACTGTCCACAGTCTCGTCTCACACCCTTTCCTGTCTTCCTCGTGTGTCTGTGTGGTCCTGTAGCACATACTCTATTATCACAGCGTGGTAGCCCACTCCACAGCTCTTAGCCATTATCTTACTTTTAGAAGGTATCAGTACTTTAATTAAAACCCTGGCCACACCTTGGTAGTTGAATTGTAAGAAGGGGGAGTCTTTGGGGGCCTGACATTAATACCTTTGGCAATACTGATGGTCAGTAAAGCAGACTTCATGCTTAATCCACCTTTGCTGGAGTGTTCTGATGGTTACGCCTCCCCTTAGCACTGAGTGGGTGGCTTGTTGCAAACAGGGATGGTGCCCAGCAGAACAGACCTTCCAAATGTCTCTCTTCTGCCCAACACTCTGCCAACCATTGGAGAAAGATAGAAAGAGAGCAGGCACCTTGCAGAAGGGGTATTTCAGGATCCCGAGGACATCTTGCTGGACATCATTTATCATCAGCATTTGCTAGTACCCGAACCATGCCAACCTCCACAGGATTTTCAGCTTTCTTTGTAATGCTAAAATCATTTTTGGGGAGAAAAATCTGCTTTCAGCTTTTGGCATATACACCTTTCCAACATGAATATCATCATGTAATATGTGCAATTGTGGAGCCATGTGGAGTATTTTTCCTCACTGAAAAGGTTTTAAAGTCAGGAAGCAGTAGGGGAGGTTTTGCAGGGATGAAGGACCCTCTTCCAAGCCAGCAGTCCACCCAAGGTCAGCCAACTATGGGAACAGATAACTAGGCTCTTGGAAAGAAAGCACAGATCCATTACTTCCCAGGTCTATGATGAGGTGTTAATGCCAAGAAAGATGTCCAGGCTGCTCTTTGGGAAGTGCATGTTAAGATAAGAGTGGGGTCGAACCCCAAGGCCTTGGCACACTTCTGCTGTAGCAGCCAGTGCTCAGCCCTCAAGATGTACTGGGAATATTATTTCCAAAGCACACAATTCTGGTCCTACAATTGCGGGCATGAAGTTTTATTCAGACATAAGTTAGTGTTCACTCAGCATCCATCATAAGCAAGGCTCTGGGTAAATCTGCTTTGTTCCAGAAAAGGCATGCGTGGAAGTACTGATCTCATTAAGGGTTGCAGTGATAAGTGTTCATATGTTATGTTAGTTTCTGAAGCATCAGGATGAAGATCTCTCTCTCTCTCTCTCTCTCTCTCTCTCTCACACACACACACACACCCCACCTATTGTGACATTATAGTATTCTAGCCTTCTAGAACTGGTTCAATTTAGCAAATAACCTTCTTTTAAAAGTAGATTCATTTTCCCATTTTAAATTATGTGTATGTGTGTGTATGTCTATGTGTGGACATAGGCATGTGAGCAGGGAGCCCACGGTGGCCTAATGAGGGCACCATATCTTCTGGAGTTGGAGTTACAAGTGCTTGCGAGCTACCTAACATGGGTACTGGGAACTGAACTCTGGTCCTCTGGAAGAGTAGGGATCATTCTTAAATGCTGAGCCATCTCTCTAGTCCCCGAATAACCTTTCTGATATCTCTATTGAGGTTTCTTTTGACTCTAGGTCAGCAAACCCAGCCTTGAATCTTGCTTTTCATTGGTTTCCAATAGCCAGTTTAACGGCCTTCTTACACTGGCTTCAAATTAGCATGGTCTCTTTATTACAGCTTACCAGAGCATGACAAATCTGTGCATCAGGCCCCCACCTCAGTGCGTTGGTGTGGTAGCCTTCTGTCACTATGACAAGTTACTTGAGATATGCAATTTATAAGGAGGGAAAGTGTGCATTTTCATCACTGTTTGGCCCACTGAGTGAGTTTGTGGTGTGTGTACGTGTGTGTGTTTTGAGGGGGGAAGATATATCTACGAAGCCCTTCATGACAAAACTATGTGTTGGGTACGGGAGGTAAAATTATTTACCTTATAGAGCCAGGGAGAAAGAGCGAGAGAATGCGAAAGAGAGATCTAATACCCCGTCTGGGAACATACTTCCGATGACCTCACGCCTTCCCACTGAGTCTTCCCCTTAAAGGCCTATCTCTTTCCATTAGTGCCTCACGATGGGGACCAACTCGCTAACATGTTGACCTACGGACCTCTGAGGATGAATACTTGAGATCCAAATTACAGCACCTAAACTCTGAGGAGGGGAATTTATTAGATGCCACATAGTGACGGCAGCCACCCTCCATACCGCAGTCTGCCTCTGTGGCACAGAATGACACTTGTGAGAAAAATCACTCCCTCGGAGTCTCCCCTGTAGAACGCTTCATCCTGTCATCCCCACAGCACTGACACTGTACTCATGAACACCCACTCGGGTGAGCACAACGTCCTTACCGTTCACTGCCGGGGGGAATGTTCACCCCGAAGGCCAGCCTGGGCAGGCGCGAGAAGACAGAACCGTGGGAACAGTGTGCGCATGTTCACAGCATCTGAGGGTATTGATTTGCTCCAACCGGGCCACTGTCAGTAGAGGGAGCACAGGATCCACCGCGTGGGTTCTTTCATGCGAGTGCGCACCCTGTTCCCAGCGCTCTCAGGGTGTAGACTTTAGTTCCACACTGAGCCCAGCAGTGCCAGAGGCCGACTGAGCCACTCCCGTGGTGGTTCTACCTTCTTGTGCCTGCCCAAGCTGGCCTTCGGGGTGAATATTCCTCCCGGCAGTGAATGGTAAGGACAAGGCAAGCACCAGGTCTCAGGATGGCAGCCATCACTAGCAACCTCACGGAAGGTACAGGAACCAAATGCCCTTACCTAACTTTAAGTGGACAGGCGATCCTGCTAGTTTAACTTATTTATCCTCATGACACAACTCAGCCATTACCAACACTCCAGGAGATTTTATTATACACCACACTGTGATAGTAGCCATCTACCATACCACGGTGAGGGGAAATGTCATTTGACCTTTGTGGCAGGGAATAAGACTTGTAAAAAACTTACTTCTGTAGGGTCTCTTAACTAATGAGAGACAGGTCTGAAGCACCAGCAGTAACTATGTGGCCCTGTTGTATTTCCGTTCCGTGACATAGTACGAGGCTCCCAAAGCCCAGCTAGCTAATGCTAATAGCAGGGACTGTGAATCACTTAATTTGTGTGTGTGTGTGTGTGTGTGTGTGTGCATGTATGCACGTGTGTATGTGTGAGTGTGTGTGTTTTAGAATAAGCTATAAATGGGTGGCATTTGAAATCAAAATCGACATCATCGGAAGTATAAAAATAATGAGGTGGGTGGTAAATGGCACCTCAGAACATGTGAGCAATTTGCACAAGGAAGGAACGGGGGGCCATTTAGAGCCAACAAAGAAATGGCTTCTCTATAGGCACAGATAAAAACTGCCGCATTCAGCGTTAGGGGATGGCAGCTTCTAAGCGCTTCCATTTATTGTTAAAGCCTCTTTTTGATTATGGCAAATAAGTTTCCCTTTCACGGGAGACTTTGCTATAAAAAGGAGGGAGAAAATAAGCTTTGTATTCTGTGGCAAACGATCTTTTCAGAAGCGTTGTCCTTGGGGCAGGGCACGTGCTCTGTCTACATGCTCGGTGGCATTTGTTCGAGTCTTGCGCGGAGCGGGGGTCT
Source organism: Meriones unguiculatus (assembly GCF_030254825.1). Classification (NCBI taxonomy): domain Eukaryota; kingdom Metazoa; phylum Chordata; class Mammalia; order Rodentia; family Muridae; genus Meriones; species Meriones unguiculatus. Next base: position 8,775,546 of record NC_083361.1, read on the forward strand.
CCTTGGCTGACCACTGAGGCAGCTTATTATCTCCCAGAAGCGCATAATACGTTGCGCCAACCAACTGCATTACAGCAAGCCCCTAAATTGTATTTGGACAAAGAATAATTGAACACTGGACAGAATAACAAATGCCCTGGTCAAGTTTGCTTCATGGGTTTATCATGTTGTATTAACATGATAGAAATATGAATACTTAAATCTTATCTCTGGTACACTTTATAACTGCATTAATCATTTACCGTATTATATATTTTTCATGTCAGTAAGATTGGGAGGAAAAGATTCAATTTCCACGGCACAGTCAGAGTGTTTCAGATAAGTAAGAGGCCAGGATGAAACCGTTTCAACATGGCTTTCAATTGCAGACCCTATAAAGAGAAGGTTAGCATACATCAAGCAATATTAAGCGGGATCCTTTCGCCTTAGGGAAAATAAATCAGCACATCATGCTGTGCCGTCATCCTGTTGGCCTGAATCAGATAAACACTTAGAGAATTTTTTTTTTTTAAGTTATGTGTGATTTATCCAAACTGGGCTGGTGAGACTTCCGTTTGCCCAAACCTGATGCTTGCTCTTGGCGAAGCAAGTCCGTGGTTGACTTCCAGTGCCTGAGTGCAGAAAGCAGAGAGCCCAGTGGCTGTGGGATCTCTGACCTGCTACTGCACAGCTCACCACTGGAGTGTTTTCTCCTTTCTCTGGGAATGTCAGTCCCAGGGAGGCATAAAACGCTTGGTGAGCCTTGTAGAGCCTTCAGTCAGGAGTAGGTGAACAGGAAGTTATCCAGTTCTGCAGGAAAGTGATAGGTAGTGCCCTGGTCCCCATCTGGCTAACTCCTCCAGAAACATGGCAGGCTCCCTCAAATTAATTTGCAACACAGGCACTCTCTCTTTAGACAGACTTGTTTTTCCCCTAATTCCCAGTTTTGAGCCAATCTGGAGAGGGGCTAGAGTGGGAAGACTTGGCCTTAATTCAGTGTGTGTGTGTATACCTGTGTGTATGTATGTATATATGTGTATATGTTTGTGTATGTATGTATGTATGAACTTAGAAACAGAATGTATTTTAGCCCAGGCTGGCCTACAGCTTGGCATCCTCCTGTTTCAGCCTCCCCAGCATTGGGGTTACAGTTAAGTGCCACTATGCCTGGCAACTTAGTCTTTTTACCATAACCATCTTGAAATTCCTATTTGCTCCAGCTCTCCCTGGTCCCTTTCTAAGACATCCTGTGAAAGTCTTGTCATCCGTGCGCCCTCGATTCCTTCCTCTTAGCCCAGCAAAGTGAAGAAGAGGTCATGACACAGAAGGACTTATTTCTCAAAGTTTGGATGGGGGGGGAATCAAAACAGCAGGCCGTAGAATAGAAAGGTGAACAGCAAAGACACAAATCACTTCCCAGTCACAAAAATTGCCAAAAAATAGCAGCTTGCAGCTGTGCACAGCAGGGACAGAAAACATTAAACACATGTTAAATAACAAATAGGAGACTTAAATACAGCTAAAAATGGACCTTATTCTGAATAAATCATGCAAGCTGCATCTTAACCATCCTGAGGAATGTAATGGATCATGTGAAATCTGCCAAATTTGTATTTAAAAAAAAAAATCAATAGCCTGTGCCTCCCACTTTCCAGTGGCATGCTGTTGGTTTGGGAGGATGTTCTCCATTTCCTTCCTTTCCTTTGTCACCCAGCACCCCCACCCCCAACCCCAGCAGCATAGGACCACAGCTGGGTTTAAGAGATTTCGCTGTAGTCAAAGACAAGCAAGACATGCATTTGAATAAGTCTAGGTTTTTTATTTTTTTTAGGGGGGGAGTGGATGAAAACGATTTAGCACTCATTCTGCACTTCTTGAACGCCTCCACCTTGTTCTGTCTTTCTTTTGGGCGTGTGAAGGCAAGTGTCGCTCAGGCTCATCACTCCAGCATCGCTTTTGTTTTAACTTTTAAACTGCGGAAGATCCTCTCAGCCATCTTCCACATCCACTAAGGTACAGACAGCTTTGGGCACCAGGTTTGAAGGAGTTTTCTCTCTCACCAACTTCTCTGCACGGGGCACGAAGGGACACTGCTTTTTTTGGGACAACAGGGCAAAATAAGTCTCCAGGCAAGAATTTTCAGATCAATCCAGCCGGCAGATTGTCTTGTCTTGAAATGTCGGTGGCCTGTGCATCGCTGTCCTCACATTGTCGGCAGGTCCCTTGGCTCGCCATCATGTGGAGGGTCACCTTTTCATATAGCCTGTGTGTCTTTGCAGATGGGCAGTGAGCAGCGACCAGTGGGACATATATACACACACACATCATGTGCCCACAGGCTGCAGGCATGTACACCCTTACCCATTTCTTGGCACAGAAGGGTCATGTGCAGTCCGGTACTGCTGGCTCTCATAGAATTCTATGGCTGTACACACTTGCTTGTCACAAGCCATCAGTAGTTAAGAGTTTTGACATGAGTTGTGGAGAACATTGTGAGACTGTATGCTTGATCCTAGCAGGTGGAAAAAGGCTGAGTGTACTCACCCTGCTCTCCGTGCCCAACATTTTGTCCCAAGATTTTCTTTTCACTCGTGGTAATATGCTCTTTGCATGAACAGAAAGACATGTCTTTGAGGGCAAAAACGTATGTGTACGAAAAAGAAGGAAGGGAACACTGAGGGGGAAATAATTGAAAACACAGAACAAGCAGGTCCTTAAAGAAAGCTTCTGAGAGGCCTGATCTGTATAATCAGGGAACTTGACCCTTACCCTGGCTGCTCTGTTCTGACTGTGCCCAGTGGTATTTACCCCCCAGCCCTGCTGGAACGGCATTGTTAAGGACAGATGATCCCCTGACATACTTCAGGAAGAAAGCATCATGCAGCCCTCTGCTTGCTGTGTTCCAAGGGTATGGGTAAAATTACAGTGGTATCGGTAGTGATGTCCAAAAGAGGGAAAGAGATGTAAAAGAGGAAGGAAGGACTTCTGGGGAAAGAGATGAAAATTAAAGTAAAAAAAAAGCAGGAAGGAACGGAAGAAAGAAAGGCAAGGTTGGAAGAAGGGAGGGAGGAAGGATTTGCTGTTAATGCAGAATCGACATAGCACCAGCTTGCCCGAGAAATACTGTTTCCAGGAGAGAAGTCTATGGTGAGCACCACAGTACCATCATCAGTGGGAGGTGGGAGGAGAGGGCCAAGTCCACCCAGGTGAGCATCCTGTCTTCCTCCAGGGAAGCCCTGGATCCAGGCTCCTCAGAGCTGTGGCTGAGGAAAGTCAGAAGGCAATAGGGCTTGCTCCTTGGCAGTCTCCTCCCTCCCTCTCCCCCAAAAGTCCCAAGCTGCCAGCCACATGCCCTCTCACCAAACTGACCCTCAAAACACACCCTTTTGAATTTTCCAGGGGCACAGAATTTTACGTTGCGGCAGCAGAGAACGTTTCTCTGCAGCATTTGGCCCACCTCAACGCTGTTTTATTTTGATACCATTAACAAGAAGAAGAAAGGATTACATTTGCAGGAAGAAAAAAAAAATCTCTGAACAAAGCTGTATAGATTAAGGCAATAACGTCTGAAAGGCTGCCTCACTGGGACTCAGTTTCCAGTCTGCCCCCTTTTGTCTGTGACCCCTGGCCCCACCACTGTACCTTGCCTAAGCTTTTGTCTGACTGTGCTGGTTTCACCAACTTAGGGCTTATCTTTTTGTTTTGTGCTTCTTTGGAAAAGATACTCGTTTCTTTTCTGCAACCCCTCCTCTAACTTGCCCAGCATGATCTTGTTTTATTTTTAAGCCATCAATTACTCAAACTTTGGGTGCCTATCTATCCTCAGCCATCTGGACCCCATACCTTATTCTAAAGCATGTTCAAATAATGACAACCTTCTTTTCTCAATTAATTTATGGGCCGTGGGGACCATTTTTCATTTGTTATCATGCACTTCCATTTGATCTCCCATATCTTTCTTCAGCATCTGCAAGCATGGTATATAAATCTTCTACTCCCGCATTGTCATGGTGTCCGAGATATATAGGTACGACTCCCTATTAGTTCCACAAAACTGACCTTAATTTCTAAAAATGGTATCAGATGCGAATAAAGTTTGGTAAGATGATTTGTTTTGATTTACTTCATACCACTTATCTTTGAGTTTTCTTTCTACTTTTCTTTTATCTAATTTAGGCAGTAGAGCCTTGCAAGCTGGGTTACAGTTTATCCATTACCTTCCCGCCAATGCTGCTCCTTAGAGAGAGATAGGGCTGGGAGATTTGGGCTGTGGATGATAATAAAGTGGCCCGTGGACATGCCTTAAGCCCGTTTCTGTTGTTTTCTGCTTTGTTCAAGCTGACCTCTAAGCTTGACTATCTTTTTTATTTTGTTTATTGCAGAAATGTGAATTTTTTTCATATGCCATGATGATTCTAATGCATGTTGGATAGGAGACTTACACACAAAAATTAAGCGTGGAGATCCAGACAGCCTTTCTCTTCTATAACTCAGGTGATGATGGGAGTGGTGGAAAGACGCAGAGCTCTTATCATCTTTAGGGGAAGCTGCATTTGGATTACTTAAGGTTTGTGGCTTCTAGAATCTCTCTCTCTCTCTCTCTCTCTCTCTCTCTCTCTGGGTGTGTGTGTTTTGTTTTACATAAACACACTTCTGCCCAAACTAAAGAATGCTAATTAAGCAAAAACCATGGCCAGATGTTTATTAACACTCTCAGGTTCCTGGGATTTGGAGAATATGCAGTTTTCACAAACTAATTTAAAAAGGGAAACACCTTTATTGGAATAACAGCCAATTATAGTCGCCGACTTTGCCCATTCTCTTCTCTGCTGGTGGAGTCGGGGAGGGGGGCATCTCTCCTAGTGGAGAGATAGATGGCGTCTGCCCACATCCTGGCATAGCCAGCTCCGCAAACATGCACACCCTCTCTTGGGTGTGGCCTTTCAACCACACACCAGAATTGCTCTATGTGGAGTCGAGAACCACACCCATGCAGGCACACAAAATGAACCATGGGTGGTTCCTGTCGGCTGATGCATTTGGTTTCTGTTTTCTGTTTTTTGGGTTTCTCTCTCTCTCTCTCTCTCTCTCTCTCTCTCTCTCTCTCTCTCTCTCTTCTTTGCACGGTCCATTCATCTAACATTCTCCTATCTGCCTGGAGACTTTCAGAGAGGACTCTATAGGCCAAGAGTATCTCCAGAATGCCAGTGAGTGGTGTCACAGGGAGAGCGGCTGTCAGGCCTCTGCGTGGTGACTTCAGTCTGAGCCCGGATTCAAACCGTGGAGCAATAAAACAGAACAGCACCATATAAAACTCTGTGTTTCATAAGACAAATATTGCCGTATGCATTCTCGTCCCCTGTACTCTGTTAACTGTAGGAAGAAATAGAAACAGTTTTAGTGACCCCCTGGGACCTATAAAGGCTATTTCTGAGTCTGAATCTTGCTGTTTAATTTAATCATTTATTATATTAATATTCAAATGGGCTGCATCTTATTAGCTACTGCAAAGATGTTAGTATGTCTGAAATAAATACCTAATTATGCTTTTGAAGAGAGGGCTTCTAAAGACTTGGGTATGTTTGTGCCTAATAGAACAGTTCATTTGCAGGTTTTTCTGCAGAAATCAGCAGTTTGAGGCTTCTCCCCCCCCCCCCCTTTCTTTCTCTTTTAAGAAAATAAAAACAGGGATTGAAAATCTGAACAGGGGCTTCAAGAGCAGTCCTGGGTTCTCCTGGCTTCCAAGCAGCCTTGAAACTCTGGAGGGGGGTTCTCTGCGCCCGGGTGAGCGTCCACTTCCAAATGACCATTGCTCTCAGCTCAATGGCACATTAATACAATTAACTGTTTTAATCAGATGACCATGAAATTAGATATGTTCTTATTCAGAGGGGGAAGGGAACAAATGAGGAAATATATATTTTGAGCTCAATATGCTAATATTTTTTAATGTGACGGGTTTCATTATTTTCTATCTGCAGTCTCTCTAGCTTTCTCCCTCCCTCCCTCTCTCCCCCCTCCCTCTCTTCCTCCCTTCCTCCCTCCCTCCCCCTCAATTCCCGGTGCAAAATCAAAATCTTATGTAGGTCATTGATTTTTACATCCACAGACAATGGACACCACCAGCAACTTGCAGAAGCCAGCCCACCCTGTTTGGGGGTCGGGAAGCAAGGCATAAAGCCACATATGCTTGGCGGGGGAGGGGTGTGGACTCCCAGCCCCGTGGCTTGGTGGACTCCTCCTGGTGCATCTGAGGCCAGAGCCTGGCAGGATCTGCGACGAGTCCATTTTGCTAATGCTCAACATTAGCTTCATGAGGATGGATTATGCCGCTGGCATAATATACACAAACGGTGATGATAAATTCTAAACTAAATGTACACACTGCATTTGGTGCAGTGGAGAAATTAGTGGTAAGTGCAGAAGTTACAGTCTGAGAAACTAGGAATTACACGTTACTATCTTTCTAAAGTAACTGCCACTGGTTTCGCCATCACTCTCTTATTTTATTTTCGGAGATTACTAAAATGGTGTGTCTACTAACACCCAATTATCTGCTTCACTATCTTCTTTTCCCCTCCCCTCTAGATAGATGTAAGAGCCAAAGGTTAAAAACCGGGGTCTGTGGCCAAGAGACTTCTCCTACGGCTGGAGGATGCCCCTGTTCCTCCTTGCTGACCTCCACTTAACCTTTAAATTGACCTAGAACAAGTTTATTTCCTTTCTCCTCACATGGATGCATGTCCCACGAGAGGGGAACCTCTTTTCCTAGGTGGATAATTATATTGCCGCTGAGATGGCCTTTCAGCTGCATAGTGTTCCCAGCTGGGATGGCCACTGGCAAAACCCTGCCCCGTCCCCCTCCATCCCTCTGAAATCTTTCCTTCGCACCTGCTGAGTGCTGGGTCCCACTAGGCTTATGGTGTCTGTGTGGTCCCTGGAGATTTGCTATAGAGGTGAAGGACCATGACTGAAGGGAGACTGGACAGAGTGACAGTTAACCCAAACACATGAGTATGTCATCATCATTTCAGGCTGTCCTTGCCCTAAGTGATGTGATTGGTGTGTTCTCTTATCTTCTGTGGAAGGTGGCCGACTGACTGTTCAAGGGTGGGGAAAATCCACAAAATGGTTCCGGGAGTGCTCAGCCTGAGCCAAGCCCTAGTGATGGGCTCTGCAGGCCGGACACCCCCAGAAACCTGAAGGAAAAGTGGCCTCTGCAAATGAATGTCCAGCGGCTTAATCCCGTGCAGGAAGGGAAGAAAGCAGGAGACAGGCATGAGCCCGTTACTACAATGGAGACTAGAGCTGCAAGCCTGTGCAAAGAGGGCTCACAGGCTGCCTTGCCCCCAATCCTAAGGCCAGCCACACCATACCACCTACATAAAAACTTCCGAGAGCAGCCGGGCGTGGCGACAGGTGCGCTTGGAAGGCAACAGAAGCAGGTGCATCTCTGTATGTTTGAGGCCAGCCTGTTATATGCCCAGTCAGGGGCTATCCTTTGACCCCCCCCCCATCTCAAAACCAAAATCAACCAACCAACCAACCAACCAACAAATGAATACTGTCCCCAGGAGCTGAGATGCCCCCTGGTGGTGAGTCTATGACGTTCACCTAGAGGCTTCCTGCATCTCTCACGGTGCTTTTCTAGGGCCAGTTGCCCAAGACTCAAACATGAGTAGGGAACAGAAAGGACACAGGGTCTTAATCGTAACCGAAGCTGGGATGCAGAAGGGTAAGGGGTGGGGTAGACAGTGCCTGTCTTAGGGTGTCCCTTCAGACTTCTGGCTGAGGAGGAGCTAACAACTTTGAAACCTCATCATTTTCCAAGAGCAAGCTCACGCCTCCCGATAATAAAGCCTGGGCCGCTATCCCAGTCACCTGATGTGTTAAATAGCTTATTTCACTTTCTGGACTAACTGGTTTATGCCACCTTGCTAGGGCTGAGTGTCCCCACCGTGTGTGTCTGTGTGCGTGTGCTCTCAGAAGTTCCCCCAGAACCCAGACTTGACTTCTCTGTTTTGAGTAGCACCTACCCCTTTCTCTGTCTATGCATACGTAACCCTCCAAAACTGGTTGCTGTATTTACTGTTTGATTCTGAACTCACCTTCACTTGACCTGGAATTTAAGATCTTCAAATTTATTTTTTAAATTAGAAAAAGAAAGACATTAACCTTATTCTATGATTTTTTTTTACAAGGTAAAAATGTAGGGTCTGATTTTTAAGATTATTATGAGTTTTAAGACAATGAAATCAGAGCATTTTTACCAGGGAGAGGTCATTGTAACTACCGTGACACAGGTCACATATATCCCTGCAGCCACCCTGAAGGGACCCTGCTCTTTCCTGAGTAAACCACTGTATACCCAGAACATCAGGTGGTATACAGCAAGTACTCAATACATGCTGAAGTATGAATCCTGCCCCTGCCCCCACAATGGTGTGTGCTGTCCCTTGCCAGTAAAACAAAACAAAATGAAACAAAACAATTAAACCAAACCAACCAAATGAAACAAAACAAAACAAACAAACAAACAACAGCAACAACAAAAAACAAGAAAAGTCTGACCTAGTGGAGTGCCCAGAGTATTTAGTTATTATTTCACCCCCTAGAGAAGGAACAGATGACCTCTAGTGTTGGAACGGATGAAGGACTCCATGGACAAAGGATCTGGACTGGGGAGAAGGAGGTATTTCAGGAACAGGCAACAGGGCAAAGGTATGTAGCTATGGAGACTGCAGTGCATTCTGGGTCACAAATGGTAGGACTGGAAGGTGGAGCCTATACAGAATACAGAGGAGAGTTCCCCGGGGCTCCAGCCTCCCTCCTTTCCTCTCCGGCTTGTGAAGATTTTCTTCAGCAATCTTCCCCAAGAACAGTGTGACAGCTGCTAAGTCCAGGACAGGAAGGAGGCCTGCTCATCCATTCCCAGGAACCTGGCAGAGGGCTTGTCCCTAGGCCAGGGCCTGGAAAGCATGTACATCTTCGCAGCCTCAGCACCAGCAATGAGTTGGGTACTGTGATTGTAGCTCAGAGGTTCCAGGATTCTTTGTTCTATCTATCTGGAAAGGAGAGTGTGCTGGATTAGTCAAGGGGTCAGTGATCATGAAATGTGAAGTAAGGAACTATGAAAGCAACAGCAGGTGAGTTTTATCATTCTGAATACTCCAAAGTGATGAAGGCCATTTCCAATATGATCTAATGTCCTGAGAAGTGATGGTAACTAGGTCCCAAAATCCAACCAGCAGATCCACACTGGATTTCAAGAAAGTATTTCTAGAAAAAAATATCTTGAAGTTCTGATGACGGTTTTTGTCACCCAAGTAGGGGTAGAAGCTGCAAGTATAGTATTGATTTATTCTTGGAGCTAATTTTTAAATAAAAACTGGGAAGCAAATGTCCAAGGACAGTGACTCATGGGCAGCCACTGGGGTTGACCTCTGCTCCTAGAAGGTCAGCTCCCAGGATGCACTGTAGAGTGGCTAGTTGAGCCCTGATAGATTCTCTGCTATCATCATCAGCAGCACAGAATTGTAGACACTCAAGGGTGCCAGGTTATAAACTGGTTAGAATTCATGGGTCACTCTGGGCCCAAGAGTTTCCTTCTATTTACCACAAGGGTATGCAATATTCTAGAAGGCTGGCATGCTGGGTGAGTTTGGGTAATCAATACTTTACCTACATGGCTTTATCTATCCACTTATTTATCCAAACATATGTCTGTCCACCATTCTACACATCCATCCATCCAAACACATCTATATACCCATCCATCCATCCAAACACACACACACACACACACACACACACACACACACACACACACTCACACACACACACCAGTCAATGCCCACTAGTCTATCCAAATACTCATCCATCCATTCATCCACCAATCTATTCTCCTAAATACATATCCATCCATCTATCTATCCAAACATACATCTATCCACCAATCTAAATATCCATCCATCCATCCATCCATCCATCCATCCATCCATCCATTGTCCATTTCTTCTACTCCTTAAGAGGGTAGGCTATTTATAATAAAGCCTATATTGGATGCAAGATATTGTGAAGGCTTCACATGAATTAACCCTGCAACCTTGCAATGGAAGAGGCCATAGCAGTTCATTAGTAGAGGTGACTGTGTTCTAAGGACAAAAAGAAACCAATGGCATTAGGATGAGGTACCAGGGAGATAGATCAGAAATGAGACTGCAATCAAAGAATGAATCTAGCTCAAGGAACGAGTTCTGAGCATCCACAGAGCCTAGGTCCAGAGATGGGTACAGCATCCATTTAAGAGGCCTGGGTCCCGCTTGATCCAGTACAATAGTTTCTAGGTGGGGGTTTCCATTCTTGGGTAATATTTTTATCTCTAGGGAGGGGCTCCACCCACCCTTCACCCAGTAATTTAGGGGAAGCAATGATAGAGCTTGAAGTGACAGGGGGCTGAGGAAGGAGCGCATTAGAAAACGTTGTCCCCAAACCCAATGAGCCTTTTCACCCGACAGAAGCTAGTCCCCAATCTTGGTGGGCTTCTGCAGCTGGCTCCTTTGCATTTGTGTTCATTATCACAGCCTGCCTTTTCTCCCTCCCTTTCCGACACTAGATTAGACTCTCATCAAAGGTCCGGGAGGGGGTGGTGGTGGAGGAGAGCATTTATGCAGATCAGTCTACATTCGGGCATCAATGGTTAACCCGGTAATATACACTTGTATTATCCTCCCTGGAATCCTTGGAGGATCAATGTATGGGTTTAACTACCACACACCGACAAAACATAGATTGGCGGCACTGCCTTCGAGCAACCACCGGAGCCTGTGTATATGTTTCTCTCATTATTTGGATGTGCGTTTGAGTGTTATGATCAGTGATTCAGGGCACATGATTCATCAGGAAGACGTTTGCTCGGCAGACATGTGAGGAGCTGTCTGCCTCTTCAATCTCACTGACAGGGCAAAAATGCTGATTTATAGTAAATCATTAAAATCTGCTTATTACGGCACGGCTTGTTCTTCTTCTCCAGTTGGAGCCTGCAACTTGATCTGCGGCATGTCTCTCACAATTTTATACTACAGCAAGCAGTTATTTGAACAAGAGAGGAGCATTCCTTAGTCTTTATTAGTGCCTATGAAAGGATATTTTGTTTAAAGAAGACTAATTAAGAATGCAGACGATTTGCTTGCTCAGTTTGGGTGGGTGGGGGGAATAAAGATTTAAAACGTCTAAGAGGAACAAAGAATTACTGTACTAAAACAATACTCCAAGATGAAATTGGGTGCATATTTTAAATAGTTCTGAAATAGCAGTTCCTATGGTGTTGAGGTGCTTGGGCAAGGGCATGGAGTGGTCATCTGAGAGGCTGGGGGTTCGGAGCACAAGGAGGTCTCAAGCATAAAATGAAAACCGGGGACAGGATGATGCAATTGTTAGGGCTCGAGGCCAATGTTGTCACAACAGTCCTGTGGCTTTTAAAGATCACCTGGGAAGTTTTGTATTTTGAATTTAAGATTTGGTGGCAGCCTTCGAGGAGACTGTGCTGCATGCTAGGTAAACAAAGAAAAGGCACAAAGAGGTCTATATTTTGTATGTGTTACTTACAGTAAAAAAAAAAAATTAATTTGATGCCTGGGGACAGAAATCCTTGCCACTGAATTACAAAGAAGTGAATAAACGGACTCAAAATGAATCCATCCAGATCTGTCCCCTTAATAAGACTAATTCCAGAGAACAAAGAAGACCATAATGCATTTTAAATTAAGTTGGAAAATGCATAATTTATATTTGTTTTATTTCTTCATATTTTAACACAGGTGCGTTGCAGAATGCTAAGAACCGCAGAAGGACATGCTCTGTCCACGCTTCTTCACTTTTTCAAAAATCAAAAGGACTAATATCTCTCTCCTGGTTAGGGCAGCAAGGGCAGAATCTGACAGAGAAGAGGGACATAGCAAAATGAAAGTGAGAGTGTGTGGTTAAAATTGATCCTGAGGACTCCTCACTCTTAATGTATCATTCCAAAACATAAATAAGTAAGTAAATAAAGAAGGAAAGAAAACAAAGAATTAATGAGGCTAAAAATCATCTTTTCTTTTTTTTTCTTTTCTTCCCCCTCAGGTTGGAAAACTCCCTGTAAGATGAGTGGAGAGACCTTGTCCTGCACACCCAGCCCAATGAGGGAGGGCCCAGTGGCCAACAGAAGTGACCCAGTGAATGGAGAAGGGGAGTTCATTTACATACAGATTTTTTTTCTGGATTGGGTGACAAATGTTCTATTCCCCAACCTAGAACCTGCTCCCTCTGCCTTTAACCTCTTTCCTCTTTGTCCCAGCCCAGCTCACCCCAGATCCTTCTCTCATGGCTCTCACACATAAGAGGCATAAAACCATTGTTTTGGGTGGAGTTTCACTCATTCATTCATTTTTAGCTCCGCTCACTATTCATTTTTAAGGCCCAAGTAACAAAGCGTGCCTGTATGAAGATGGAGCAGTGCCTGCTTAGGTCTGTGCTTAGCTGTGGAGCTGCTAAACTAAGTGACCTGCTCTTCCAGGGCAGGGCAGTGTCACAGTCCGCTGTTGGTGACGGTGAACCGGTGAAAGGTGTTGAACATATCTGTGTCCCTGTGTAGAAGTCTGACTCACATCTATTTTAATCTGTATCTGTGATGGTCCTACGTCATGGCTCTAAACTAGAGCAAAAAGCAATCAGGTCCACCTGATGTAAGCAGCCAGACGCTCACGTGTAAGCAGCCATCTGTAAGTACCCGCTGCGTCTCAGCTCTAAAAACTGTAGAATGGACCCATTCTTTGTAAAACAGAACCAGTGTGGCCGCAGGACATGGACCACTAACTTATCAGTGACAGCTCAGAAGGCAGCACCATCACCATGTTATTATAGTAAGCCTTTTGGATCTTGGCTCCTAGGCTTTGCCCCCATCTCCCCAAATAGGCAGATGAGCACATCTTATGCATGTGTCCAAATAAGGTGTTTGCTGTGGTTTGTACATGAGACCTCCTGACGTGGTCCTGTGTAGAGTGCCTGGTCCCTAGCTATTGTGGGAGATGATGAAGACTTTAGACGATGGCGTGTAGCTGGGGGAAGTAAGTCCCTCAGAGGAAGGCCTATTTAGGTTCTCACTGGTCTCCAGCCCCATCTCCTTCTTCTTTCTCTGTGTGCTGAGGGAGCCTCTGTGTTTGCTCAAATACTACCACGCTGTTCTTCCCAGGCACACAAGGTTGAATAAATACGAACTGAGCCCTCCAGAGCCGTGAGCCAAAATTAATCTTTCCTTGAGTAAGTAGTTTTGGTCAAGAAACAGAAGTAACTTACCCAGGGTGCTTTGGGGCACTGTTACAGGACAGAGGGTTTTCTTCCCCCCTCAGCTCTTGTGGGAAGGCAGAAGTATAAGCTGCCTGTGGTGGAATGTAGAAATGAGGCCTTTGGGCAGTGATTAGATTAGACCATCAACTGGAGACCTGTGATTGACAGCTCATGGCTTTATCAGAACAGGGAGAAAGCACCCAGATGGAGACTCCCAAATTCCCTAAATCCTGCCATATTTTGTCCCCAAGCTCTGCCAGCAAAAAACCATCATGACAAGGGCCTGACACTTGGCAGATCCATAACTCCCAAATGGCCCACTTTCTTTATAAAGTAGTTCACCTCTAGTTTTTTCATTACAGCAGTGGCAAAGCTGACAAATACAGGTACTGACTTCTAACCTGCTAAGGCTGTCTTGCTTCACTTTCTGAAAGGTTAAATGAGCTCCGGCTTAAAAATAGGAGATTCCAGCTGGCGGGGTCTGGGGCGCTGGTAAACAAGACTGAGTGATAAACTGGAAGTATTTTTATTCCTGCCTGATCTTGAAAGTTGATTGACTGCTTTGGATCAAGTCCTGGTTCTCTTTCCTAAGCTTTGGTGATCCATGCCAGTTATCTGACACTCTGAGTGAAGGTTACCGGGTACTACCTGGGCTTGCTAAGTCACGTGGCCATCACAGCCCACCTCCCTCCTCTCTTCCATATCACTCACATCCTCAGATTGTGGCCTTGCCTCCTTCTGTCCTCCTCATCGCTTCTCCCCTGTAGCCCACCTCTTCAACATGGCATATTGTAGAAAGAGAAATGGAGGCAGCAAGTGCCCAGGGACAGAAGAGGGATGTTATAGAGAAATTAACAATCTTGGGACCTGGCCTGAGCTCCAGGGATTTTCCTGTGGCTGGAAGTTTTGCTCAGCCTTTGCCTGTGTCCCTTTATGGGCCTGCACACTGTCACCTTCCTATCTGAGTCAAATGTAGGGGGTAAGGTGACACGGACAGTGGCTTCAGAGAGAAGTAAACATTGCCATCCCCCAATGCAGCCACCAGTGGGCTCTGCATGGTCTTGCCTGGACCTACTCGCCATACCCTCTGCTCATCCGACAGCATGCCCTCTCCCCAGAGAAAACAGCTGACACGCTTGTACACTGGCCATCGGCGGCCAGCGGAAGGAAGCAGGACACGGTGCCGGCATGTTCGTGGAGAGCGCCATGTGTCAGGTGTTGCCTCATCACTTCCCATGTCCTCCCACACTTTTACCTCAGCAACCTGGCCATGAACGCCTTTCAACCTTAGGACACAAGGAGACACCAGCGACTGACCTATCTGCTCACTCCAGCACTTCTCAGGTCCTCATGCTCCCAGATGTGATCCCAAGAGAGATTTTTATAAAGAAGTTGCAATCTGGCATTGCAGTCCTGGGAAAGACAGGTGTCTGTGACCTCAGAGGTTTCGGGCAGTTCTAGAGGATTCTGTGCACTGCTGACTCCAAAGACAAGGCATGAGTGTGGAGCATAGTGTGCTTAGGGAGGCAAGTCTGGTTTCTTTACCAACTCAAGCCCTAGGGGTCAACCTTTAAAACAGAGACGAAGTGAACCATTGAGACAGCTCAGGGGAAAATGGCCCTTGCCAACAAGCCAGACCTGACTGAATTTGATTCCCAGGACCAACAAGGTGGGATGAGAGAACAGACTCCAGCAAATGGTTCTCTCACCATCATCCTACTTGTTCATTGTTTGTGCAAACCACACACACACACACACACACACACACACACAAATAAATAAATAGACATTTTAAGTGTAATTTAAGAATTGGGAGAAAATGAAACAGCAGTGAAGAAACCGTACGGATGCAATCTGAGAGCATGGTTCAGTATCATGTCTCCCACTGCCCGTCTTGAGCTCTTGTTCCCAAGGCAGGTCTCTAGGGGCGGGCCTGTGGAGGTCACAGCCTGGCCCTGGGGTTCGGTTCCATCTCTGCCTCCTGGCTCACAGCATGCTGTCAGGAGCCTCTACCACATCCCCACCGTGAGAGCTGCCACACTTCTGAGCCACGATATATCAAGAGTCTCTGAAACTGTGAACTGAGGCACATGGTTCCTGCCTTACCTTGTTCCAGTCAGGTAGACTTTGGAAGTTGCAGTACCTCTGCTGCTGCTGTGGGGCTTCCAGGGAGCACTGACGGGGTCTTTTGTTGCTTATTCTCCTCACAGGCTCTCTCCTCAATGCCTGGACCACCTACCTGTCTCTTGACCCCTCCCTGAAGTGTTTCTTCCAGCACATGGAGCCCTCTTTTACCTGATTTTCTAGAGAGTTCTACTCCACGCACTGTATTATCTTATTGTGAGCTTTTTCTGCTTTCTACAACACATAGTCGGTCCAAAGGACTGACTCTCTGGATGCTGATCCAGTGTCCCTTGATTAAGGATGGAGGGCTTCTCTGTCATGCAACCTTCCAGAATCTTGTCTTTCATCCCTCTGCATACAGATGCCAGGTGGTGCTAAGGCCAGAGAAACACAGAAATCCCTGAGTCAGGAATAGAGGTTGCATGCCGTCAGTTGAGTGGAGTGAGTTTGGGAAGGAGTTGGTGGGGCAGGGGCTGAGGTGGCCTCCATCTAGGTGATGGAAGCAGTCATCACCTAGGCCCCTTGTCGATTGTAATTTCCAGATACATCCACCAGGAAGTTCTGCAGATAACCTCCACAAACTGGAAGCATTGTGTAGCACATCTCGAGAGAGCTCCTTGTTGCTTATTCCTACAGACAGCGTCTTGCCGTTAGTCCACTGTCTGTAAGCAGACTTGGATTCTTGAATCTGGTAGATGCTTCCCAGCTCCCCACTTACTCTCCAGGTCAGACATCAGTGCTGCCTGCACGGATTGCCTGTCTAGGATCTGCTCGGTAATCTAATTCCTCTCCATCTTCACCGCAGCCTGGGATTTTAGTCCTGTGTCACCACCGCAAGAGTTTGTCAACCGGCCTCTGTGTTACCAGTCACCCACCCAGCTGCCCATGCCATAGATGACTCTCACTTTTGTCACACTTAACTGTAAACTGGCTTGAAACCTCCCCTTGCCTCCATTGCACACAGGTAAAGGACATGTGCTGATCTGCTTGCCCATCCCTGCACGGTATCCACAGCAGATTGCATGCTTCCCCCATAGCTCAGAATCCCCACAGTGTTGGCCCTGGCCCTCCATGAGCACTCCATTGCCTGGCCCACTCTTCCCTCTTCTCTGCCTCGTAGTCTTCACTGGCAGCTAATCTCTTGGCTGAAGGATACATCCTAGCTGACATCTCCTGCCCTAACCCAGCCAGAGATGATATTTCCAAAAAAGAATTAAAAAGAAAGCTAAGCAGATGGGTTGGGGGGGGGGAGAAGTGTGTGTGTGTGTGTGTGTGTGTGTGTGTGTGTGTGTGTCTTACACAGTACGTAGCAATCTGAGACAGGGGGATCATGAGTTTGAGGCCACACAGTGAGATCTTTTGAAAAAAAAATAAATCTGTGAAGACTCACTCTTATGCACACAACCTACTATAATGTTGCTACCTGGTCACCTGTCTGCCTTGCACACTGAATGTGAGTGGTTTGTGGAATGAACTAGCAATACAGCATTGCATTCACCTCCTTATATATCTACTGGAATAAATAACTGAGGTCTCTCTTCATGCTGTGACTTGTGTGTGTGTGTGTGTGTGCGTGTGTTTCTGTTTAATGATATTTCCCTGCTGTACACTGGTTGAGAGCACTGTGAACACATAGGCACTGGGAATCAGGGTGTGGGTGCTCACTCGCCTTTATCTGGAGAAGAGAATGAATGCACATCTTTCATCAGATTCTCAAAAGGCCCATGACCTTCCCCACACTAAAGAAAAATTAGGTAATTAAAGCCGTCCTACTGGAGGCTTTCTCATTAAAACCCAGAACAACATCACAAATATTAGCCAGTAAAATAACATGTAAGAAATAAGCAAGAGGAGGCTCTCTGAGAAAATGGGGCAGTCATATCTGTATGTGTCAGTAAGACCATTGTTTTGCCTAAGAAGCCTGGGTTTTTACTTTATAAAATTTGGACCCCAAAATGTCAGCATGTGTCTTACAGCCAAGGACACCACACCGAGTGTTTCTTTGGTCTTCCTAAAGTATTTAAAAGAATGAGCAATCTAAAAGTTAATGGCATCTCAAAGTCATAGAACGAAAGTAGCCAGTTAGGGAATCAAAGTACACAAATCATTACAGCTCTCTTGTATGCCCAAAATAGACAAACAGAAAATTAAGGAAAGTAGAATTTTATCTTACAGTAGCATTAAATCGTCATTAACTGGAAATATTTTTAATGTACATAAGTAAAATTTAATGGTAAACATACATAAGAAGAGGTTTAGAATGATTAAATATATCAAATCTGACTAGGAAATATATTAGCTTTTAAATATTATACCATTTCTTCCCCTAACCATTTATAGTATTTATGAAGAAAACAAAAAAGCTCCTACAGTGTTTCAAATTAATTATTTATTGATACCAGTGATGAACGAGAACTTGAAACATTAATCCTAATACTTACATGAATGAAAAACAGTGGCCAACACTGTTTACTTATTTTTAATTAATGTTTTTATTGTAAAAGAGCCTTTCTATGTAGTCCAGACTGACCTCAAACACAAGATCTTCCTGCCTCTACCCTCCAAATGTTAGCACTACAAACATGCACCACGCTTTTACCCATAGGACACATTTTACAAAGAAACACGTGCTAAAATCTACAAGGTACCATTATACGGCTGAAACTAGTGAGAATCGGCACAGTAGGCCATTCATGAACTGAACCCAACATCTTTTTATAATTTGTTTTTAATTTATATATTTACTTTCCATCCCTATCATATCTTCCTCCCTCTTCTCTGGCTGGTTCCTCCCTCCCACCTTCTTCACCCTGTCCCCTCCACCACCACCACCACCCCACCCCAGCCTATCAAGTCACATCAGGACTGAGCTCCTCCGCACCCACTACATCCAGGCAAGGCAGCCCTTGCACAGTGATCAAAAGCAGGCAACAGAGCCCATGTCGTAGACAGCACCCGCTCAACATACTAGTGACCCACGTCACAATCATGCTGCCTATTGGTTACATATGTGTAGAGGGTCTAAGTCCAACCATGTGTGCTCTTCGGTTGTGAACCCAATATATTACATGCAACATCTCACGCTATTGTGTCCAAGATACATTAGCAATTAATCCGACTGGCCTTGGTCTATGAGCTAATTACAGGAGACACCTCCCCTCCCTAGAGGGAATGTAATGGATTCGTGTGACACCGAGAATGCTATTAGGGATCATGAGAAAGAAGGACAAAGTACACAGAAAACAAGACATATGTGAGGAGGATTAGGGGGAAATGTGCTTTCTCCAACAGCGGCTGTTCACATTAAGAACTGAAGTGTGAAGTCCAGTCGAGTCAAGCTCCCATTGTTGTATCCACGGTGCTCACAGGTAAGGACCAAAGCAAACGCCAGTCTTACCTGGGACATCTAGCGAACTGGTGTGTTAGGAATTTTCTGCTGCTGTGATAAAATGCCATGACCAAGAGCAGAGAAGCTGATTTGTCTTATGGTTCCAGAGGGCTAGAATATTTAATGGTAGGGAATGCACAGTGGCAGGAGCAGGGAGATGGCTCATCAAGTTTTTATCCAATCACAGGAGCAGGAGAGAGGGAACAAGAAGTGGGGCAAGGCTGTAAACCTTCATAGCCTGCTTCAGTGACGTACTTCCTCTAGCAAAGCTCAGCCTCCTAAGGTTCCATAACCTCCCAAATAGCACCACCAACTGGGAAATACATACGATCAAATACATGCCTCTAGTGGAGGGTGAGGCATAGAGGGATGGGGTGTTTTCATGCACACAACCACAACCAGCTCTCAAGCCATACCCAGGAAATTCTCAGACACTGGAGCCTCATTCAGACATCATAAGGGCTGAGGTGGAAACTCTTTCTAAAGGCATGAAATCTGAGAATGGGTGACAACGGCCAAAGATGAAGGATGCTTAGCGAACGGGGATATGATAGAAACAAAGCTTAGCATCTTGGGAAATAAAGTAGGTTCCATGTAGACCGGAGATGAAAGCATGGACCTTTCAAAGAACTGGAAGAGAGCACATCATAGAGTGGAATTTGTCTCTTCAAGCACAGAGGGAAAAAAAAAAAGTGATGTAGGAACTCTGCTCTACTGAATTAACATGTAAAATTTCAATCCATCAAAAGTGTCCTTGAGTCAATTAAAAGCAAACAAATCTGGAAAGGAATAGTTTCAACCTCTACGATGGCAACTTTCTAATATCATAACACTTCAATATGTGCTAGAATTTATCCCAGGGAAAAGATCAGAAACAATTAAAACAGGGGAAGTGAATAAATTATGACTCATCTATACTAGAAAACATGTTTTTGAAGAAAATGTATTGGCACAGGAGAACTCTTAAAGTCTTAAATACAATAACACAAGATTGGAGTGATACTCAATGTAAATGATGCATTTTTTATTTCTATATCTTTATCTAGTGATTTGTCTCTATGTATATATGAATGTATAGATGCAAACACAAAAATCTAACCATATGTTAATAGATGCTGACAGTATGGGTGATGTTAGGTTTCACATTATCTAAATTATCCTCAGAGAGCTTCTGCATTTTTCTTCTGTTGTTATTGTAACAAATGAGCACAAATCTAATGGATTAAATTATTTGTTGTTTTATGGTTTTGTGGATCTAGCAGCGGTGCATTCCTTCCTGGAGGCCCCAGGAAGGAACTAGTCTCATCCTTGGCCGTTGTCTATACTCCTTGGCTCTGTTGGCAATTGTCCTTGTTCAAAGCCAGCAACAGGCAAGCCTATTGTTCTCATGATGCATATTCTGACCTTTCACCTACCCTCAAATCTCTCTCTGATCCACTCAGAGATGTTATTTGTAAAACCATGGCAGCTATGTGGGGTCCACTAATATAACACCAGATTCTAGGTATTAGGTGTCAGGAAGACACTATTCTGCTTGCCAAAGCTCATTTTTTTTTTTTTCGGTTTTGAAACCCACACACTTTCTATGAAACGATGCAAAAAGACCTACTTTATGTTCTTCATTGTTGCCATACTGAATTACTTTGCTGGTTGCCAGCAGCTGAAGCCTGACAGAAGCAGCTCCTGCAAGGAAGGCTTATTTTGGTTTGCTCTCTCAGAGGCTTTCGGTCCATCACAGTGGGTAAGACCTGGGGAGGTGGCCCCATGGCAGGGGTAGAATGAGGAAGTAGCACATAATCATCATGTACATCACAATGGATGGGCAGGCAGGAGGACCTGCCGCTCAGAACCCGAAGCTCCACCCCCAGTGGCCTGCCTCTTCCGTGTAGACCTTGGGTCTCAAAGGTTCCCTGGTCTCTGGAAATAACACGTGTACTTAGGGGATCAAGTGTTCCAAAACAGGAGCTTGCGGGGGGGGGGGGTCGTTTCAGATGTGAGCCATGAGAGTCACCATCGGGGACAGTTCTTTATTCTTAATTATAAATAAGTATGTGGATGTGTGCGTGTCTGGCCGTGAGTATGTGCATGTCAATGAAGCATCCACAGAGGTCAGAAGAGGGTGTCAGGTTCGCTGGAACTGGAGTCACAGGAAGTTGTGAGCAGCCCAATGTGGGTGCTGGGAACTGAAATCAGTTCTTCCAGGGGAGCAGTGAGTGCTCTTACTCAGCCTTCTCCACCCCAGAGTCGTTTTCTTTTTCTTTGTCACACTCAACATTCAAGTCCTTGCAGAAAAATTTATAGAGACAAAATGTAGTCTACCGCCTGGATTTGTAAATAATACTTTTTTTGAACTTTGAACAACTTTCTTTTTCTACTTTTTTTTTTCTCAGTGTTGTCTGTGTTGTGCTCAATAGCAGAGCTGAATTGTTGCAAGGGAAACCATCTGGGCATGCTGACCCTTTACAGGAAGAAGCTAGTCACCCCCACAGTACACCACATTTCACAATCTCTAATGAAAATTGTAAGTGGGCTAAGCAGTGAGATTTCCAGGGCGTCTACCCATTCATTCCTTGCCTTTCAGGGAACCAGAGAGAACCTGGTGTGGTGCAGGTATGTCCTCCATGACCACACTGAGTCTACCTTCTTTTCCACCTCCTGTTGTACTTCACATCTTTTAAAGTAGCATCAGTCCCCAGGGGCACACTGAATCTGTCACAAATTGGGGGAAACAAAACAAAACAAAACGAATTAAAGTCAAAGTGGTTGCTGACCTGTATGTGTTTGTACCAGTGAGTGTTACTGATGCTGGGGATTCAGGTTCTTTGTGTAGGCTGCATCTCATATCTGTGCCTCTAGATGATGGCCACGTGGGGGCCATGGCCTGAAGTGGAAGTTTCTGGTTTCTCTGGGACACAGTTGTGTCATGTGACTATGTTTTTGTTTGTTTGTGTCCCAAGTGTGGGATGTGGGAATGTTTTTTACCTCTGCGGAAAACAGGCCTTCGTGAAAAGGGTGTTTAGGAATCTTAAAGAAAGTAGTTGTTTGGAAGTCTAAGCTGACAATGGCCCACCTTTGCAGGCAGATTGAGCTGCCGATGCGAAAGAGAGCAATGGCATCTAGTTCATCACATATCTCACGATTACAAGGATCGCAGTCACAGTTGGTCCTAAGTCCCTGCCAGGCTAGTCATCTCCATTTGCACTATTCTCTCCTCCCTGTGGCCTGGGTCAGAGGAGCTGTCACTAACAGAACAATTTTTTTTTAAAAAAAAGGAAAGAAAAATATGACGTATAACTTCATTTTAGATATTACAATTGAAAACACTGGGGTACACATTTGCATGCATGGTGGCACACATGCCTTTGTCCAGTGCATTGATGTTCCCAGCTTAACTTACTCCTACTTACTGAACATTTAAGGTTATAAAATATGCACTTGCATAAATATGCCATACCAAGCGTCCTTGTCATCAATCACTTCATACTTCCTCTTTCCTCTCTTCAACTCAAGTGGATGGACATGAAGTTTTTAGTTCTGGGAAGATGCACAAGTCTTTGGATGTCTGATGACAAAGTGCCCTGAAGAAAGCACACCTGTGCTCACCTCTTCTGGGATATTTAGTGGCCCTTAAGAAAAAAATTACGGCTTCCACCACAACATTTGGATTTCAAAACCCTTCACAAATAAACCTTCAGTTTTCACTTCAAAGCTATCCTGAAAAAACTATGAGTTTTTAGAAAGGAAAAAGAGCCAGGGGTTTACCCAAAGTTTTCCCCTATAAGAAGAGGCCGGGGCTTTGAAACATTCATGTTCAAGGGGCAGTCTGGTCACTTTAAGGCCTTATTGTCCCCAGACAGCCTCCCCCTCCCAACAGACACATGAAAATGTACACACACCCCACATAATTTATTCATAGCATAAGTAAAAGTTCATTTGCAGTTGCTTGGCTGGCAAAGGATGTGACATTGTGCAGGCATTTAAATATTTATTGATTTTTCATTGTATAGGCTGTGCTGGTTGTTAGAGTGCTTGCCCTCAAATTCACTTCTCACCCATCTGTGCTACTCTGTTACCTGTGGTCTCCTTTCCCAGGGTTCCCCTCTTCCAGTTGCCTGATGGGTTTGGGTAGTGGGAGGCCTGGGTGGGAGAACAAGAGAAGGAAGAAAAGAGGAATGTGGCTTTGTCCTTCCTATAAATGCTTATCAGACCTCTGCTGTGACAGCTTTAACTGGCCGAGTCCATTTTGTGGTCCCAGGTGTGCTGGTTGGCCCATGTATTGGGTAGTTTGATGTCAACTTGACATAAGCAAAAGTCATCCGAGAAGAAGAAACCTCAATTGAGAAAATGCTTCTGCGGGTATCGGGCTGTAGGCAAGCCTGTAGGGCATTTTTTCCATTAGCGATTGATGGTGGAAGGCCAAACACATTGTGGATGGTGTCACGGCTACACTGGTGGTTCTGGATTCTAGAAGAAAGCAGGCCGAGCAAGCTATGAGGAGCAAGCCAGCAAGCAGCATGCCTCCATGGCCTCTGCATCAGCTCCTGCCTTCAGGTTATGCCCTGTTTGAGTTGTTGCCCTGATTGCCTTGAATGATGAGCAGCCATGTGAAAACTTAAACCATATTATCTTTTCTCCCCAACGTGCTTTGCAATGATTAGGACAACCCACCTGCTGGGGTAGGTGGTATCTCCTCCTTTCTGCTGGCCTGGGAATGCTGGAGGATTTTTACATATGTTCATCTGTGGCATCTTCATTTTCTTGTGCTGTCTTCTTATTTTCAGGGTCCACGAAGCAAATTCCTTGGTCCTAATGGGCCTGAGATTTGCTTTTCTTTATTTGGGTGTGAGGCAGCTGATTAGCTCAGCTCTGATTCTTTGAGCCAGTCTTTAAACCCATGCATCTCTATATGCCATGGTTTTGAATAGTGGGTGGCCTGAGGCAGGACAGCTAAAGTGGACAAAGGGACACCGCATCACCTCCATCTGTACCCTCTTGGCAGCTCACCTGTCTGCTTACTGTTGTGTCTTGTCCTCCCACATCTACCCATCGATCTACTTTATTGCTTGGTTCCTCATTCTGTCTGTCTGTCTATCCATAATCTATCTATCTATACATCCATGCATATACATCCTATACATCCATTCTTCTATCCTCCCATTCATTTCTCCTTCCTGCAAATAAACATGGATTGCTCACACGCTAGGCTTCGGCGGGATTTTTGGAATCAGGTACGTCTTCGTTCTTGTTAGGGAATAAGATCTTTGGTAGGAGCTTATATCAGTGGAAGAGATACCCTGTATAAACTCCACTACAGTAGAAGGTGATGAGACCAGAGAGCCTGGATTAGAGTAAGAGATGAGAAAAATAATTGCATAAGCCACAGGAGATGACTCGGGAAAGCCCTTGCTGCACAAGCTTGAGGACCTGAGTTCAGATCCCCTACACGGATGTAAAAAGTCAAGTGTGGTATCTATAACCCTAGTGCCAGTAGTGGGAGACAGGGGCCTGACTTCAGAGCTTGATGCCCATCTAATTTAGTTAGCTGGTGAGTTCTGGGTTCAGATTTTAAAACTAAGGTTGAGAGCAATAGAGGCAGATGCTCAATGTTGACTTGCGTTCATATAAACACGCTGCATGTACATGCATGCACACACATGCGCTCACACACAATTTTTAAAAATTAGTTCTAAAATGTCTGTTGAATGAATGTGTGGACAAACACTATCGTGGAAATAGTAAAAAATGATCTTGGGTTTGAATACACATGGCTCAGAAGAGCAAAGAAGGGGATCAAGGGAAGGCTGTGGGAAGCAGTGTAAATGATCATATATATAACATACATGTTCCGAGGGCAAGACACACTTCTCAGAGGACAGAGCAATTTGGTCTGGATTGGGAAGAGTCTAGGGTGAAGCAAGGATGGAACTGAGGGAACTGAGATAGCATGGAGGCTGAGGAGCAGGGGTGCACACAATAGAAGAAAACAGGAAAGGACACCTTCCTGGCATCCACACCCCTGGTGTTTGTGCACCCTTTCAAAAGTGCCTTTTGGATATGGACCCAGGATGAAGTGTGACCCATGCCCAGGCCTTCAGGTTTCTCCCGAAATTTCACTCTTACCCAGTCCTGAATGTCACCACGCCTTATCTTCACATCCTGTGGCAGTTATCATCACAGAATAAATCCCTCCAAGAACAGTTGCCAGGCCAAAGACATGCTTCTTTAAAGAAAAAAAAAATTTTAATTTCAGTTGACAAACTGCCCTCCAGAAAGGAGTGCCAATTTACATTCCCATGACAATGTGTGAGAAAGTCAATTTTCCCACATCTCTGCTATTTTGGGGCTTTTGTCAAACCTTTCATCCTTTCCAATGTGATGGGTGAAAAAAAAAAGATGAGTCATTTTTATTTTTATTTAATGGATTTAATTACTAATGAATTAGGACACCCTTCTGAGTGTGCTGAAGTTTGTGCATTTTATTTTGTGAGATGACTCTCGGTGTTGACTTTTTTTTTTTTTTCTGTCTGCCGAGTATATTACTTCTTCATTTTAGTTTAGCAAACTCCCTTTTCTGTTTCTTTCTTCCTTCCTTCCTTCCTTCCTTTCTTTCTTTCTTTCTTTCTTTCTTCCTTTCGTCCCATGTTAGGGCTGGCAGCCTCTTCTCTGCAATGTGTACCACACCCCTCCCTTTGTTGGTATAACCCTAAAGTTTGTGATTCCATTTTACTTAAGTCCACGGGTGATATTAAAATTAGGACAATGGACTATAGAACATAAGGGCTACTTGTACCCAAGCCTAATACATTTCTTCTTTATACGATTTTTCAGGATTTTAAAAACACTATGCTGGGTTTGGAAGCTAGGGCCTTTTGCATGCAAGACAAGTTCTCTCTCGCTGAGCCACACCCCAGCCCAAGCATCTAGCTATCTCCCTCTTTCGCATTTCAGAGAGTATCTCCCTGTGTAGACAAGACTGACAGAGATGTGGGGCCAAGTCTCACCTCTTAGCCACCTGCCTGCTCCTTCCTCTTTTATCTCTGACCTCATGGTCTCAATGCTCTGGGTTCCCCTCCATTTCTCTTAATGTTTTGAGCGCTCATGTCCATGGGTGTCCATCTGCCAATCTCCATCCTCCATATAAATGTATATGTTCAAGCTCAGTCTGGAACATTTTCAGAGGCCAGGAAGCCTCACAAGCTGGAGTGACAATGCCCTGTGTGAAAGGCACAGCCGCTGGCTATGGCTGGAGGTGAAACCCCAGGATGTCACATTCAGGAGATAACAACAGTAAGACCCAAAAGCCTTGGTATGGTGGGAAATATGATTTTTATGTTTTGTCTCAAATTTGCATTTTAAAATTTATTTATTATGTGTTTGTTTGTGTGTGTGTGTGTGTGTGTGTGTGTGTGTGTGTGTGTCAGGGTTTCTCTGTGTAGCTCTGGATGTCTTGGAATGTACTCTGTAGACCAGGCTGGTGTCAAATAGCAGAGATTGCCTGCTCTGTTCCCAAGGGCTGTGATTAAAGGCGTGTGCTACCATGTCCATATATATGTAAGTATATATGGATATATATAGCCATATATGGACATATATTTATCTATATATGGACATAGATATAGATATCGATTCCCCTAGCTCCCAGATCCTTACCACACATGCACACTTTCCATGGCAGGATGTGACTTTGAGAGCTTAGTCTAAAGTGTAGATTTCAGTGGGACTTCTGAAGGCTTTCTGTAGCTGCAGCCCAGGGTCTGGCTTGCCCCAAAGCCCAGGGTCTGGTTTGCCCTGCATCCCCTGGTGGGAGAGTGGCAGGGAGAGACAGAACTTAGACCTGGCTTCTCACTGTGTGCCAGAGAACCTCAGTCTAAGAGGCACTGGCAGAGAGAACATGGATGTTTCTTCTCTGGGGATCCCTGCTCCCTCCAAGCTAACCTTACCACTCATTGGAACACAGCAATGCTTGGTAACCAATACCTCATGCTGTGCTTCCCATGTCACTGTCCTTCACCACATGCCGCAGAACCTGGAAAGAGCACCTTTTGCCTTCTCTCACCAACTGGGCAGGAGATCCTACAAGCTGGTGGCCTTCTCCGCAGCGAGTCATCACAGTCACTGCTGGGCTCCTCTGTCCATCTCAGCTTCAGGCACAATGCCCTTCTCTAGGCTGGGGAAGGGTCTTCCCAAGTGGCCTTAAAGCTGAGGCTTGGGGGTGTTATTAGGAAGTACTCTGTGGCCACCTATAAGATCCATGTTGTCCGGGATGGCTGTGTCCTCATCATGCTCCTGCTTTCCCCACTGGGCTGGGGAGCTGAGAAAGGATTGCTAATGCTCTAAGCCGCCTCTTCCCACACTGGGAGGCTGTACTGTCCCTCTCTTGGCTGATATACAGGTTAGGAAACTCAGCCCCTTTGCCTCCTACCATAGCAATTTCATGGACTCTGCACTCCTTGGTTTTCTAGGTCCTTTAGCTGAGTCCAGTTCCTAGCCACAGCCAAACTTCTGCCCGCCTGCCTGCCTGCCTGCCTGCCTGCCTGACCGCCTGCCCTAACCTGTTCCCCATCATGGGTTTCTTTCCCCTAGACTTTCCAGCTGAGGCTTTGCAGCTGGGAAATGCAAAAGACAACCGTGGAGTTTATGTTCTTCCCTCCCGCTTCTGTACATCCTGGTGCAGGACTGGAACACAAAACCCTATGAAAACTGGCTATTCATACTATGCATTGAGTGGGGATTAGCCAGCAGTGAGGCAGTGGGGTAGGCCCTTGGTCTTCCAGATAGGCGGAAGTCTGAGGCTGGCAGTGGGGCACAGAAAAGGTTATACAACAAGGTGTGGTACCTGACCGGGAACATACATGACCCTTGCTTCGGGCTCTGAAGACATGGTGAAAGCGGGAAGCTCAGAGAAGCCCACCTGGCACATGGAACGGAAGCATCTGGAGCTTGTTATACAGGAGTTGGCACAAGCTGGGCATTCTTCCAAGCTCACAGGGTTCCAGAGAAATTCCAAATGAGGGACGCTTATGAAAAGCGTCTCTTCAGATAAGCCCCCACATTTCCCCCCAAAGGGTTCCTTGGGGTTGCCACCTAAGTCAGATTTCTACACAGTACCTGTTTATATCAGGGGTGTGTCTGACCTCCAGGAGAAGGGCAGTGGCTGTCTATCCTGTGTCATTTGGTGACTTTCATGATAATGAGAGCATCTCCTCCAACCCCATCCAGCCTGATCTATGATATGATTTCCTCACAGGCTCTAAGGGCCTCGAAGACAGTTCCACTCTCCAGTACGAACTTAGTGGCCCTGTTTCAACTTTTTGTGTTCACCTGAGAGTCTGAAGTCACAGAGTACTTGACCGCTCTGCTAGGGAACTGCTAGGGGCCTGCCTCCCCCACCCCGACATGTGCCCCTTAATCAAGGCACACTTCAGCCTTTTCCCAGATATGATGCCCATCACCTTGGCAAAGGACATGCCTGACTCTCTCCAGGAGAATGGACTGCCCTCTTTATGGCCATGTTTCTTTGGCTATTTTGATTTGCATATTTGAAAACAACTGAAAAAGCAATTAATTCAAATCTAAATAACTTCCATGCCCAGAATTATGTTTATGGGCTTCCGGAAGACAAATTTATGGGGACGTCTGGGGACCAGGCTTCTGACACCGAACGAGCATCAATCTCTCCTGAGACAGGATGTGGGTTTATTTCTAAGACTCACATGGAATGAGGGAGCAGATATGGAGTGTGTGAGGCCTAACGATAATCATGCCCTTCAGCGCACTCATATCTCCATGCTGCTGGAGGTGGTGGTGGCTGTGGCCTTTCTTACAGTTCTGAGTGCTGCTTCTCCCAAAGGACCATCTTCCCTCAGAGAGCAGACACCAAGTTGCTTACAGTCCCAGGGAGGGGTCTAGCATGTTCTTTTTCTTTCTTTCTTTCTTTCTTTCTTTCTTTCTTTCTTTCTTTCTTTCTTTCTCTCTAGAAAAATTTGCACGGAAAGGGCAGACTGCCAATGCAATAATTGAGAAACACCTGGTGAAAATGTCTATTAAATGATGATCGCTTTCTCCTCCCCAGTCCTTATCCCCTAGAAAGAATAAAAAGGGAAGCATAAAAGAAGCCATGGCAAAGACAGAGGAATGGGGGAGGAGCCGACAAGAGAGGCGAGTGTTAGAGCCAGACTGATGTCCCCACTGTCCCTGGCATTCTGAGAATGCGCAGAGCAGAGCTCTGTAAAATACTAGGAGAGCAACCAGGACCACTGAGCCGCACAAGGAAGACTATGCCCAAAGTCAAGTTGAGCTTGATTCTTATTCAAAACAAAGCAATCGAGTTCCCAATAGTTATAGCATCCTCTGGGCTTTCCCCATCTTCATCTGTTTTGCATCATTCTGCAGTCTCCTTCCCCTCTGAGCTTCCCCTCCATCCCGGCTGGTACCCATGGGTGTGGCATTAGCAGACTGTGAAACAGTTCATTGCTGCTGCTTGAGGGGTCGCACATTTTTTTTTTCTTTCTGGGTTTACTCCATCTCGTTAGCATCAATAATAGACTCCCAAGGTGAGTGGGACTGTAAGGTCGAATTTCAGGATCTGCATGGTGTGTTTCTTCTCTTACAATTGACCTGGGGTTCATTTGACTAAAGACCTCTCTGATCTGGATGTCATTCTTCAATTCCTCACAGAACTTTGAGGGCATCGCTTTAATTTCAAACATTACTTACTTTATTTCTGTTACTTCCCAGTACATATGACCATATGCGTGATGACAGTCAGGGTTTTGCTCTCTTTAGGGTCCATTTTGTTTCTGGAGAGTTTTGAGTTCAGTTCCCAAGGATGCTGCCATGGTATATCCAGATACAGCTATCTTTCTTACCCCTTATCTAGTGTTTGAGAAACACTTCAAACTGAACAGTTAGCTCTACAAAACTAGGTCTTTTTGTTGTTTGTTTGTTTGTTTTTGGTTCCCCATGAATTTTTATTTTCTTATGGCTTATTTTCCCAAGGTGATTAGAGCATAACATCAATACAAGAAATTGTCTGGATTAGATAGGCATTGTGTTCCTTCAAGCTGCTTCTTGTAAATGATACTGTGAGAGATCAGTACAACTTTTAATAACCAAACATATGTCATTCTTAAGTTCTATCCTCTCCAAATCCTAAACAACTTACTGATACCCTCTGTAACTTAGATTTAAGATTTTATGGTTTTTTCTTTATCTTTTCTTTTGTTTTCATTGTTATTTTGCCAAAAACAAATTCCACCCTTTGTAAAGGCTATCCAAAATATCCTCTTTTCTTTTTAACCCTTTGCATCAAAAATGCAGCCCCTGAAATTGTGCCTATGCTCCAGCGGCCTGTCCTTCATGTAGAAAATGAAATAGAAAAGAAATAATAAGTAGATATCTGAACTTTGTCTGTTTTAAATCTGATTTCTTCTATTTTTATCATTCTTCACTTCTAAATTTCTTAATAATCAGGAGGAATACCTCAGGCTGTTTCCACTGAGCTTTCATTTTTCTTGTGGAGTCAGTTTGGAGTTAAATTAACATTTCTGTGTGGACATTCTTAAAATAAAATGAGCACACAAACAAACTTACCACAGTACCTACACAGAGCACTGCTTTCACATGAACATCCTTTCTGGTTGTTGGCTTCCTATGGTTAACTATGCCTTTATCCTCTATTCCCAGAAGCGGTAATAGCTTCTCTATTACTATAGCTTTCAATATTTGACCCTGTTTGTCATGGAGATTATAATACTTGACCTTGTGAGACCAGTTTTTTTTTTCATTCAGTATTCTGAAGGCCGTTAGATTTCTGCATTCATTTGTAACGTGTCTTGTTCATTGCTGACTATTATCTCATTGTGTAGATGTACCATAGTTTATTTTTTTTAATCTATTTACAAGGTGGATAACATCTTGCTGTGTTCAAATTTGGAATGGATATAATAGTTTTTTTAATAAATATTTATTTACAAGTTTTAATTTTTTTCAGTAAAGGCTTAGGAGTGAAATTGATAAGGTTATATTTTAAGTATATTTCCAGGCTGACATGATGGCTTAGTGGCTAAAAATGCATACTACTCTTTCATAGGACCCAAGTTTGATGTCTGGCAACAACATCAGGCTGTTTATAACTTTTTTTAAAACTCCAGAACCAGGAAATCTAATATCTAATATTAGAGATATTAAAGATATCTAATATCTGTTCTCACATACACTTGTTTCCACACATATCTATACTCACTGCGCAAGCCCACACAGACACGTAATTAAAAGTGAAAGCAAAATTCTTAAGTGCAATTCCAAGTATGTAACAGACTAGATACAATTACCCAGAGTCATTTTATCACCCTGGAGTCTACAGCAATGTAAAAAAATTCTAGGTGGTTCTCATCTTTATCGAAATCTCCTATTATATTCATTTTTAACATTAGTGATTCTAATAGATGTGCTTAAACATACATAGGTTTGGACCAAACCAATGTAAACACACCAAGAACAATCACCATTACAATTGCGTCCATGCTGCCATAGACTAAGAAAAGAAATAAGTATTTGAAAGATCAGGGAAGATGTTTAAAACAATCATAGATGAGATTAATTAAAAGCTCAAAGAATAGATCCAGGAGATGGGCAAGTAGGTGACAGACAGTGTGGAAAAGGGAAAAACAGATATATAATATACAACTATTAAATGGATCTCCAGGAATGCCAAAGAAAAGTATTTGTAGTCTAAAGTGTCTATGACCAGAGTAGAAATCGCATGTCTAAGTTCTCAAGAACTTAGAAAGCATACCTGCTCCCTTTACATTTCTTCCTAAAGAACCATCATGAACACTGCAGAAGGCCACGGATGTTCTACAAAGTCAAACTATTGAAAGCCATTCTACTATTGAGTGTGATGAGGAGGGGGAGAGAGCATGTCACAGATTGTGTAAGGAGCCAGAAGAGCCCAGAGGAGAGCATGGTGGGGAAGTGGCTTGGCCTTACACCTCTACGTGCAGAACTCTGAGGAAGAGACAATGAAGGGAGAGATGGGTGCATTTGGATGAAAGGACACGAAAAAGAAAATTGTCTTGATGAAAAGAAACATCTCAACAGCAAAGCAGAAAATAACGTGATTAAGCTGCAACATAAGGAAACGGGGAGAACAACAGACAGGGACCCCAGTTCACGAGGTAACAGAAGCTGAGGTCTCTGTGTCTCCCTGGTGCAGCTGAGTGGGTTATAGCCCTTGCCTGGCTGCAAGCTGACAACTTTATCAGTCAAGCAACGAAGTCCACTCATGGGCTCTTTGCAAGATCATCCAACAAAATAATAAACACTGAAAGCATAGCAACTGTATGCATGGTTTAAAAAAATTCTTAATTTTAAGAAACTAGCTACCTACTTGATATGCTGGAGTGGGTGATGTGGGGGGCTTCCCTTCTCTGAGGAGTAGGGGGGGATAGGGAAAACAGAGAGGGAAGATGGGAGGGGGGAGAAGAGGGAGGGGTCCAGGACCAGGATGTGAAATGAATAAATAAATTAAAAATTTAAAAAGTTGCTACCTTTTCCCTAAACTTGATCTATACATTTAATGTAATGCAATCCAAAGATGTCAAAACGGGTGGGCATAGATTTTATCACTTTGACAAGGTTCCTGGAAAACGAGAGTGCCAAGCATGGCTGTCATTCTTGGCTGGAAGGACTCGCCCATCCTCCTATCTGCAGCCAACATCACACCGGCTCCTAATAACTCTTTGAAATCTGAAAGCTCAACACACTAGAATAGAAAAATCCACAAATAAAATGTATTATTGCCGAGCGATGGAGGGAAGCAGATTTTTAAAATAAATAGTTCTAGACCAAAGTGATATTCAAGTGGAAACAAAAATTAAAATTTGATCCCCACATCTATCTTTCCACCCCCAGATACCAACTTTAGGTGGATTATAGAGCTAAATATGAACAGCGAAACCATGAAACTCGTAGAGAAGAATGCAGGGACATATGTGCAAGTTTTGCTGTGGGAAAAAAAAATCTCTGAATCTGATACAAACTATAATAATATAATAAAAGAGAAACAGATTGATACATTTTATCACATTAAAAATGTGAAGTTCCATATAGAAGCAGGACTTAAAAGCAAAGCCAGGAAGTGGGTGCGTTAACATTAGCAACAAACATGATTAGCCAGGATATTCTACCCAGAATATGAGGTACACATGAAAATTCATTATAGGTGCAGATACATGCATTTAAATACGACGTGGGAGGCTTGGTCTTGATTGTTGATTTGATGGATATAGGGTCTATTGGGGACTGTGAAACACACCTAGGTGTTCATGGGAGGAGTTTTCAGGGTGGATTAACTGACATGAATGACAATGAAGGGAAGGGAAAGGCTCTCTCTAGAAGTGGGCAACATCTTCTAACAGGCACCTGTTGGAACAGAAGGGAAAGTTGGCAGAAGGCTGTGTGTCTCCAGAGAAAGCCTCCATCCCCTTTTTGAGTGAGTGCTTCTATTCTGGGCCATGGACCACTAACACCATTTAAATGGTAATAGTAATAATAATAATAATAATAATAATAATAATAATTTCTAAGCTGTAGCAGTAACTCAAGACAAAAGTAGAGTGTGTTTCCAAAGCAAAGCCATTTTAATTTTCACTGTAGACATGGCAAAGAGAGAGGTCACCTTCATGGGACCTTGAGGAGAGCTGGGAAGAGAGCAAAATTCAGACACAGGCTGGGAACAAAGAAAAACCTGGGCCATGAAAAGAGACTCCACTATATCCCTATATGTTCCCTGCTCAAGAAAGGAAAGGTACATATCCAAAGGGTGACAGAGAGAGCCACACATACGGTTATCTGTAATTATCTGTTAGTTGGACTAATGCATTAACAGAATAGTCCTTGGGCGGTCCTGAAACCCAGACTCCCAATTCAGACCTCTGCCTCCACTCTGCTGAGTAAGAATCCTTAAGGTCTAAACTGTCCAGTGAGGCTTCCCAGCAGCTACGTCCAGGCGACTCTCTGAAGTGGTTCCCAGCTCCATTCAATCTTCACCTCCCACTTTCACCCATCTGCAGACAGCCCCCATTACCTATGAGCACCTTGAGAAAGATAAACCTTGGGAAATGAGTGGAGAGATAAAGGATGTGTGTGGAGAGTGACAGGAACAGGAGAGGACTATGAGAAAGAGGCAGACGGGCCTGGAACTCTGGTGGAAGAGTCAGTAAAGTGGGTAGCTGTAGCTGTGGTGGCACGGAGAAGGCACATACCTCTTTCTTACAATGGAGAAACCCACCAAGTGTCTTGGGGAAGCACTGCCTTAAAAATAATTGGGTACCTACTTTAAAACTTGTTGAGGAGTGATTGTACTGGGACACCCAGGTGGCACACAGAATTGTTCTTTGCATTGAGATAACTCCCAAACCATTACATTCAATGTTCAGAATCTATCCAGTGTGGAACTCTAATGGGCACGAGTGAAATAATGAATGGACACCTGAAGTGATAAAAAAAAAAGAAGGAATGCTCCGGATGCACAAGCCAAGAAGGACAATGCCCCGGAAGGATTGATGTGTTTCAGTGTTCCACAGAGCTGGGAGGGTGATGAAGGCCATTTGGAAATGAGGGTGTGGGAGAGCAGCCACCTTCGAGAGTGACCAAAAGCTATCTGTCATCATGGTATCCATCATCATGGTATCCGTTGCTACGGAGACACAGACTGAAGCATCTGCAGCTGACTGTCATCTGCAAGGAAGAAGTGACTCTCTCACAACTCACTGACGCTCTTGGTGGGAAACATTGCAGGCAAGTTTGCCCCTTTCATCCTTTTTAATTTTCTGTAGTTTTCAAGTCACTTCCATGCATCTTTTCTCCATCAAAATTGAAATACAGATTTTTTTTTGTGACTGGAAAGTATAAAAGAGAATGGGAGTATAGTGTCAAAATAGAGAAAGAAATGGCCTCCATGTTCCTGTTGCAGAGAGAGGTCTATATTTGCATTTTGGATTATGCCATTTATTATTATGGTGATGATAAGGGAAAGGATGGAGAGGGAGGGTCAAGAGGAGGAGGAAAATAAAAAGTGATGTGTGTGTGTGTGTGTGTGTGTGTGTGTGTGTGTGTGTTATACACATGTTTGTGCATGCTGTGTGTAGTGTATGCCCAGGCCTGGTTATGAGGAGACCAGAGAAGGTCAGGTGTCATTTTCTCACCTGAGATGCTGTCCCTCATTCAACCTAGAGTGTGCTGGTTTTCAGTGAGGCTGGCTGTCCAGCAAGACCCAGCAATTCTGCTGTCTCCATCTCACCTCTGCCCTGAACCTGGCACTGGGGTTACAAGAATACATGTCCAGGCTCAGTTTTTAGGTGCATGCTTGGGATCCAGGACCAGGAGGACCTTGTGTTCGCATGACATGTGTTGTTACCCACCATTTCCCCAGCCCTTTGGCATATATTATATTAGAGTTCTCAAGATACAGGATGCATTGAAGGGCCAGCACCCTCGACTCCCTGCTTTTTGTCCCCATTGCCCTTACTGTGTAACTGAGTTCCTCTCCTAAAGCAGCAGTTCCCTCCCTGTCCCTGGGAGGACCTTAGCAGGACCCCAGACCTTACCACAACTGATGCCATGTTACAGGCACCATCCTGATGCTAAACCTAGCATGTTGGCCAAAATGGAAACAACCGTCTAATCAATCAATGACTTAGTTCCAGGAAAGTCCCTAAATGCACCAACTTTGCCTTTTTTTTTAATTTTTTTATTTTTTGGCTTCTGTAGTTCTCATTGCTAACAGTAGTGTGACAACCAGGATGTGGCTGTAGTGCATAAAAGTCAAAGGGCTGTGAGGCTACACGATTTGGTCAAGTTTCCCGTGCTGCTGTCGTCTATCAATAAGGGCTTCCTTTTCAGCTTTAAGGGTGTTTCCGTGGTGGTCTCTGATGGACTCACCTTGCAACAATCAGCTTTGAAGGGAAAAAAGGGCAAAAATAGTGTCATACGATTGAGCTTAAATCTCCACACAACTTGTATATTTTTGCTTGCTGTCTTTGGCCTTGGCTTGTACTAGAAGAACATGCCTCGGTTAGCCTC
Source organism: Meriones unguiculatus (assembly GCF_030254825.1). Lineage (NCBI taxonomy): Eukaryota > Metazoa > Chordata > Mammalia > Rodentia > Muridae > Meriones > Meriones unguiculatus. The sequence continues at coordinate 8,811,448 of NC_083361.1, forward strand.
CACGACCCCTGCTCCAGAGAGCAGAGGCCAAAGCCAAGCGGCAGAACTGATTTCCAGGATCTGAAAGGACCAGGGGCAAACCTCCAGGAAAACAGATGGCAGCACATCCCTGCAGAATAAGGCCTTGGGAAATAGTGGCTGTGTCAAAAGGCAGATTGTCACCTCTGTGGTGTGTCTAGATACCTCCAGTTGCTATGGGGTAAGGTGTGGGAGGAAGTTGCATGCTAAGCTTGCACCTAAGTGTGATAGACTCTGTGGATTGTGGAATCAAAGATATTCAGAAGGGCTGGAGAGATGGCTCAGAGGCTAAGAGCACTAGCTGTTCTTCCAGAGGACCACGGTTCCATTCCCAGCACCCACATGGCAGCTCACAGCTGTCTGTAATTGCAGTTCCAGGGCATCTGCCACTCTCACACAGATATATGTGTAGGCAGAACACCAATGTATATAAAATAAAAATAAATAAGTAAATTATTAAAAAAAAATTGGCCAGGGGTGGTGGTGCATGCCTTTAATTCCAGCACTCAGGTGGTGGAAGCAGGTGGATCTCTGTGAGTTTGAGGCCAGCCTGGTCTACAAAGCAAGTCCATGACCAGCCAGTGCTATTACACAAGGAAACTCTGTCTCTATAAAAGCAAAAAAAAAAAAAAAAAAATCTTTTCAGAAGAAATTTGCATCTGTGTTGAATATGTGTCATCCACTATATAATATCAAACACAGCAGTTTCTTCTCAGGGTATGTGCACATTTATGGTACTGGTGATTATGTAATACATACACACACACACACACACATATATATATATATATATATATATATATATATATATATATATATGGATCCCAAAGAACCATTCTACCTTAGCCACTTGGGCTACTGTGTGTGGTCTCTGTCATCCCATTGCTATGATAGTCTTGTATACTGTTATGTGGTATATAACATATACACATGCATATACATACATAACATATAACAGATGCACGAAGGAAAGGCATCCTTAGGAAAAGTGTTTTGCTGATCTACCCAGCCTTGCTGTATGGATTGATTCTGGGCCCAGGAGTCACGAGCTCAGCATTAGTGGTGCTGTTTATTCTGTGAGCCCCAGCAAGCTTGGGGGTATGTGTGGAAAGATTCCCCAGTGCTCGCAAAGGATCCAGGTTCAGTTTGCAGCACTCACATAGCTGCTGGCAACAAACATGTGTTAATTCCAGTCCCATGGGCCTGATGCCCTCCTTTGGCCTCTGTGGGTACTGCAGGCATGTAGTGAACCCACATGCATAAAGGCAAAACCACCCACATGCAAACAAATTAAAAATCAAGCTGATGCAGGGAGGGAGGGAGGGAGAGAGAGAAAGAGAACGCACGCATTGGCAGGAGAAATCACTGGTCTTGAGAATCCTGAGGGAATTCATTGTAGGGGTTTACAGTAAGAAAATCTGGGAGCCTCTGAGGCTGGGCTATCTGGTCCCCATTGTCCAATATAGTAATAACTTGTTATGTATGACAATAAAATAAAATAATATAAATAAATTAAAAAAAATCCATAGGTTCTCAGCCTTCCTAGCCACCCCCCCCAATCCATAACAGCTACAATGTGATGCTGACAGTACAGGGGTGAATGATTTCTGTGGGCACAGAGGTTTCCCACTGTTCTGTGTTGGCTGAGAGCAAATGGTCAAACAAGCGTCTCCTGCCAGGATGCAAGGAAATAGGACTGGATGTGCCCTGTTTGCTATGGTCCTAGAGGACCAGAGTCAGAGTCAAGGGACCATCCTTTCCCATACCACTTTTCACATGAAAACACACACAAATTCTCTCCACACGGACAGTGCCTCCGCGACCTTGTTTTGACGTGTCCATCGAGTTCTATTCTTATTACATGACACTCACCCACCAGAGAGAATGTCTCACCCTTTGGGGAAAAAAAAATTACTTGCAAGAGAAGCCCAGATGTGTGCATAGGGTTCCCTGCGACATCCAGTCTTAGTACATTGAGTTTAATCCAAATCTATTTTGCAAACAGCGGTTTCGATTGTTGTAAACTGCAGAACACATGGAGGATCCCTGGAGAAACAGATGTTGGATCTTCTGATAGCAGAAAAACAATCCAAAAAAAATTCTAGTAAATATGAACAAACTTGACTAATAGAGTGTTTGGCACTTAAGGAGGTAGGCATGCACCATGCATGTCATTTTGGCGTTCTAAAATAGTGGCATGAGTGTCATTAAAGAAGAAATATTCTTTTAAATGTCTGTTATTTAGTTTTAAAATGAAAAATATTGAATAGTTAAACTTTATTAAGTGTAAAATTGGTTTTCGGTGTGCTTTGGAATGGCAGCTACCGGGAAGAAGACTTGAGTCATTGAAAGCAGCTGCTCCCAGAGAGGGGGAGGGGCAGCGGCTAATAGAGCAGGTTCAAAAAGGAGCCCAGTGCGTGGGTCTTTTTGGCCCCAGAATGCTCTGCCCTTTGTGCAGGATCGAGAGGACAGAGCCCGGCTTCCAAGGACCATGGCTATGTGTGTTACTCAAGCTCGATATCTGGAAAGTGTGGGGGTCAGTCCAGAGATGTGACTGGGTGCCAGCGTTCTCTATCCAGTCCCGGTGTGTGTGTGTGTGTGTGTGTGTGTGTTGCACTTTGTTCGTGTACAGCAGGAAAGAAGTAAGGGATGGAAATAATTCAGAAGGCCTTGTTTTTCTTTGCCTGCTTGGGATAACCTTGTTTCTTACTTTCTCTGGCCCTTCTTCCTTTTCTCTCTCCATTTCCCTAACTTTTTTCCTACCTAACTTCCTTCCTTCCTAATTTCCCTTCCTTCCTCCTTTTTTTTTTTCTTTAACTTTAACTCTCTCATTTCCTCCTTATCAATATTTACAAGTTTGAGGAGCTGAGAGCACACAGTTGCAGAATGCAGTGTTCCTGTCCCTTTGCTATTGGATTTGAGAGCCTGAGTCTGTAAACAGGCTTTGCTAGTTAGGGACGGAGCCAGGAGGCCAGGATAGCCATTTAACACAGGTCACTTTGGCACCCCTCAGAGTAAGGAGACCCAGCTCACAAGATAGCCCCTGTCTCCCTGTCACAGCAGCAGCAGCAGTGACCTGCTCAGAACCGGCCATCATGAGTACTGTCCATACCATGAGTCCTTTATGGTGCTGTGCTCTGGCTGAGGCTGCAGCCTCCCAGAAACAGGGCTGTGAGTGTGTGTGTGTGTGTGTGTGTGTGTGTGTGTGTGTGTGTTTCCTTTGTGGAGAGTCTGCAACCAGCACCGTTTCTTTAAGTTGCAGAGTCCATCAGTTCAGATAGATGCATAGAGAACATTCAGAAGCCCAGGTAAGAGAGCCATGGCTACGGTTTAACTAAGGTCCAAATACGTCCCTCAAAGGTTCATAGGTTAAAAGTCTCATCTCAAGAATAGAACAGTTAAGAGGTGGTGCGTCCTTTAGAAGGTGAGGGGGGTAATGGGAGGTCACTGGATGTATCATTAAGGTAGGTAGCTCCTTCTAAGATGGTTTTCATAAAAGATCTTTTTCTTCCCACACGCTATGGCTTGTCTCACCACGAGATCTCTCCCCGTCTCTGCCAAATGCATGTCCAGCGTGACATCCATCCTTATACCTACATAGATGTTGAATTTCCAGTCTCTCCAACTGTGACTTAAATAAACCTCTTTCCTTCATGAAGATGCAGCTTCAGGCATATCGTCACAGTGCAAGAAAACAGACCCAAGCAGTTGTTCAGGCAGCTTGGATAGCTGTACACTTGTTAGTCCTCTTTTTGTATCTACCTCCTGCCCCTGCCCCCCAAATCCTATTCATAATTGTTGCCAAGTTAGCGGTGAAATCAAGTAAATTTTTTATATGGCTTCTTTCACGTCAGGACTTTGACACTGTGTTGATGGTTAAGTGACAGCAGCGAATTCTCAGTAGCTTGTTTTACTAATAGGTTTTGTCAAGGTACTTTTTTAACAATTCCCTTATTTGTTCATCTGTCCATGTTCATATGTGTGTGTGTGCCTATGTGTGGCATGTATGCAGGTGCCCACAGAGGCCAGGAAAAGACTCTAGAAATGAAGTTACAAGTGATTGTGAGCTTCCATGAAGATACTAGGGGTTTGTGTCCTCTAGAAAAGCAGTATGTGCTAACCACAGAGCCATCTCTGCAGCCCAGTCAAAATGAATTTACCAATCATTTGCCCTGTGCTATCTCCATCATGACAGAGGCTAAATTTTTCAAAGCATACAGTACTCACTTCTTGTGGAAACACAAACAAAACAGCCTATCCATTCATTATGGATCTACGTTCACATTTTCATGAATCGTTAGAGTAATAATTACCAAATCCCTATATTAAAGAAAAACAACTCAGTAAATAATACCAGATCGCATCGTTATCTACACATGTGTTAGCTTTCTGTAAATACAGAAATTTGATATTGTCATTGAAATTACTCACTGCAATTGAAATGAGATAAATAATAAGCCCTGTGGCATTTGTTCATTAAAGCGCTATTAAAACAAAACGTACTCGCTTCTGCTAGTGCTTGTGGTCATTCAGAACTGCTTTGCATTGACTTCTAATTAGCAGTGAACTTCAGCCTGGTGCCAGCCCAAATCCCAAAGTCCATGTTGGTACTCTCTGTCTAGCTCTGAGTGAAAGAGAGAAGCTGTAGTCTGGGGATTCGAAGCCACTAGAGGTGGCCTGGCTTCCTCATGCAGGGCTCATCCATCCCAGAGGAAGCATCTCTTGGCTTGACACCCTCCAGTCCACCTGCTAACCACTGTGCTCCAGTCAGTTCATCTGGTCAAAGCACTGGTGTCCTATTAGTGTCCCATTGGGCCTGCTTTTGAGTTCAAGTGCATGTGTGGGCATGCAAGTGGAGAAAGGTTCATGTCCAGTGTCTTCCTTGATCACTGTCTATCTTCTATACTGAGACAAGTCTCTCACTGAGCTCACACAGCTACAGTTCAGCTCAAAGAAAGCTCTCTCTCCCCCGTCTCTCTCCTTCTCTCCCTCTCCTTCCCTCTCTCTCCTGCCTGCTGGGACTATGGGTAGACTGCCATGCTCACTTGGGTTTACTCTGGATCATTTCTTGGGAATCCATATTCTCCATTCCTCATGCTTGCAAAGTAAGTGATTTACTCCCAAGCCATGTCCTGAGCCCTATGGTTGAGGTTCTTTTACTTACTTGATTTTACAGGTCTCTCCCTCTCTCTCCCTCCTCCCGTGTGTATGTGTGTGTGTGTGTGTTTCTGTGTACACATGTGGAAGTCAGAGGACAGCTTATTGGAGTAATTTCTCTCCTTCCATTGTAGGTTCTAGGGATAAAACTCACGTTATACAGCTTTGAAGCTAGTGTTTGTACCGCTGGGCTTTCCAGCCTGTTCCTAAGCAGGGTTAATTTCCAGTTGATGGCCCTATTTTGGGAAGCTTTGGAACATTATGGACAATGTAGCATAGATAGACAAGACAGGTCACTAGGGGTGAGCCCTGGGTGTGCCTGGTCCCCAGTTCCTGCTTTGCTCAGCCGGTCTGCTGCAGAGTGTGTAATCTAGTGAATCACCATGCGCCAAGGCTCACCATCATACCCTCCTCATGATGGGCCGAGGCCCTCTGACACTGAGCCAGAAGAAATCTCCCCTCCCTAGAGCTGTTTATGTCAGGCATTTCAGTCACGGTGAAGCTGAAGTAAAAGTCAGCCACCAGAAGAAGCTATCACTGTGGCTACGAGTTCTTATGTTGAAGTATAGCTATCAAATTCAAATGATTTTGCTTTTCTGTTGCTTTTCTGTTGCTTTTCTGTATTAAACGCCATGACCAAAAGCAACGTGGGGATGAAAGGGTTTATTCAGCTTCTACATCACAGCCTGTCACTGAGGGAAGCCAGGGCAGGAACCCGGAGGCAGGAACTGATGCAGAAGGCGTGGAAGAACACTGCTTACTGACTCCCTCGCTCTACATGTCTCTAGTCTGCTTCCTTATACACCCCACGCCCCCCTGCCTGAGGATGGCACTGCCTTCCTACATGCATCATCAATCAAGGAGCTACTTCAGACTTGCCTTCAGGCAATCTTATACGGAGGCATTTTCTCAACCCAGAATTCCTCTCTTCATGTGCCTGTAGCTTGTGTCAGGTTGGCGAAATTCTAACAAAGACAGGTGTAGTTCAGCTTACAGGTTAGAGTGTGCCACCAAGAGAAGCTCAGGGCAGGAACCAAAGTGAAAAACCTAAGAAAGTGTGCTGCATACTGGCTTGCTCCTTGGCTCGTACCCAGCCAGCTTTACACTTCAGCCCAGGCCAAAAGTTGTGACTTGGGATGGTGCCACCCACACTGAGCTGGGCCCTCCTATGTCAACTAAGAACCAAGAAAATGACCTCTCAGGCATTCTCTAGGGCCAGTCTGATGGAGGCATTCCCTCAACTGAAGTTCTTTCCTCCCAACTGTGTCAGGTGGCAGCCAAGAGTCTATCACCAAAGGATGGCCAGACTTTTGAGTTCAGTACTTTTGGGACTTGCTGGCATTCGGAACTTTTCCTAGGACAGGCACAAGCAGTTAAGGAATCCTTTGACTTCCTTGCCCAGCCTCTGCCTTCTGTTCTTCCCCCTCCCCAGTGAGGTCAAGGCCACAGCGGTAGCACATTCTATACAGATTTGATACACACACTAGCATGAGCCTGGTGGGAGATGGGAGGAAGGAGGCAGCTTAGCCTCCCTTCATATTCACTGAACATCTTAAACCACTTCAGGGGGCTCACGAAAGCTGGGCCGAGCTTTGCCAAGCATGCTTCCCCTTCATTTTCAGACCCAAGAGTATTCTACAGGAAATGAAACCCACATGTTCCCAATCACTTACACTTAAATCATCAAAATATTGCCTTTTAGGGGCTTTGTGTGTCATGAAACCTTCTGAACCTTTCTCCCAGTGGTGTGCGCTGCCTAGGGGGGGAAGATAAACAGGAAACATGATGTGTAGAGGGCATCCCTGATGACCTGGGCTGGGTCTGTGGACCACAGACCAGACCCTCCTCCTGCACGGGACTGGAAAACCTGGGCTCTGCCAAACATCTGGGCTCCATTCCTGCCCTCTGTCAGTGTCTCCCTCTGAGATGTTGGGCACAGCCATTTAACCTCCTGGGGCCTCAGTTTCCTCCTAAGTCAATGGGACTTTTTAGGAGACTAATTTGATTAGAATCGAAACATAAAGAGGAAAAGATTCTTAAGAAGATGTGTCCACACAACACCATGTGTGGCCCTGATTCGTTTCACATTTCGAGCTGACTACAATTCATTTCAGCAAGGCGTATTTGACTTTCCTTGGGCTTGCATTGGGAAATCGCCTACGATGCTGGGAAATTGCCATTTCATTGTTTTCTTTTCAAGACCTTGGTTGTATCTTTTAAAACTGATACTGCATCTTTGAGGCACATCCCTTTTTCATTCTTCTGTAAAAATAGTTGCCTTATTCATACTGCTACAGACTCTTTTGAATTAAACTGTTCCTTCCTTTAACGAACTTTATTTTTATTTTAGGTGTATGTATGTGTGCTTGCTTGTATGTAGGCATTCCACGTGCATGCAGTGCCAGTGTAGGTCAGAAGAAAGCTCTGTATCCCCTAGAGCTGAAGTTGCAAGGGGCTGTGAGCTGCCAGGTAGGTGATAGGAATCAAACCTAGAAAAGCATCAAGTGTGCTTAACCAGAGAGACATCCATCTAGCCCTCTTTTTCTTTTTAAAATTGCTGTCGTGGAGTTATAAACGGATCGGTTTGGGTAAGGTTTCCCACATGTGGATGATGTGATTACATTTCTCACTGCCTCTCTCACACCAAGACCTCCCCACTACCACTGGTCTTCCCAAACACCTCCCCCCCTCGACTTGCATGTCTTTCATTCTTTTTAAAACCTAGATACTGCACATAAAACTCTGATTTTGGGTTATTTTGATCCAGTTCCATCCGTTTTCATGACATGATTTCATTGTTCTGTGGGGCTGCGTATCTCCACTGTGCACGGGAGAACCACATTTTCCTTGTCTATGACCCTGTCGATGGACACCTAGCCTGGTTCCATACATTTCTTATTGTGGCTATTGTAATAAAATAAACTTAGATGTGTAGGTGTTTCTACTGTACGCTGAATTTTATTTTGGGGGGAGTATATACCAAACCATATAGCTGGATCACATGGAAGCTCTATTTTTAAATTGTTGTGAATCCTCCTTACTGGCTGCACTCTGACACTCCCCCCAGGAGTAGAGAAAAAAAATTCCCTCCGAGTCCTGTTTTAGTTTTCTCTTTGTTGATAACCATTCTTACTTGGGTGAGATGGAATATCAACATGGATTAGGTTTGCATTTCCTTGATGGTTAAGGATGATGGACACTTTGTCCTGTGTGTCTTGGCCATTTGAAAGTGGTTTCTCATATAGTTTACTCATTTGTTGTTTAATGTTTAGTTAGTTATATATTCTAGATAGTAATTCACTGATGGATAGATACTTGGCAAAGTCTTCCTCCTACTCTGAGGCTGGTCACTTCCCTCTACTGATTTTTTTTAACTGTGCAAAGGGCTTATAATTAAAAAACCTGTAGGTTTTTAAATGTACAAACAACAAAACTTCTAACAAAGAAGTTAGATAAATAATCCCTTCACAACAGCCTCAAAAGAATACAGTAAAATAGGAATAAAGCCAGCCAAGGTGAAAGATCTCTGCAATTAAGAGTGACTGTGGTGAAGTAATTGCAGAAAACACTCAAAGATAGGAAGGCCACCCATGTTCATGGTCCAGTTCTCCTGGACACAGAACCCTATTGTTAGGGACACACAAGTTCTTTGTGTAATTTTTCTTCCTAACATCTTAAAACATTAAGTTTTTGCATGAAAATAAAAAGAACAGACTTTCCTCTTCCCACACTAACCGCTATTAGGTTCACAAACATCTTATTTTATTTTTCCACTACTGCTTCCTCTCTGTCCCATTCCCAAGGATTGCAAAGCAATCAGATATCAATATACCAGTTCACCTACCAGGACTACATTATTATCTTCCCTTTGTGGAATCTGGGGGTAAAGAACATGGAAGTGAAAGGGGGCTGTTGGGCATGTCGGGGAGGAAAAGGCGGAAACCAAAGAGGATGAGAAAGAGTGACAGAGGTAGATGTGATCAAAGGACTCTATGCAAGCTAATGTCATGACGAAACACTTCCTTTGAACAAAGAAAAATTTAAAGAAGGATATACTAAGTGGGTGGACCTTGAAGGGCAAAGTTAAGAGTCGGCTCCTGATCAGCCATGCTCAACAACACAGGCAGATGTCTTCACTCCTGAGCAAACCAGAGTATGGAAAATGTGTGGTCTTTGGCCACAGGCTGTTCTTGACCGTGAAACGATTCATTCTGTTATAAGGACAGTAATGAGAAGTGAACACTAGTAAGAATGAAGTCGAGCACCTAAATGCCTGAACTTGGGTTCATATCCAGAAGAGTCACGACATGACCTGATGTTGTTTTGTAGATGTCTGAGGTTCCCTCTGAGATGCTGTAGGACCTAAAAACAGGAAGGATGGAAGAGAAGGAAGGAAGAGAGGGAAGGATGGTGGAATAGAGGGAGGAAGAGAGGGAAGAGAAGGGAGGGAGGAGACCTAAGGTCCCCTGAGGGTTCTGCTTTCCCATGTCACTTGGTGGTAGTTCTTCTTGGGTCTTTATAAAAGCCTGTATTCATCCTCTCCTGCTGCTCCCCTACTTTCTAAATCAAGCTTGCTTAATCAGGCCCTTCATAGGGGCACAGGCTGTTGCTCTCTACCATGAGATGACACAGCCAAAAGCAATGAAAGTACTCGCCAAAGCCTGAATCTTGATATCTTGATTTCTAGTCTCCAAAATGTCAAAGGAAACATGCTTCAGGTAACACAAAATAGACTAACATGGCTAGAGTCATAGTTTTTGCCTTTGATTGTATTCTGCTACCCAAACTATTCTGTCCACAGAAACCCCGCACACAGACAAATTATACAAATACTTAAAAGTATATTTCAAAAAGGCCAGAATCTTTCTCATTGCCTTGTCCGAAGTTTATATAATCTTTCCTTTGAGTTTATATTTCAATAAAGAGGGACCAAGCGTTTAGAAGAAGGAGCAGAGAATAGAGTGAGAGATAGACAGTGGGGTAGAATCCCAAATCTGGGCTTATTTATAAGGCATTAGGTTGTGTAATTTAAGGCAGGCCCGAAAAGTCTGCTTGCTAGACAGAGTCTGTCTCATGGCTTTGGTTCAACAATTTTAACATAAACCACCAAGCCCTTTAATCTGTTTTTCCTTTCTTTCTGTTTTTTTCTCCAGGACAGTGAACCCTACTCCTGGACTACATCCTAAACCTTCTTAAACTTGACTTCAGCTCAGATGAGCACCTCTTCAGCTGTCAATCAATATTCTCAGAAGGTTCAGACAAGGCCATGAAGATCAGAGCGTAGGCATCGCAGGCAGATTGCATGCTGGAGGGGCCACAGCCCTGTGTCTGTGTGGATGGGGTGGAAGGACTGTGCGTCTCTACTTCCCCTTTCTAGACTACTAACTGACCTCACAGAATGGGGCTTCTGCCACAGACCATCTTCAAAGCCCCCCCACCCCCACCCCGCACAGTGAGGCAAGCTGACGTACACACAGAAACCACACCTCATCTTCACTGGTCATGAGAGACACTTGCGATGCAGAGCAAGGTCCAGTTATTAGAGCAACAGCTTCATCCCTGTTCTGTACTTGCAGCCTCCCACCAGGCAGAAACAAAAGGATACTTGGAGGAGAAACGAGTCTTATGTCAGAGCTGCATGGTGTGCACTGGATGACTCCCAAACTTTCCAAACAGTCACAGCTGAGTTTATCCTGCTAAATGAAATGGATATATACAAATAATTCTGTTAATTGGAACAGCAAATTTCCTTGTGCTTCTCTATTACTCCCTCCCCTCTCCCTACCTTGAATTGTGGTGGGTGGTGAACACGTGCCTGCGGCTCCTTCAGGAGGCCCCCGTCTCTGTTCGCAGCAGTGACTTTGACATCACAGGCAGCGCGCTGACCACGTGCATAAAACGGCGGCTGGAGGCTAGAACGTGACTTCTGTTGTTTTCTCTCAAAGGCCACAGCATCTGGTACAGGCTGTGCTTCACAAGTGACTTGTCAGCTGGTGCTGATTGCGCTGTGCACCATTCCGGGACACACTCATGTAGGTTGGGACTCCTGACTCGGCTTTCTACCCCAAGGACTCCAGCAGAGAAGATTGGCAGGTTGCTCATGGGGGCATGCATGTATCCATGTGTACACGTGTGGAGGTGTGTTTCCTCACGAGCATACCCACAGATTGAAGTTGGATATGTTCCTCTATTGCTCTCACCATTTTTTTTTTTTTTTTTGAGATGGGTCTCTTATTGTACCTGGAGCTCACTGATTGGCTAGATTGATTGGCAAGTGAACCCGCCTCCACCCTTAGGAACTACTTTGCACCTAGCACTGGGGTTACAAACACGTGTCTCTATGCCTGGCTTTTACACGGGGCTGAGGATCCAAAGACAGGTCCACGTACTTGACTGGCAAGCCTTCGACCCTCTGAACCATCTCCCCAGCTGTTTGCTGCTGTCTTGACTTTCTCCATCCGAGTTGTAGAAATCCCCATTGCACAGGGATGATTGTAAGGACAGCTTGGGGCTCTCCTCTTCCTATAGTAAGCTGTAGGGGCACTGTAAGCACTGAGGAGGGCTAATGGCCACACCATCGTAAGCAATTGTGCTTCCCAAGAGGCATTTGGGCTGTGTGGGGACATACACTTGCAGAGTCTTGGTAACAGGATTAAAGTGCCTCCTACAGGAGGACCTTTATAGCATTGAGTGAGGAAATTCCAGGACAAAAGAAGAAAGCAAGGAATGAGTTAGCCTCAGGTATGAAACTTGCGGTGAAAGTGACCTCTGAGACTCAGCTCTCATCCAATCAGGAAAGGCCAGTTTCACAGGGACAGGGCTTTCAAGGAAAGCTCCTAGCAAGCTCCTACTCCTACTCAAGAGCAAAGCTCCTACGCTTCTACTCCCCAAGAACACAAAAGAAAATTCCATAGCCCATGTCTTAACTGTTCCAAATTCCACAGTATACATTTTGTGCAATAACATCCCAAGAATCTTCTACTGAGGCTAGGGTTCAATAACCAATCCAGAGTTCCCATTTATTTTCAGATATGTGTATATGTACATGTGTGTCCCTGTGGAGGTGTATGCACATGAGTGCAAGTGGGCATGAAGGCAAGAAGAGGGCACTGAATCTCTCAGAGCTTGAGTTCTAGGCTGCTGTGAACCTTCAGATGTGAATACTGAGAATTGAACTTACATCTTGTGGAAGAGCAGTCTTCTTCACTGCTGATCTCCAGTGCCCATAATTCCCATTGACAAATGACTAATAATTTTCCAGTGCATCCAGCATGAACATGGTCAAACAGAACTCGATATATTAGTAGCTGAGGTAATGCTACTGGCATTTGCTCTGTCTAGTCATACCCTAATCACTTGCCTAAAATCTATGCAGTCTCTAGGATGGCCATTGACAGGGAATCATGGAGATGAGCTCTGACAGCTTAAACAGTGTCCTTGGCTACAGATCCTTAGCAGTGTTCAAGTCTAGTGACACCAGAACGACATTTTGTGGAAGCTCACTTATTTCTTTTCATCTGTTTGATGGCCTCTTCCTGCTGCAGAACAAAGTGCAAACCAAGACTTCTCATGAGGCCCGTGTGCTCATGATCACCAGCTAAGCATCTCCAACTCTTGACACTGGCATTATACTCCAGTAAAATTGAAAATTATGTATGGTAGACCCTCCCCCACAGCTTTATAACCTACAAAAAGACTTCAGAGGCATATGTGCCTCTTCTAATTGCCTTGCTTTTCTCATCTATAGAAACTGAATTATGGTTTTAGTCTAAGTATTGAGGGTTGAGAGTGGGGTAATAGAATTTTCTACTGTCACACAGAGAAATTGTGCCAACTTGAGACAGGAACCAGAAGACTCAGTTCAAAACCAGCACATTTTTGTTGCTGTGTTGGGGCTGGAACCCAGGACTTGGGCCTACTAGGCAAGTGCTCTACCACTGAGCCATGGCCCCAGCCCCTCACTGGGGGATTGTAGACAGGTGCTCTACCACTGAACCTCCAGCTCCTCACTGGTGGGCTCTAGGCAGTTGCTGTACCATTGAATCACACCCACAGGCCCTGATTAGGAGATTGTAGGAAAGGCTTCTGCTACTGAGTCATGCCTTCAGGCCCTCACTGAGAATTCTAGGCAAGCACTTGACCACTGAGTAGGATCTCTGTACCCCAATGCATTTTCCCATTCTAGTGGCCCCTTCTTCAGCTCAAGGCTAAAGGAGTGCTGCTTCAGAAGCATAGTCTTTGTTCTTTAACATAGATGTCAGGGCAATTGTAAGGAAGGTGAGAGAGAAGTAAACCTGACTTTGTAGTCACTGTTCTGCTCTCTGGGCCCAGTATTCAGGGATAGCCATCATTAGGGTCACTCATCTTCCCAGAGCTCAGGAGGCCTCTCGGCGAGAAGCTCTGTCCTGGGGTTGGATAGTGCTTTTGAGTCTGTTTCTGCACCAGGTTTGTCTCCACATGGCTGGGTTTGCAGAATCCAGCTCTCCCTCCCACAAGCCTCTGCAACATGATGCTCTTTGTTTCTTTTATCCTCAAGAAAGCAGAGCTAAATGTTAAGGCCAGGCTGGCCGAAGGATGGAGGATCCATGTACACTCTTGACATGGGATTCCCCTGCTGTTTCCTGCCGAGTCAGCACTCCAGGAAGCCTTATGGAGTTATGCCCTTTCCTGGAGGCACCGAGAGCTAGGAGCCAGCATTCTTCTGAATACATGAGTGTGTCAATCTGATTTTCTGCTCCGGGAATAGGAAGTAAAAAACACAAAAACTGCTGAATGTATAGAATGTTCTGAGAAAGAGTGGTGAGGTAGAATAGATTAGAAAGCAGTTTTGAGTGCTAATTATAATTGAAATCAGTGACTTTAAGGGAATTGGGACAGGTCCCTAAAGATATCGGCTATGGAGAAAAGAGCATATAAGAAAGAAGATGCACCAGGCATGCTTCCCTGGAACCAGGAGACTGTAATCACGAGCAAGCTAAGGGAGACTATGAATGAGCACGTGGACCACCTGGGTTTGACTTACACGTGCTGCACAGAGTCAGCTATTGTAGTGACCTGGTTTGGGTTCACAATATGTACAAAGGGAAAGGGACTCAAGCCTGCTGGTCTACCTAATGGGAAGGAATTCGGAGAACCTGGAAGGGGCTGGATGCCTATTCATTGGGAAGAATTTGAAAACCGTTGGAAACATTTGATGGGTCCTTTGCATTCCTGGTCTACTTGGAGCATGTGGTACCTCTTTCTGGCACATCTTTCCCGGGAGAGGTAGAAGCTTATGGGTCAATGAGTATGGAAGGCTGTTGTCTACATCCCCTCGGGTTATCAGAGACGGGAGCCCTGCTAGGAGCTTCACTGCAAAGGAAAGAGGAAAGCAGCAAGCTTCAGCCATGATCATGCCAAAGGCCAAAGCAACCCAGAAGGCAAGTGGGTTTGGACCATGAAAAGCCACGGGGAATCTGAGTTCAGGAAGAAGTGAAGACAGAGACCAGACTAAGTAATGTTAATAAGAGTGCTGTTCCTCATGTTGAACAGTGAACACAGTTCATGTGGCACCCTGGTTGCATGGCTTCAAATTGGTCCTCTTAAAAATACATTGTATTGCCTCTAGGCCTGGAGAGAGGAGGTCAGGGGGCAGGCATAATGAGAATAAAAGCAAGCAGAAAAGTTATGGCTGATGTTTGCCCGACATTAATTATACAACAGAGTCTTGATAGAATGTCCTGTGATCATAGCAACAGACCTACTGTGCTACAGACTCAATGATAAAATTGATTAGCAGGTAAGGAAAGTAAGGCAATAAGACAGCAAGGAAATGAGGAAACTAAGGAGAGAGGAGGATGGAGTAGGTGGGGGTGGGTTGGAAGAAAGGAAGGAAAGAGGAAGGAGGGAGAAGGCAAAAGAAAAGGCCAGATTAAATACTTATTTATGGTTATATGTCTAATAAATAGTGAGACAATTCAAACCCAGGCAGCCTGAAACCCCAGAGTGCAGTTTCATCTCTGAATATGAACAGCCTGAAGTTGGCAGGGATGTTTGGTTTCTGTAGCCTACGAGCTCAGGGTTCCTCCACGGTCAGTCTTCCACTGCTCCTGTAAGATGAATAGATCTGAGCCAAGCTCCTAGTTCTCCCTGTCATGAAAAATAAGGGAGACACTGGTCTACCTTCAAGTTCCGTGCTCTTGTAGATCCCTTTTTTGTGTTTTCCAGCACTTTCTCTGACATTGGAGAATCCCTCATAAGGATGTGAACTTGAGGCTCCGGGCTCAATGTCACTCAGTGGGTTCAACTATCATTCTGTCAAAGACTGTAGAGGCTTAACTTGCAATCACTTTATCAACACAAAGGTGCCGTTGGAGCCCTGATAAGATCATTCCTTCTGGAAAATTAGAGGGAAGCATCCTAAGGAGGGGTCTCCTTTGTTCTCTGAGTAAGATAATATCCGTCTGCATTTACATGATTCTTGGTGGCTCCTGCCACTGCTCACTGGCCCATTGCCAAAACTAAGTCCACAGGACTTGGGTATCAACATGCCATCTGACCTGCACCATGAAGCATTTCCTTTCAGGGTCTTACCAATGCCTGCTTTTCCAGTTCTCACTCTGCATCTCCCAACGTCTCCACATATCTTTGGGGAACGGCATCTGCATGGGCAACGGAAGGGGGTTCCCTTGATCCTCAGCTCCTGCCTCATCTTCTTCACATGTTCCCACAAAAAGAAAAATCATTGACCTGGCTCACTTCTTGAAGTTTGTCACCGCATCGAGGGAACAGGACAGATCGAAGGATGCCTGCTTGGCAAGGTACCTCCTAGCTGTTGGAAACACAGATCCAGATCCCAGCTACCCTGTTCACAGCAGCCGGATAATGAATGGAGGAAATGTAGAATGCACGAGCAAAGCAAAGAATAACATTCTATCATTTTCGGGGAAAATGGATGAAACCGAAGATCATCCATCATGTTAGGTGAGATAAGCCAGACTCAGACCAATACTTTGTGTTTTTCCACATATGTAAATGTGTGTGTGAGAGAGAGAGAGAAAGAGAGAGAGACGTGAAAGTAGAAGAGAGATGATTTAGGAAAAGGAAAGGAAATAGTAAGACATGGTTGAGTCAAAGTACATGAATACTTAAGAGAAAAATTCCTTATGAGAGCCAGTGTCTTATACAGTGAAAATACACTAAGAAAAAACTAGGAAACAAGGCAGTCCTGTAGTGAATGGAGTGCTATTTTGATAGTTCCGTCCTCCCTGCCTTAGGCCTCTAAGACGCCCATGGCACATGCTGTATCTACCACTGAACTGAGGAACGAATACAGCTGTGGCCATGCCTGTATGTGAGAGACTGGCAACATGGCGGGTTTATAACAGAAACACCATAGTACATAATACATGTATCATATGTATTGCATGTTGTACATCCCATATAATGCACATACGTAACGCTCTTTTATTGGTTCTTTAGGGATTTTTGTACCATACATTTTGATCATCTTTACCCCTCCCCCAACCCCTCCCAGATTCACCCCCCTTTCCCTACCCATCTAATTTGATGCGCCCCTGCTTTTGAACCCACTAAATCCAATTTCTGTTACCTGTGTACTTTTGGATGGGTGGAGGTTCACTGGAGCGTGGTCAAACTATCCGAGGCCACACCCTCAAATGCAAAGAAAGCTGCCCCCCCCTTTCCCAGCAGCTATCAGTGGCCAATAGCCCCTACTGCAGTGGTCTGTCTCATTGTAACCAATCTGGAGAGAAGAGAAGTCGGAGGACAGCTGCTGGTTTAATTCTTCAAATTCCCACCCACCTCCCTCCTCTTTTATGAAAAGAAAAAAGGCCACGTGATTCTGTTTTCTTCATCCCAAGCAATGAAAAGGCAGGTGACACCCTCTGGCCGAAGTGTCATGACCCGCCTGGTGTCCTCTGTGGTGTGGAGGCTTTGTGACCTTCCTGGATTGGTGGTTTCTGGCATCCTCCCAGCCCTGGAACTGCTCGACAACCCTAAATAACCCCACTTGTGCACCATCTGACACAGAGAACATTTCCCAGATGAATTACCCATGCACAGATAATCAGATAAATCTTTGTCTTGCTACCTGCAGTCAGGATGCCCTGCAAAGTTACACAGGTCACAGCACAGATCAAATTAAGGCCCAGAAGCATGGGTGGCAGGCACAGCTCAGCCTTGGGTCTCCACCACCGCAAACACAGTCTGTTCTTCTGGCCACACGGTAGCTTCGAGGGCCAGGTCATTGATTGGCAGTCCTACTACCCAGGTGAGTGCCAAGGCAGAACATCCAGGTGGGGTGGGGGTGGAGAAAGGAGGACATGAGCCAGCTTCCCTTGTGACATGAAAAAATTACTTGCCCCAAACCTGCAAGCTAAGGGCAGAGTCGCATCTACTGCTACCCACAGTCTGCTCCACCCCCGATAGCAGGGGCTGCCTCTCTCCTTTCTCCTGACAGAGAGTACGATCACAAATCCAGAGCCAGATGGCTGCTTTATGTTTCTCTTTTCTTTCTTTCTTTCTTCTTTTTTTTTTTCAATACTAAAGCTACCATAAAAAAGCAAAGTTGAACAGACAAAGCTAATAATATAATCATTCAAAACACCTGCAAACAGCGCAGATGGGCAATTTCTGTCTGCAGAGCCACCAGCGAAAGACGCCTCCCCATATGGGCAGTTCCAGAAGTCGCTTTGCCCAGCTCTGTCCCTTACCTTAAGAAAACCTGCACACAACATATGCACGCTTTTTATAGTCAAGCTAGAGACCGATGGCTGATTATTTATGTCCTTCTGCCAGTCTTTGAGTCGCACAACCTGCAAGGGATCTGTTCACCTCAGCTCCCCAGGTGCAAAAAGACCCAGGGGGAAGCCAAGGACCAAGGTGTCCAGACTCAGAGTCTAGGCACAAACGATGGCTATTGTCTGAGGATGCCTCCACCCACCCCCCTTCCCCATCACCTCCCTGCATCCTTGAAATAAACAACCTTCAAAAGCCAGGAACCCTTTCTATTGAAAGCACAGAAAAACTGAATTGGTAGAGAAAGAAAAAAACAAATCCTATGCAGAGCTGGTTTCCTTGTGAGCCTCCTGTACTTCTTGTTCCCCTCTTCCCAGCCACCTGCAATGCTACTCAATTCTGAAGAAGAAATAGGAGCTGGGGGTCTTCTGCAGGATGCAAGCCTTATCTGCTCTACAGGGTCAGCCCTGGGAATTCAGCCACTCCCTCAGCCCCACCCCTGTTACACAGCCTGGAAGAGAAAATTTCCCAAGCAGCCAGAGGGCTGGCTAGCTTCCTATGCACTGTAGGCTTGAGATTTTTCTCAAGGTCCTGCCGTCCAGCATTGGTTGTTTCTGTGTCTCATGGTGCCTGGTTCTCTGTGGGTGAGTTGCAGGTGGGTGGGTGGATGAGGGCTGAAGGGAAAACTTAGCTGCTCATCATGGGACAGAGGTTAAATTTGTCAGACTGAGAGTATCCCATCCACCAGGAGAGACACTTGAATGACACAAGACAGACCAGTATCCAAGGAGAAGAAGGCCAGATTCCAATTGAAAAACCCAGAGAGGGCTTTGTTGCTGCATGTATGTGGAGTGATTTTTCTTTCCTTTCATCATCACCTCTGTCAAGAGGTCTGAGTGACATTATGTCTCTCCTGAACTCACTCTTCACACCACACACAGGCAAAACCCAAGCATCCCTCATTTAGTATTTACCAGGAGCTTCCATTGGCCCAGGACAGGACTATAAAATCCTTTATGAGGGAGAACTTAAGACATTTGGGGGCATTCAATGGCAGAGGAACCAAATAAACACATGCTAGGAATGTGTGCAAAGAGAGCATTCATGATCTCACATAGAAGTCTAGAATAAGGAGATGCTCACACTTGGCTAGTTTGTTGATTCAATAAGATGAAGTTTTCTTTTCCCAGTGCTAGCATCATTGAAGCTGCCTTTTCCCTCTAGGCTTGGACTCCAGGATGGAAGATTTTTGTGGAAAATCCAAGTATTGTCTTTTCACTCAGCAGTGCTAAAAGTTCCACACCCCCCACCCCACCCCCACACAGACACAGATACCACCACAATAGGAAAGCCTCCTTCTTTGTTCCTCCTTAAAACCTAGGAAATACTTCTGAAAATCTCTCTGCCCAGTCCTGCCCTGTTACAAGCAGGTTCTACTAACATATGTTTGGGTAGCAGAGTGTCTCCTGATTGTTACCCAAACCAGCAGAGCAAGGAGGATACATTACCACTATTCAGACTAGAGAAAAAGTAATCTCGTGTGATTAGGACGGAGGCCAAGTCTCCCACAGGCTTAAGACTGTGTTTAGTGGAACAATATCAAAGTTTTAAAGATCCCCTGATAGATGCCAGTGTCTGCTACATGGGCTCCAGGTCCTGACAAGTATCCACTGCCTACCTCTCTCACTGTGATCCACGGGCCTGCCTCCCTGCCACTGGACCATACGTTAAGATGAAGGTGAGCGTCTTTAGTGGTGACTTTTGTTTAGCTGTGACCAAAATACTTAAGAAAGGTTAAAGGAGGAACAATTTATCTCAGCTCATGGTTTCAGAGGGTTCCTTCCCAGTTGCTTTGCCCCTGTGCTTATGATGCCATCAAAGTGATGGAGAGTGTGTTATGGTGGTTGTTCTTCTTGTTGAACAAGAAACAGTGTGAATGGACTCACAGGAAAAGACCAGCAACAATAGCTTCCCAAAGACCCACGCGCAACGAACCACTTTCTCTAGATAGGCTATACGTCCCAATTCCCCAGAGTCACATGATAGAGCACCAAAAGCTGAGGTTCAGGTACAGAGCATGGGACCACAACAGCTCATAATCCAAATAGAAAGAAAAGACTCCTGGTAATGCAGAGTTATCAAGACAGGTCCCATGTCTCTAGAGTGATGGCTAGAATTCAAGAACCACTGAGGGCTAGTTGCTAATTTTCTAAGCATCTGTCTCTGTGTGTAACATAATTACCAACTTGCTTTTCTGACCTTCTATAGAACCAGTTGTAAAGATATTGTTTTTGAGATTAAAATGTCTGCATTCGGGGATGCATAGCAATTAAATGAATGATGTGATGAGTTTTGACAAGTATAGCTAATATTCACACCCAGAAAAACTCAGGATGCTCCCATTCCTCTAGTCTAGAAAAATCCATTCTGTACCCTTACAGCCAATGGCCACTCCTCAGGCAACCACTTCTGTGATTTCTGTCATCACAGATTAGTTTTGCTTCTTCTAGCAGTTAATTTAAATGGAATCACATCATATTCATTAATTAATGCTAGCCCTTTTCACTTAAAGTCGTGATATTTGTTGAAAATTATCTACATAGCTTGTCTCTTGGTATCTTACTTTGAAATCAGTAGGTAATTCAGCATTGCATAAACATAGAAAATGAGATTGTTTCTCTCTTGATGGATATTTAGGTTGCCCCCTCTTTGGGGCAATTTTAAGTGTGATCAGAATCCCTCTGTCTTTTTGTAAAGAATCAGTGTTACGAGTTGAAGTGCTCTCTAAGTAGTTCAGTGTTATGGATTCTGCCAGCAATGCATAAGGGCTGGTTTTGTGGTATCCTACCCTACATCTGGTATCCACTGAGTGTTGAAGTTAGCCATTCCACAGGATCAGCAATTAGACTTCATTGTGACATTCACTTGACTTTTATCAAGGATTACTAATAATGTACCTGTAGTTTTCTATGCGTTTCTGTGTGAGGTGTGTGCCCATGTCCTTTGCCTGGGTTGTCATCTTTTGACTACTATGATTAATGATATTATGGCTTGTCACTCATACTGCATGTATGATTAACCCATATAATGCAGTTACCACAAAAGGACGGTTATAGGGATTCTTTATCTGTCGTGTATGCTATTCCACTGGCATAAATGTAGTCATATAAATATATGACTGTCTTCTCACACATGAGTCAGTTCTCAGATGTCATTTTTCTTGTAGCAAATATTCTTTTTTGTTGCATTTTCAAGCTGTAAGCCCCCAAGTATTCTCCATTGCCTACGTGAGTAAAACTGTAGGTCTTATGTTGTTTATATTTGCACTAAACCTCTATTAAAAGGCATGCAATGTACACCTTTAATCTCAGCATACAGGAAGAAGAGGAAGGAGGATTGCTGTGAGTTTGAGGCAAGCTGGTCTTCATAGTGAGTTCTAGCACAGCCAAGGTGACAATAGTGAGGGCATGTCTTAATATAAACAAACAAATGCCACATTTGCACTTACTTTTCCACTCCTAAAACTGTGTATGATCTTGTCTTGTGTTCATTCTTGTCAGAGATTTCTGTGTTTTAGTCTGAGAGGAGAAAGAGAGAGAGAGAGAGAGAGAGAGAGAGAGAGAGAGAGAGAGAGAGAGGGAGGGAAAGGGAAGGAGGGAAAGAAAAAAATAGAAAAAGACAGACATAATTTTGTTTTTTTATTGCTTTCCCGTTTTCTCCCTTTCCTATTATCTGTATTGATTTCCTTTTCTATATTCTTTTATGTACTCTGTTCATTTTTATCTTTTTCAATATTGGGCTTATCTCTTAATTTTTAGGCTTTTCCTCTGTCACAATTGTGTGTGTGTCTATGTGTACACACACATAAAATTTAGAAACAAATTTTTATCTCAAATTAAAGGATAATTTTTTAAATTAAACCTTATTTTTATGGTTGGTTTTTAAACAGATTGCCTTATAGAAAAAAAAATGATCTTTATGAGAATGAAGACCAAAGCATGTTTTGAGATATCTTCTCAGACTGAAACAGGGTCATTTTGGTTCTATTTCACATATGTTGACAACCTTGTGCTTTCTACAATTGTTGGCTGTGGGGTTCTTTGTCTATTTGCCTAGTGAGAAAGCGTTAGTTGTAATGAAATAATTAAATTCTTACTGTTTTTCACTTCTTTGTCATCATTGAGCATTGCATCCAGTATTACCCTCCTGTGAAGCTCTTTCTACATATTTCTTTGGGGGAAGTTGTTTGTGAATTCCAGTTGCCTCACAAGAGAACCCCTGTCACCCCTGGCTCATGGGAAGTTAAGCTTGAGTACTTGTGGTGGTTTGAATGAATAAGCTCACATATTTAGTCCATGGTCCATGGAACATTTAAGAGATGGAGCCTTGCTGAAGGCAATATGAGGGTTGATAGGCTTTACTCCACCTGCAGTTCACTCTCCCTGCCTCTCATTTATGACTGAAACTATGATCTCTCAGCTTCTAGTTTCAGCCACTTACTATCATGGCTCCCCATTAAGGTAGTTTGAATGAGAATGTCCCCTCTATGTCTCTTGGTGGGTGATTGGGGAGGATTAGGGGTACGACTTTTGCTAAAGGGGTGTGTCACTGGGCATGGGTTTGAGATTTCAAAAGACTAGCTCTGTTTTGAGTGCCAACTAAATGTTTTTTTTAAAACTAAATTTGTAGTTTTGTCTATCAACTTGAAGGACAGATGATAGATAGATAGATAGATAGATAGATAGATAGATAGATAAGCTCTCTGCTTCCTGCTTTATGATTTGCTGTGTGAGCCCCCAGCTGCTTCATTCACCTGCTGCCTGAAAGCTCAGTCCTGCCATCCATCAATGGATTCAGACCCCAAGAACTGTAAGATCCAAATAAACTCTTCTATAAATTGCCTTGTTGATGTTTTTTTTTTTTTTTTATCACAGACATAGAGGGGTAACTAAGACAGCCAGTATATGGATTCTCCCTCTGTAACCATCAGCCAAAATAGATACTTAACTCCATAAGTTGCTTTGGGTAAGTGTTTTTATCATAGCAACAGAAAGTATCCAATACACTCTCTCTCCGAGAAGTCAGGGCAGCAGGATCAGCTGGGTCATTAATAGGCAAGTAGAAGAGAACTTTTATGATCCATCATTGGGCCAGCTTTCTAGTCTCTACACATGGTTTGAATTTAAATATATAAATATAACATGCATATATATATATATATATATATATATATATATATATATATATGCAGCCATGTGATTGATTGACACCTTTCAGCAAGCACGCTGTGCATAACAGGTGTGTGGGGAGAGTGAGTAAGGGAGATATGCATCAATAAATCTTAAAGACAGAGAAGAGTGTCCACAGGTAGGAGACTCCTAAGTTTGATAAAACAAAGACCTGTGATTTTTGTTTGGTTTTGTAGCTGCTGGTGTTTGTTTGTTTGTTTGTGACAGTCTCTCCACACAGCTCAGGCTGGCCTACAATTCATGATCTTCTTACCTCATTATCCCACGTTCGGAGATCACAAGTATGTACTGCCATACCTGGGAAGGCCTTAGTCATTAGGGTCACCCTTGCAACAACATTCCAATTTTCCTCTAGCAATGCCTATCCTCCTATCCTTGGTACCTGCGATTGAGGTAAGACTCATGTTATTTCTTCACTGCAGAAATAGGCATGTGGCCTTGCCCTGTACCATCAGACCACTGCCCCCTTTATAAAAGGGTTGAGGCAGGAAAAGTGCACGATTTGAGCGATATTTAGAGACTCAACATCGGACTATTAGAACTCTTGGGAAAGATGTTTTTTAGGTTGGGTTTGTAGATTTGCAGCTTATGGTTTAAGACTTAACAGAGTTACCGCATAGGGTAATTCTATCTGAGAAGAATGGAGCCATTTCAGAGGAAGTGGGACTGAGAAATAAGGGCTGGACCTCGGTGACGCTAGGACTTTGCCTTGGTGACACTGGGACTTTGAAAGCTTCCCTTAGACCAGCGGTTCTCAATCTTCTAACGCTGTGGCCCTTTAATACAGTTCCTCTTGTTGTGGTGAACCTCAACCATGAAATTATTTCACTGCTACTTCATAACTGCAATTTTGCTACTGTTATGAATAGTAATGTAAATATAGGATACACAGCCCCCGTGGGGGATTGCAACCCACAGGTTGAGAACTACTGCCTTAAGCGTTTTAATAAAATAAACCAACAGTTTGGGTTTTTTATTTGCATGTGGGTTTCGGTTGCGTAAATAAAGAGTTCCAATGGGTTTCAAAGCCTGGCCCCAGACCATGCCATGGGACAGTGTCTTTGGTTAGCTGACTACAAAATGTAATTCTATCCTTCTCCTTCTACACAGACCCTCGGGACATGCTTCCTGGGCCACTTGAACCTGTCCTGTTATTACTAAATATGGCTTCCCCTTCAGGTTTGTCAGCTGCAGAGCTGGGCAGACTCAGGCACATCCCATTTCCCTACTAGGATACCAGTCACTTATTTTTTTTTTTTATTGTTCTGTCTTTCTTTTCCCCTCTTATAAAAACAGCTACTTTGGAAGCTTAATCCACTGTTATTCACTTAGCTTTCTTCAGCCCTTCTTCATCTCTAAATGCTCTCTGCCTCATCAACGGAGCTTCCTTTTGAAAATCATGGAGAAAAATCACAGAATGCAGAGAAACTGAGTGCGTGGTGCCTGCCCCAGAGGACACATTTACAATACAACTCCTGCACCTAAGGCTCAGGAAATACTGAGGAAGAGGAGGTGTGAAGATCAGAAAAGAAAGAGGACCAAGAAATCTGCTGTGAGATTGTTTCCTACAAATGACAGGGAAGCTATCACATAGCAATACCTCAACAACATGACTTCCTAAACAGAACCTGAGCAGGTTCATGGTGATAGACATGCTAATGTGAAAGGGGGGATTTCACAGAGCCCTAGCCCAAGACAAAAAACAAAAAACCCTACAGGAATTGGAGGAATGAAGAAGACAGTCTTCCTGGGGATAAGACTGGAGTAGTTATCTAATGCCAAGCATCCAGCTCTGATAGCACATATATTCAAGTAACTGGACTCATACAAGTAACTGGACTCATTGCAGTGTGTGTGTGATATGTATATATACATATATTTGTATATATACACATATGTTAGTTATATACATATATATCTCATATTATATTATGTGAATGTATTATTATATACTATATTATATACATAATTACATATGACATATTATATATAAATATATAATATTTTTATATAAATAATATATTGTGTGATATATATAATGTATATAACAGTTAAAGAAAAAGAACCTATGAATTTGAGAGGAAACAAAGATGGGTGCATGACAAGGATTGGAAGGAAGGAAAAGGAAGCAGCGGAAGTCACATAAGTATATTTTAATTTTTTAAACTAGATTTGTAATTTTGTCTTGTACCATGATATATGAATGCATAGATAGATAGATAGATGATAGATAGATAGATAGATAGATAGATAGATAGACAGAAATAGATGCATAAGCAGGTCAATAATGGACTTATAGACAGATATGTATAGCTAGGTGGTCTCTTGTGATTTTTATTTAACCATCATATATTTACTTATTTTTAATAGACTTTCATTTTTGAGAAGAAATGTTTAGGCAGCAGGAAAATGGGGAAGGCTAGGCCTGGCAGACATGTACAGTGATCCCAGCAAGGCTAGGCCCAGCTACAGAGTGAGTTTAAGGCCAGCCTCATCACTTGGGGCGAGTTTGCTCAGAATGATAAGTGGAGTAGAAGGGTTGGGAATAGAGCTTAGGGTGGAGCACCTGCTTAGGGTGGAGCACCTGCTTAGCAAGCATGAATTCCTCCAAGACAAAAACAAACGCATGAGATGCAGAAGACGATGTATGCCTGTGCTACTGCTATAAACCATCACAAGTAAGAGTGTCATCCAGGACAGCCAGGTAAGGAAAATGGGAATAAAATTTAACCGTCTGGGAAAGAATAAGGACAAATACCACATTTTGCAGATGATGCTATGGTGTCTATCTAAGCCCTTAAATATCACACACATACACACACACACACAGACTTACACATGCATTCCCACAAACTCAAAAAAAAAAAAAAAACCACACACAAGCAAATAAG